>NC_092863.1:54490543-54550356 GCF_032062135.1 Pyxicephalus adspersus | reverse complement strand
CCATTTGTGTATAAACAGATATTATGTAAAATAAAATTGAAGTGAAGCACTACAACACACAAAACACGCTGCACAGCGCATTGTGAAGTGCTGCCATTCAAAATGACTGCAACACCAGACATGCATTACTAAAATGCACTGTGCAATGTCACAAAGTTAAAGGAAATTGATTACAATATTTGTATCAAGCTGGTCTTCTCTACAACTACATGCAAATATAGTAAAATGCATACATTCTCGTTACCACACAAACTAAATACTTACACTAAATGCTTCTTTATTTTTTTTAATTGTATCCACATTGGAGCTCCCATTTTCTTCCAACATAAAACTGGATGGCTGAAAATATAAATAAAGAAAGTAAAACACTAAACACTTATACATCTCCCAGGATAAGGTATTCAATGTGAATTCCATTTTCAGGAGGGTTACCTGAGGATTAGTATTAAATGTCCTTTTTTCAGGGTTAGCTCTCTTCTGTTCTTCATACTTTTGAAGCAGACCTGAAATAAAATCCTCGATTTCTTGATGGAATTGCCTGTGTAAGCAAATAAACAATTACACTTACACAAACATTTAAATAGTATTAAGTATTTAATATAATTACATCATAAGTCT
The DNA here is from genome assembly GCF_032062135.1 of Pyxicephalus adspersus. NCBI lineage: Eukaryota > Metazoa > Chordata > Amphibia > Anura > Pyxicephalidae > Pyxicephalus > Pyxicephalus adspersus. Next base: position 54,549,738 of record NC_092863.1, on the reverse strand, counting down.
ATGGCTATAAAAGTGATAATAAGCTATCCTTTTTAACACAAACGCCACTTTTTAATAATCCCACCATGTGTAAGGTACATTTGCATTTGCAGAATTCTTTATGGATAGTAGTCTAAAGCTAGAGTATGTAATGTTCTACTGGAGCACTCAGAGATTCCGGTTCTCCCATTTTCATGACTGATTTTGTGTGTCTGATAATAAACACCAAGTTTTTAGCGCTACTTGTTGTGTTATATCGGACAACTGCATGATTAAAAAAAATCCACTTACCTTCAATCCTGCAGAGCAGTCGATTGGTCCGGAGGTTTCATTGGGTCCCGCGTTGTCCTGGCATCAGTATTCGGGCCCGTTCCTTAAGCGCCGCCATTTCCTCCTTCCTCTTCTACCGGGTTTTTCTTCCTACGTAACCCGACACAGGCGTGAAATCGGGTGACGTAGTTTTGGAAAAAAAACTTGTTGATATCACAGAGATCAGCTTTTTTTTCCTGCCTTTTGACGAAAGGGCTCCTTCTGCGCATGCCCGAGGTGCTCGGGCATGCGCATAAGAGCACCCAAGAGCCTCCCTGGATGTGTCAAGTAGCTTTGCACTCCCATTCATTCTAGATTGGCTAGGGGATTGAGAATCAAAGGGGCAGTGCTGGACCCTAAAAAAAAAAAAAAAACACCTTACTTGTCCACCCTTTTATGTAAAGTGGAATTTCTGAGTTTAGGTAAGCTTTACATTTATAATTCAGGCATAACCTTCACTAGATCACTATGCTGGCAATTACAGGCTGGTCAATGGGATAGAGTGTCAGCTTCCTGGCCAGGAGTTCTTGTTCACAAAAGCATGAGACATCAGACGATTTATATTAGAAAAGTTGGAGATGAAGGGTTTTTGTATTAACTGATTTTTAATACTCAGCTATGCCAAGCTTTACCAATACAACAAAATATTGTTTTACTTCATTTAGCAGCTGTAATACACACACTCTATAAAGCAGCGGTCGTCATCCAGGGGTACGCAGCTCTGGCTGGGCATGCCCTAGGAGAAGAAACCGGCCAGAGCCATGGACCATGGGCCCCGTACACATCGCAGGCTCAGGACACATCCCACCCACTCTCCCACCACAAGCTCAGACCGTGATGTCCAAAAGCAAAGTGTAATACATCAATAACACTGTACACCCAATATATAAATATACGTACCTCGGCCATGACACAACAGACAATTTCCTCTTGAGCTCTTGATGTGCAAAATGCATGATAAGGAAATATGAATTCTTTCATAATAAATTGTGCAAAGCTTTAATATAAGGTTTAAAAGGTGCAAAGCTTTAATATAAGGTTCAATGGGCAAACTAAAAAGTGACATACACTGCAGGTGAATCTTCTTAGTGCATGATTTACCCATCATAAATATAACTTACGATTTTATAATATTACTTCATAGAGTTTACTACAGAGGAAAAGAACTGTATACCTATGAATGGTTGTTATGGTAATCTGCTGCACACACAGGACTAATAGACTTCAATTACTAATTAGTATTACGTAGCAGTATGACTTCCCATCACATAGTCAGAATGACCCGTGCAGGTTTATACAGGGGGAGATTTATAAAGAAATGAAGCGATTTCCCCCTCGGTATAAAGCCTAGTGTGTGCCGGAAAAGGATATTCTCCGCCCGTAGCTGTTCTATGGTCTCCTCACAGCGGGCGAGTTGCTCTTGTAACCCGCCAGACTCCAGTTCGCTGTCCTCGGCTTCATCGAAGCGTATATGGATTGGCTTAGGTGCAACATCTCCGTCTAACTGCTCAAAGAGCTCACTGTCACCGAAATCCACCTCCGCCATCTTCCAGCCCTGCGTCACAGCGACCTACCATAGAGTTATAAAAGATTGCCGGAACGCAAGCGTGAAATACGTGACGTACCGCCTCCGCCATCTTTGTTACTGGCAGGCTGGGGCGGTGAATGGGTTACATAGGAGTGGGAGGGTTAGCTTGAATATACAGGAAACATGAGAAGTCAGACTGACAAGTCAGTCATGACTGAATGTGATAAACCTGAAAAGGCCATGTTATATGCATTGAGAACCACACTCACACACTGTTTTACAAAAAGATTTAAGTAAGCACTCTGGTTATTCAGATTTTAGTACTGTTTCCCTGAAAATAAGACAGTGTCTTCTATTAATTTGTGCTCCAAAAAATGCACTAGGGGTTATTTTCAGAGGGTGTATTAATTTTTCATTAAAAAAATCAACATTTTTTCAAATATAGTCATGTCATCACATTCCAGGACATCATCACAACTCTCCAAACCCTGAAATCTATCTTAAATTATTGTGATATTCAGGAACAAAAATCAGCATTTTTTCTTTTACAGTCATGTCATCACTCTGGAACATCATCATAACTCTCCAAACCCTGAAATCCATCATGGATGTCTTGTGACTCCATTTTCCTTAAGGAGCAACTAAACTAAAAACTGCCAAAAAAAAAATACACTTACCTTCAATCCCGTAGTGCACTCCGGGTGTGTCTTGCATCGGGTTCTGCATCATTCCAACATCCGTTCCAGAGCCGGTGTTCCGGGCACCGTCATCTTCGTCTCTTCTTCGGGGTTCTTCGTCCTACATCACCCGACCCAGGCGTGAGATCGGGTCCAACAGCTACTTTGCTGTTGGCAACCTTCAATGCAGTAGATTTTTAATTTATGTATTCATATTTTTTTTTTAGAATTTCAAACATCTGTGCTTTGCAAAAATCCCAATTCAATGGAGAGGTGTGAGCCTTTCCAAATCATGTATGGTCAGTTTTATCTACCACAGCTGAACTCCAATTAAAGTGCAGAAATATCTCAGCAGTGATCAAAAGAAATGGGAAGCAAGTGTTGTTGCAAAAGGTCTGAATACGTATATAAATGTGACATTTCAGTTTTTTTCTTTTTATTAAATTTAGTAAATTGCCTACATTTCTGTTTTCACTTTGCCATTATGGGGTACTGAATGTAGAAATAATAAAAAAAAAAAATTAAATGATTGTAGCATCAGGCTGCAGCATCACAAAACTGAAAAACCGAAGGTGTTTTAATAAATTTTGAAGCCACTGTAAACATTACATTGCATATTAAGGTGTATAAAGGTACCCTATATGTTCCCTAGTACACCACAATAGACCAAAAATCGTGCATATACCATTTTTTACAGGGCAGTGCATGTCATTGGCTGTGATGTGCTAAAAAGTGTGTTGATGTACTATTCAGCACCACATCGCACCCATATGTGCTATTGTGCATTACAGGGAGCATTACCAGAAATGGGTAGTTTACATGTGCCCTTAAAGTAAAACTGTGGGGCAAAGCTGTAGGTTCACTTTAAAGTGGGTAACCTTGCTTATGATTTATTATACATGTCTTTGTGAAACCTCTGGATCGGAGACAAGTGAGTATAAGAGTGGCAAGGGACATGGAGGGGAAGTTGTATGGTCATTTGCAAAGGCATGAAAAATCAAGGGAGTTGCTGGTGATGATGCACCTGGAGAATTGAATTTCTTTTTAGCAAATCTGTCAGGTGTGAGGTATGGAGAGAACCTCTATCAGGTTTTTATTGCTGTCTGTGTTCCCCAGATCTCCCAAATAAGACAGAGAGGACAATATAAATTCTGATATGGGTTACAATTGGGGTTAGATTTAAAAACAAGATAAAGTATCCCAGTGCCATTGGCAGCAAGAAATTGATTACCATCTCATTGCCAACCATCCCAATATTTCCTTTTGTTTTAACAACATTACTATGCATTATGTCAGCATAATTAGTGGTGATGAAAAGAGTTGAAAATTAATGGACAGAAAGGAAAAACTGAACTCATAACCCTCCAATGACCAATGTATATTTTAGGCACTGCAGTCATTGTCCAAAACCATTTGAGTTTTTCTACTTTCTTTAAATTATGTTTTCATTTTATGTAGATAGGATTAAAATCTATTTCCTTCTATTGCTGTTGTTATATGCAAGAGCTCAGTAAAACAAAGGTAAGATGTGTTTCATACTTACTATTGAACTGTTTACTTTCCTATATAAATAGACTATTGTTAATACTAAGGGATGTCAGCATCCTTTTCAAGGATTCATTATCTCTCTGCCCTAGCTCATTAATTTTTATCAATGTGCTTTTATTATGTGAAACCAAATACAACAGCAGACTTCTTTCACAGGAAAAAATGTTTCCATCTCAAAAGAAAGAATAAATGTTTCTCCACTAAAGGTGTCTCTGTTGTATTATAGTTTGCATTTTGTTGTGTTTTTTTAACCAATAAATTAACTTTTCTCAAATTTCCTAAAACTGAAAAAAAGGAATGGCGGTGTTTAAATTAGAGAATATACTATAACTGATAATTCTTATCTAATTCATATCAAAATAATAACAAATGACAGAAAAAAAAGAGAAGGTGAGGGTTTACATACACCCCCATCCACCCCACAACTGACATTCACAGTAAACAAGGAATTCACAGGTTAATGTCAGCAGACCACACCAGGTGAATCCATACCCAATGTTAATGAAGTAAACAGAAACCACAACAAAGAAGACCAAAGGCCAGTCTATTAGTAACTGGATAGCAAACTAACCTATTATGCCTCCTCCCAATTCCCAAAGAAAAGTTGGGACGAGAAAGCAGCAAAATCATGATGTTACCAATTAGTTGTCAAATATAGTAGAGGGATCTGTTCAATAATGTGTAAAATTACAAAAAGAAAATAAGAGAATATATCCACAGGGCTTCTTTTTCAGTAAAGACAAGTCTAAAGTGGGGGAAAGTAAAATGTGATGATATAGTCAAAAATGTAATCAGCAAAGCCGAGAAACAAAAAAATGGCATAGACCAGGCTTTTAAATTAGATATTACTGAAGTATGAGTTCTATTCATCAATAGATATGAAAATAGTAAACATAGTAAGAAAAAAAGTAAATACATTTTTTTCAAGAATTATGTAAAGAGACAAAAAAGCTTAAAAGACAGAAGGCAAAATGGAAGATGTTGGTTCAAGTAGGGGAGATCAGTATCGGAGTGCAAATCTCGCCTTGTAAGAAATTATTCATGTTATCACATAATTAAGATGATGAATCAATATATTTATGGTACTGTGATGTATTTTTCGGGGTGTCTAATCTCATCTTCGAGGCCCAAGAACTACTGATAAGCAGAGTAAATTTGTGTTTTTTTGATCATATGGGAATGTTACCTGGCATTTCTCAGCATTTTGTAATGCTAGAAAAATGCATGGTGAAAAGGAATCAGATTTCTGGCAAAATTGTATTGCAGGCATTTTCTTACGCAGATTCAGTAGTAAAATGGTTGCAAATGGTACCTACAAGCAGTCACATGCCTGGTTTACTCATGATGGGGATAGTTGAGGTCTGCTGCAGGTTGGAGAAGGAAGCAGCATAATAATGAATTAATGGAGGGGCAGAGAGTCCAGGCATAAACACAGATGAGAGACAATGTTGTAAAGAGACATGAGGGCAGATGGAGATCAGCAGAAGACATGCAGGGGGACATAATGGTGAAGCAAGAGTGGCAGAAGAAATGCAGGGAGATATGTTGATGTAAAAACCAAGCAAGCATCAGCCAACAACTGACAAAACTGCCCACTAGCCTTTTTGTTTTTTACAAATGTTTGTCCTGTTTTCCTATAATGTTCTCAAAAGCAAACAAAGTTTGCTTTTGTATATGTAATTTGTTTGGATAGATTAAGAAAACTGCACAGTTTGTCGCATATATTGTTGTAAAATTTCTTTACCTTGTTTCCCTGTGTTCAGAATGAAGTTTCCTACTAATTTGTTTATGTCTGGGGTTGGGTGTTTTTCCATAGGCCCAAAGAAGGGCTTGTTTAAATTTTTTTTTTGTTTTTTGTTTTTTTATTATGGGTTGTAGCTCTTTGATTGTCTTTTTGCTGCAATGTATGTAGTTATTAGAGGTACACAGCTACATCTGCTTAGTTTGTGAAAAATACTTAAATCTTCATTGACTTTATGTACTAGCATTTCTCAAGCCATACTTAGGTTAAAGCTGCAAACTATGCGACACGCTGATTAATATTTAGTGCAACTGTGTATGCAGTAAAGCACTACCAAGTATCATGTTTAACTTCTAAAGCCAAGGTTTCTGTGAAAGCATTTGATGCTGGGCATAGCAGACAGGAATGTCATTGTAGACTCCAACCTGTGAAATATCTGGGGGATGTTCCAAGGCTGTACAGCAAGTAATCAGATCCACCGCTTCATTGCACTTAGATGATTGCTTTACCTCCCAAAGTCTGAGTAAATGTTTGGCTTATAAGAATAGCCAAATCTAGTAAGAGTTTCTGGGAGGGGTTGGTGTAAAATCCACATGGTTTAGCCCATAGCAGAAAAAATTTCACACAGACCTCCCATGGACAAGCAGAAACCTGGACTTCTCTCTCTTCATCCAGTTGTCAGTTTCACTTGCACCTTCCTAACAGTTGTATAAAATCCTTACTGACTTTTGCAATCATTACATTACTGGCTGACTATGGATTCTGACTTCGGAGTATCGTTATCCTCATTGTATAAAAATGACGCTTTTTATTCACTTTGCCTGTCTGATTTGATGACTGCACCACAACGTGTCACCAACCAATTCCTGAAGGAGCAAAGAAATCTCACAGAGGTTAGTGCCAGTTCTAATATGACTTTGCAGATGAAAAATTGTTGTCATTGGTTTGACTGTAGTCAACTGTGGATGATTTAGATACCCTACAGGAGAAATGGCCTATATGCCAATTTATCTTATCTATCTTTTTATCTTACATTCTATTTCATATTATAGAATAAAGAAAACTAGATGACATATTGGTTGTTATGGGACTGAGATCCACAAAGTGAATAAAAGTGATTGCAAAAGTATCTTATCCTATGTATCAATATCACTACTTGAAAAATTCAATACAATCAATATAATCCAGTCATGCTGCAATTAGAATATTCAGCCTGAATATGGGCTCTGTGCTCATCCATTTTTATTCACTTTTTCTGATGTGTTCTTGACATTTGGGTGAGTATGTCTGATGTGATTGCACTAGCACTGCTCTCGATACACTGTGAGAGCAGGTCGCTGGATTCTGAGGGTGGAGACAGCCTGGAGTTGGGCTTTAATACTTAGAATTGTGTAGGCTTACCAATAAAAGATTTTTTTTTCCTATTTAGGTTTTTTAACTTTGTCTGAGCGTGACACCTTAGATAAAATGCTGAGGGTCAGAGGGCACCTGAAGGGTGATGGTTCTTGCCTGTGAAATTCTTACTTACTGTACTCTCTTAGAGTATGTATAACAGTGCATGTGGTCAGGTTTAACTTAAAAACCCTAACTGTAAAAGGTGTTAAAGGAAAGGAAAGCAAAGGTCTAGCCACCACATTTTGTACCTTTTGTTTATTGCAAGGGAAAGCCCCCCTAAAAAAAGAAAATAGATGCAACCAATACATCCAAAGACTAGTAACTTACATATTGTACATTATGTTTTTACTGGGTTCATTTTATTATTTAAATAATTACCTAATGACCCTGCACATTACATTTTGTCCCTGTCTCCCAATTCACAAAAGTAAATTTCATAGCCCACAGGGCATGCTGGGATATAGAGAGAATGAGTTAAAAAAGCAGTATTGCTCCCTATATCAGTACACTTAAGTTTATAAAGAATTCCCTCGTGAATTTGTCTCAAGGTTTGCTCATTGCAGTTTGAATCCTTCCAGGGGGGGATTTTATAAATATACCCCTTGGAACAGAAAACTTACAAAAAGCAGTCATCCTACATTGCTAAGCATTATATTCTAGATGGTCCCCGAATGGGTGAACTGTGCACAGTAAACTATTCCTCCAACAATAATTTTTGAAAGGCCTTAAGACAGCATCTGGAATGGTATGGCAGACAAAGAATATTGGTGACATTATGTGTGATATGTGTGACATCCTGCTGCCTTTTGGCATAGTCTTTGTCAGCTATGGGGAAATTTGGCCCTGGTTACGATGCTCAAGGTGCAGTGTACTGCTTTTTTTTGATAAAAAGTTTTTAGGGTACTTCTGGGGCACAACTAACACTTCTGTTTTGTAGATCAGCGGTCGCCAACCAAATTTTGGTGGTTAGCATCTCTGGCCGGTGCCGGTGCTCAGGGTGGTAGGCAGGATCTGGCATCATGATGTCACTCTGGGGGAAGTTTCTTCCCCTTTGTTGTCCGGAGTCTGTGAAAGTAGTGGTCCATGAAGTACAAAAGGTTGGTGACCACTGATGTAGACCATTGCTGTGGATTATCACATGAGATTTGAAAACCTAGGTGCCTTAGTTTCACTAAACGGTACCACATGCAGCAGCATGGCTCAGGGGTTTAAATCTCGGCCAGGACGCTATCTGCATGGAGTTTGCAGGTTCTCCCCCTGTTTGCCTGGGTTTCCTCCCACATTCCAAAAAAAACAAAAATATGCAGTTAGGTTAATTGGCTTCCCCCAAAATTGACCTTAGATTGTAGTGAAGAGATGTGACTATGGTAGGGACATTTGGATTGTGAGCCTCTTTGAGGGACAGCTGGTGACATGACTATGGACTTTTGTTAAGCTCCGCGTAATACATTGACACTATTTAAATACTGGATAATAATCATATTAACGTGCAGCTTTGTGGTGTCCACTGATTGTGTTTCCTAATTTTTACAATTTCTACAGTCAAAAAGTGGCATACAGGTATTAATGGTGGCCTAAAATGTATAGTTTCTATTTTGAGATTAGTTGAAGGTGCTCAACTGAGATTTAACAAGACTTAAAAATCATTGTGGCTTGATTCTGTCAGTCTTAGGGAGAGTGGACAAAACTCACACCCACAGCTCCACAGATGCCCATACCTGATGTTTCCCCAAGAACAGTCAGTTGGCCTGTTGTATTTATGTAGCTTAAAGATTAATATTTCCCTCGAGGTTAGGGTTGGGAAGAGATTCCTCCAATGCACTTGGGCAAAACAAGCATGCAGCTTTATGCAAGAATCATTTGTAAACACTTGTATACAAGGCAGAACCCACCAACTGCTGCGTCTTGAGGTAGCTTAACTGTACTCATCTACATCTGTACACAATTGTTTTCTGGTGTTGTCCTATAATGTTAGCATAGACATTTGATTAAGCATACTATTGACAGAAATTTACTTGGAGCCTTTGGGAAACACGTGCATAATCGATGGTATTCTTAATTTCATCCTTCTTATTTATTAATGAAGCTTGTAAGTACTACTTATCTGGACTGGTTGCTTTTAGGGCTTTAAGTAAAGTTTGCTTTAAAGTGTCAAGGTTGCTGAGACTTTTGCAAAAGCTGTGTAAATGCTTGCTGGTTTAATAAAAAAGTGAAGCCTGTGCAATTCCTTCAACTATTTATAGACATTAATTTCGCTAAAGAACTTTGTATCATAAACAATTGCCACTTTTTTTGCAAAATATACTTTCAGCCAGTTGCTATCCAGTCATCGTTTCAGCATCAGCTGCACATTATTGCTCAAAAAAGGTCTGAGTTTGGTTTTCAGACAATGTCATCCCAAAACAAGTGCCCGGACCAGACTCATGACAGGACCAGGTATTCTTTTGAAGTGAATGTACACCCAGACTGATATTTAGTTTATGAAATCACTCTTTATCATGAATATTTGCCATTATTATAAGCTCTTTTGCACAGGGTCCTCTCCTAATCCTGTGTCGTTAGTATTTATCTATTATTTGCAATCCCTGATTAATGTACAGCACTGCAAAATATGTTGGTGCTTTATAAATATAGCCAAATAATATTAATATTAGTAATATTAAATATTGCTGTTTTCAAAGGACATTAAAAAATATTTTCATTGATGGTTTTTTATTTGATTATATAGTCTAACAAAACCCGATGCTATTCCCATTACTGAAAATAATTTTCAGGATTTAACAATTTAAAATTTTTACATTGATAACTTGCTTCTACTTTCTGTGTCTTTCAGTCTCTAAAGAGGATAGATTATTGCCAGTTAAGCAGAATAACTCAATTAAATGAAGAGAAAAAACAATTTGCTCTACTGATGAGGAGGAAACTGGCCCAAGGAACTGGCCGTCTTTCTCTGGGCAGAGGCAGAGATTCAAGACAGAGCTGTTCCACAAGAAATTTTTCAGACTTGTCTTCTATTAAATCTGGAACCCAGAGCTTTGACACTCTTTCATCTGCATCCACCTATGGTACAGAGCGGCCGGCATCATTAGCTTTCAGTAACACAGCAGGTTACAATAGTACAAGTCGTATGAGAGTAAGTTTGGTTATTTATCTTTACCACTTTTTAAGCATCCCTCGTTTTACTTGTCATAAGCCAGTATAAGAATTAAAAAAAAAAAAAAAAATTGTAGGGAGGAAAAGATAATGCTATTGAGATCCAAGGGAATGGTGAGCAGCACTCCTAATCTCATACATTAGTAAAATACATTATCCAAAGTAAAATTACTTTTTATGCTGTGGTTCAGAAAGGAGCAGAAGGTGAACACTTAACCATCTCAGAAAATTCTAAATAATAATCAAATACGACTGGGTAATGTCCTGAGATGCCTATTAACAGTAAGTAGTGTATTGGAGTTGGGGTTGATGCAGATTGTTCACAGAACATGAAAGACCACAACAAACAGTATTTAGTCATCACAGGGATGTGTCTATTTGCTGTGTTGAAGGAAAGCATATATCCAGCCACCTATTTTAGTACCTCCATGGTACTAAGAACCACAGAGGTCTGCAAATTAAAAATATTGGCATGCACAATCCCTATGATTTAGACCTTAATATATGTATTTTAAATTCTGCTGTTTTAGTGTTTATATCATTAAATTGCATCACACCTTATTACCTTTTAAACCAACATGGTTTCAAAGATGTTTTTTTTTATATTTTGACTTGACTGTTTATTTTCCTTAGGAATCACAGCATTTTTTTGTCACCGTTTTGCCAGTTGATAGATGTTACCGCAGACAACACCCGAAACCCCTGACTAAAAGCGCAAGATGTTTCTCTGCTCTACAATCAGAAAACATTGGCAAAACCATTTCTCGGGCAGCATACAGAGTTAAATAGCGACTGGGAAAACTCACAAAGGGACAAATTGGATGGATACAACAGAGGGATATTAATGACTTTTCAGAAGACTGCTTCATAATACATAATATAATAATACAAAAACATAATAACATCTATCTGTAGGGAAAACCATGTTGAAATGTTTGTGGCTTCTGGACCACTTTGTTCTTTAAGATATCCTTTAAATTACCTTTGTAAAATTGTACAGTAGAATATCAATCCAATTACAGTACATTTTTCCATTTTGGCAATGTGTTATTGCAAAAACTGAACTGAAATGCATGGTTATGCAGTATTATTTTTTTCTCTTGGAATAACTGTTTTCAATAAAATACATTTTTTTTTAAATAAAAGAAAAAAACCCTCTGGGTATTTTCAGATATTGGTACTGTGCTTTATTCCCTTATTTCCCATTAGCTGCTGTGGAAGCTGCTCAGTACGGTGTCTACTCAAACAGCTTTAACAGAGTGCAGAGTCTTAATAGAATATTGGTGTCTTCTTACATAGGGGGCTATTTATTTCAAAAATAAAAAAAGTAAAAAAAAATATAGTTTGCCAAAATACAAAAAAATTGCAAAAAAAAACAAAAAGTAGGATCTGTGCTGGCAGCAAAGAGGTATCTTGTAAATTAATGTCATAAAAAAAACAGAATTCCTTTATCTTTATACGTGTTCCAAGTCAGTGACTCAGGCAGCATTGGCAACTATCAGAATGACAGTCAGTTCAACAAGCATTCCTTAAAAGCAGAGGTCAGCAAAGGCTGTCCACATAATTGCCCTAAAAGTCCCTTCATTTTAAATAGATTGGGCTGCTTTTGTTTACTTAAAACAAGTGTCACAGATTCTACCTACAAGGTAGGTAGAATCTGTGATGCCACTTAAGTTAAGCTAAGGCTGTAAAACTTTACATTTATTTTGATAATACACAAATGCTATATATATATATATATATATATATATATATATATATATATATATATATATATATATATATATATATATATATTGATCTTTTCTTCCAAATCAGTGCTGCTGTTGACCAGCAACCTTCCTACAGCTATTTCTGGGTACATGGAATGTGCACCAGGGATTGCTGCATTGCAATTCTTGGAGCAGGTTTTTTTTTTAATGAAAGTCAAACATGAAAAAAAAAGCAAAATTGAATTTTAAAACTTCAATACCATTTTAAAGTTTCTTTACAAAATCTGACATCTGTGTAAATTATGTGTCAGTTTTGTGTTTTGACACTTTCTGTGTACCAAACCTAGAGAGAATGATTTGCTCATGAGAATTGCTTAAAAAAATAAATAAGTAGCAGATGTATACTTTAAATCACATTTTTATTTTTACAAAAACATATACATATAAATAGTTGCAGCACATAAAAATAACAAGAGATATATTATAAACAGCAATAAATTCTGTCAGGTATCAAGTCTCTGAGGAAGTGTAATCTTATAGGATCTCTTCTATTAAAAAAAAGTGTCTGTACTGCCCAAAGCAGCCAAAAAATTCTAGCTGTAATATTTTAATGCAGATAAAACAACATAAGACACATAGTGGTCAGTTTAGAAAACAATGAGTCTGACATGTCCTAAAATATTCCCTGGGGGGAAATCCATTAATGGAACACATTACCCTGAAAGATTCCCACCAGGTAATGTTTCACGGAATGCAAGATTCACTGCTTTATAAATAGAGCCCATTGTGTATAATTACTCTAGTAAAACACTATTCACTCGTGAGGAACAAAGTTATCTTGTCAGTGGTACAGAAATATCACAGTGCATGTTCTCCTCCCATTGCTGATTCTTTTTAATAATCACAGATAAGTCCATGAAACCTTGTTGGTGTCATTGGTGTGGAAATATTTCTCTCCTTTAAAACATGGGTTTGAATTTCTTTTTTTTTGCCTTCATAACTGGCGGCAAAGAGATCTTAAATGCAGTCCTGTTAAAATGAGAGATTTTTTGAGTGTAGGAGATCAAAAAAAATGAATGTTTGCCATGACATAAAAATAATAAAACACATCATACTCACTCGCAAGTAGTACAGATGGGGCTGAAGTTGCAGAATACTAAAAAGAAACAATAAATACTAAGATCACTGGAAAATGCAAAACAGCATATTATAAGACACGTCTGAAAACTCTCTACATTAACTTTACCTATAGTCAACCAAATGTTTAATGGTGAACATGAGGTTTAAGTATGAAAATTGATAAGCAGGAAAAATATACCAAAGAAGCAAAGCAACATATAGGATATTAACAGTTTTCAAGAAATAGAAAACAGCTAAAGCAGAACTTCACATTTCTGACACTGTAAAGCACAGTAGTGTAATTCAATAAAATGTATTCCTTTGTTTGATGTCTGTTGCAATCGCAATACAACTGACTGCTCATCATGATAAATAATATTCAGCTCAAAGAAAGAAGTGAAAGAGCAACTGTTGAGGCTTTTACATAAATTCTGTGTGTGTGTGGTGAACAGCAATTGGATCTCATAATTTTATATTTAGTATTGACTGGGACTTAAGGTAAATAATATTATCAATGCTTGTTAATATGTACAAATTAAAAATTATTTCAACAAATATTATCTAACTTTATATGAACACGAGATCTGACCTATTTGCCCGTAACACAAATAATATCATCTACCTCTATCTCTTTCACATACTCATGACCACAATGGAACCGTATGATTAACTTGCAATGAAAGTTTATCTACTCTAGTCTTTGAGAGCTTTAATAAATAAGACCCATCGTATTCCATTACAACCATTGCCATGAATTGTTGTTATTCCATGTCATATGTTTTACAGTGCTTTAACAAATCTCACAGGTGAAAAAAGAGCGTAAAAATGCAACCAAATACATTGCAAGGGATTGTTCTAGGGGCTAGGGATATCTAGGTAAATTTGTATTTAACAGAGATACAATTTAGGTTTAAACATTTTAAAGTGATGGATTACATCTATACAAACAAATACATACATTTGTTTGTTTGCATTTCTCTAAATAAAAAAGTAGAGCAGATGCAGCCTATCTTTGTTTTGGATTGAGCCGTCCAACAAAACATGGCTCACTCATATTTATTCACTTATGTGTACCTTTCAGCTCAAACTACAAAGCTCTAAATACAAAAGGGATTATTACAACATGTACTCAGAATATAGAAAACATGAAAAAGAGCCAAAAGCTCTGCCTGCTAGTTGGATAGAAGATTACATAACAAATACACTGGGGAATGCATTTTTTTTGTTGAGTTAGATCTTACACTTGTTTTTTACTAATTTTTTGGTGGTGAATCCAGAAATGACAGTTTTATTGCTATCACATCCAGTTTTTACGATACAGAGAACCTGCCATTTTTATCAAAAAACATACAAAATTTTACACGCAATGAAAAAAAAAATTGAAACAACTTGAATCTATTGTTTATTTAAATTTCTTTTGTTTATACAAAGGATTTATTGTTACTCTATGACTTTTTTTTTTACAGTAAAACATTTGAAAAATTATTGGGTAAGCGGTTAAGATAAAAATTTATGCTTATAGCTTTTCTTGGAGTGTTCAGTGTTAGGACAATCCTGACGAATACTCCAACAATAGTCAGCCATCATTTGTACACCCCTAGTGCCCTGCAATCCCTCACTGTCAGTTTAATTACACAAACACACACATTAATAAAATAATTTAACATTAAAGCCTTGTCCTATTTTTTACTTATATTTTAACCCTTTCAGGGAATGAGTAAGGGGATTTATGTACCCCTGTACTCATTCCCCAGGGTTTTACAATGTATCTTTTTATGTATCCTTTTACAATGTATCTTTTTACAATGTATCTTTTTATATATCCTTTTTACAATGTATCTTTTTATGTATCCTTTTACAATGTATCTTTTTACATCTGTTTGGAGGCTGTAGAAGCTCTACACAGTGCTGAAAAAAAAAACGAATTTTTCCTCCCATTGACTTTAATGGTGTTCGACTGTGATATTCCACCACCCGAACTTTTTTGCTATATTCGAGCGAATAGCCGAATCGAATAGTGAGCTATTCGACCAACACTATTGGTGTGTCCGCGTTGCTGACCAAGAAGGAAGCATACCATTTTAAGGTCAACACAGATCACCCAATTGTGTGGGTGATATTGCAACAACTCAATGACTCTCTTTATGTCTGCATATTCTTCACAAAGAAAAACTGAATGAAAAATTGGGACTGACCCAAATAAATTGCCATTGTGAAGGAGGATACACTTTAAGCTCCGCTTTGAGCTAACGATGAATTGTCGCCATTCAGTTGAGTTATAGATTGGAATTCCCAATTCCTCCATTAAACCAGGTGTTATGGAAATGCACAAAGCCACTGTCAGTTCTAAAGTACTGCAGCAATGCAATTTCTCTGGTTCGAAAGTATGATTCTTTTTCAAGAAAGTTTTTCTCACGTAGTCTTGATGGTAGGAGTTCTGAAACCTTCTTTGATAGTCCCAAATCATGTGCCAAATCACTCAACTCATGCTGATCAAATCCCTTACGAACAGAGTCCTCTTCAATTTCTAACTCTTCATCATTGTTGTCACCTAGTTCATCACCATAATCATGTACTTCAAGGGAGGGTAGTGTAACGAAAACCGGCACTGGGATTTCATCTGAATGAGCCACTGGGCGTATAGCCGATGTTAGACTAGGATACTCTATGTTACATTCATTTTTCTTGTTATATCCTGGGGTTTTCACTATACAAAAGTAAGTCACTGAAATGATCTCCTGGCTCTAGCCAAACCATAGGTATACCAAATGGTATCTTATCACGTGTTCCCCTTTTCCACATCCATAAACCCTTGACATACTGTTTGCACACCTTATGAGGGGCCCAAGACTTATCTTGATCACCAAGTTTACCTTTGAAATATGCCAAATAGGCTTGCTCTACAAATGTGCTGATGTTCGCCCTTTGACTGGGAATGGTGAAACTGCCACAGATATAACAAAATGAATCAGGGTTGTTTAGGCACTTAACGACGAGAAACAGCAGAGCCAGACATGATCTGAAAGAAAGGAAATACGTGTTTAAGTAGAAAAGTACATTTTGCTTATTTACTACGTAGAGCAGCACGCAACCTCTGACCACACTGTCTTGCGTGTAAATGAATAGCCTATACAAATCCACGCTACAGTAATCGCATTAATATAAGTGGTAGAGAAAAAAACCTGATGTGATAGAAGAAAACGAACTGCATTTTCGGAATCAGCATACCTATTTTAGTTTAAATAAGCTTAAAAATTGAAGTAAACAATGTTCAAAATGGTTCCCCAGTGTTAATATTTCATATTTACCAAACTATGAAAATAAATATTTTTTTATTTACTGTACAAAACAACGTAAGGGTTCTACTTACTGTAGACCTTTAAAACTGGTCTACTCACAGAGCACACTGCAGTAAATAGAGCATGAGCAATAAACATGTCAACAAATGATTGCAAGTATGTTGGATTATGTTGAGCTTTACTTACTAGATAAACAGACAGAACAAACATAGCCAATTTCGATCAGGTTCCGATGGCAGAAACACGCTGCACGGTAATCCACATGAACTGGAGGGGGAAGGTTTAGATGAGTTCTTTGATCTGGATCTGGAAGGAAAACCCACTGTATTCCACAGAGAATACAATGTTTATGAAAAGAACTGCATATATGAGAATTATAAATCTGCAGTGCAAAATGCAAAAATGCAACAGCCAGTTAAAGGAAATGGGTTAAATTTGAAATATATATACACATCTTACCAACAAGTATTGCAACAGTGAGTTGACTTGAGGTATCTTCAGATATATTCCTCCGGTTATATCACATGCCTGTGAATATGTAAAACAATACACAATTACACAACATTTCCCATTTGAATTGGGCTACATGAAACATTTTCCTAATCCCAACCCTAGCATAGAAACACTAAATCAGAATTTATCAGTTAATCCTATGACAACTATACACAAACATTGGACAAAAAAGATATGAGAAAACTCAAATAACACAGTATAGCACCAAGTTATTTAAATGTCTGGCATATCACTCTGTCCAGTTAGGAAATGTGAATTTTACCTGTTTTGGGGTTTGCTAAATGATAAAAGGTCAATTAGAATTAACTAATCTAATTAGTTTTGATGATGAAGGTGAAATGGAGTTGTGGAGGGAAAGTGTTACCGTAGACTGGATTGTCAAACCAACAGTGAATGCAGCTTGGGTTGTCTCTATCAGTGTGTTGGTATGGGCCATGTTCACCTGTATGCTTTGCTTTGAGTATCGGCGACATTCAACCCTTGCTCATTTCCTGTATCGAGTGCACTCCCCCACCTCAAATTTTGTTGGAGAGCAAGTGAGTACACCCTTAGGGGTGATGCCAAACAAGCGATTGCCGTGCATTTATTAAAAATTCAGCACTGTAACACCTACAAAAGCAGCTGCTGATACGACGAGGAAGTATTGACAGCATTCAAAAAAATATTATTGGCTGTAGTACGAATTTCCAAAGTACGAATGAATAAATTAGTTTTTAGGAAAAGACTAAAAAAAAAATTAACACATCATGCATTGGATTAGTGAGCAGAAAAGTTTGGGAACCCGTGTGCTAGCCCCATAAATGTGTTGCAACACAATGTCTTTGTACTTGAACAAGATAATGCAAATGTCAAACCAAAAAAAATGCTGTCTGGGGTAAAAGTGCTGCTTTACTACATCAGTTCTTGGCATTGTAAAATACATGTCATGTAATGTAGTAACACCCTTCTCCTACTTTCCATCCTGAAAAGTTGTAGATTTTGCCTGCTATGAAACATAAAAGCTTGACTGATTTACTTCCCTACCTGCTGCAAGAGTCCCGAGTCTGTGTCCAGTACACAAGCATCAATAATAATGTCCTAGAAGCTAAAAATTAGGGCATTAGTTAATTTAGCTTTATCCAAACAGTTGGAGATTTGCAATCAGTGAGTAGGATTACCTGTTTCTGTGCGGCAAATATGACATTCATAAAGTTCATATATTGTAAAGCACTGTCTTCTGCTGCCTTAATAACCTACAATTAAAAAAAGAAAGAACTGCCCTGTCAGAGAATGCTCTGGAATCCAGTAATAGACTGACAGGCTTGATCAAAACAATTGTCTCACCAGTATCCTGGATTTCACTTCTTGGCCAGCTGTGCAGAATATAAAAAATACAGCTATTAGATTATGGATTTAGTAACAATTTTTTATGAAGTTAGAACAGAGGAGTTTAAAAATACATACCATTGGCTTCTTTGTTTATTCGGTTAATATCTATACATTGGTGGTCAGGAAAAAGGTATGAATGTGTACGGTATAAAATGTATAAGAAAAACTAATATAGATAATTACATAGCTGATAATAAACATGTTACGTTAGTATGCTAAGAAGGAACATACATGTAGAAGCTATAAAACTAGTTTGAAAAGAATGGGGAAGGGTTCCAAATTCTATCTGCAGTTTATTCCTGTATCTCATTGGATAATCTTCAAGCACGTTTGAGCAACTTCAGCAAGTCTTGGTGGGTGATCCCAATATGAAATTGTATGTATCTATCAAAAGTGGTCAAAGGATGGACAAATGATGAATTGACCACAGTGTTATGGGTGACCAAAGGCTCATTGATGCACATGGGCAGGGAAAAGCTAGCCCTTCTCGTCAATCCCTACAGCAAAACTACTGTAGTATATTTAGCTAAAACCTAATGAGAGAAAAATTTCACAACGCAGCCTATGCTGACCCCTGCCAATGGGAACATCAGTGTCAGAACTAGGCAACGCAGCAATGAAAAAATTGGTCTGATCAATCTTTCTTTTAAAACATCAATTGCTGTGTCCATGTGATTTGTTTACTTGAGAAAGAGATGGGAGCAGGATGCACTAAAGGAAGAAGGTACACCAGTAAAGGAAGTGGACTTTAAAGGATCTGCTGCTAAGGTGCAGCTTTTGGTGCCAGATACCACTGGACACATTCAGAGATCCTTGCCCCAATGGGTCAAAGTTTTTTGCAAAGAAAAAGTGGCACATACATTTTTAAGATTATTTTAATATTTTTTCTAATTAGCGTATGTCTATGAAGTTTTGCCAAGTCATGGTGCGGCTAGTACTAGTTAGCCACATTTCACTGGACTTTCATCATGTTGAGGATGTTTCAGTACTTATCTAAATAGCTTCCTCTGTTACAACAAATGGGCTTTAGGCTTGGGTCAATGCCCTCAGTTTAACAGCAGTTTCATGCTTCTTCATGCTTCTAACACTTTTTAGAATTTACTGACAAGAAGATTTAACCTTTAGTTGATCCTTTCTAACCCACTTAAAATAGGCTTTGCATTCCCACAGAGAAGGAATGCAAAATCTATCAAATATAAATCAAAAATCAATTGACACAGGCCCATACCATTAGCAAGCTAACTGTGCGGCTATAAATGCTGTGGTTTCAGGCATTCCTAACAAATAAGGTAGCAAGTTGTTCTACAAGTCCAGTTGAATGAAATGAACTACTACTAGCTCTAGTGAATGCAATGAAGATACCCAGATAGCCACTATACAACTAAAATTAATTTTGTTAGGCTTTTAAAACTTCTCAACAGACATACATAAATCAACCACTATACAAAATAAAAAAGGCTGGTTTATGAACATAGGAACACAAAACAGGTATAGGCATCCAATTGTTTTATAAAAGATACAGCAAAGAGCTTTTGCTAAAGATCCCGCCAGCATAGTATCTGTCCGCTGTCCTTTCATTTCAGTGCCTGGAAAGAGAATACAGATTACAATGAAGCCTATGGCTTGCTGCCACTTAAATTACCTTCTTCCCTAAAGAAAGATTTGGAACTCCAGAAAATCAGACTTTTTTTCCTCATAATATTTGTAAACAATGGAGAAAGTTTAGAACCCTTTTTGGGTTTTTATATCTGTCCTGAAAGTGACAAGTGACAAGAAGGACAACAGTCTACCATATAACCCCATATGGATAATGTATATTTGTCTTCACCTAGGTCAGGTAATGTCTACCATTTACCACTTTGGGTAACAAAAGGCAATCCTATATATTCTTCAAGCTGTAGCAAATTTTTAGGGCCCCTTAACTAAACCTATTGTCAAACTAGTGTGGTATATTACTTGGGGTTGCTCATGGTAACAGGATGCTTACAGGGCAGATTAGAGGCAGCAGACTACAAAAATCTAAAATAACAGCGGGTTTATTTGTTTAGCCCGGCTGGGCCTCTGGCTACCTCTCTTAGGTGCCCTCCCTTACTAACACACACCAAATCATCACTGCTTCACTCACAGTTCCAATCTGGTTTTGCCCACTGGCTTTCCTGGAGCTCTGTCCCCTCTCATGCAGCCTGGAACCCACTCTGGCTCCCTTCACAGCCTGGAACCCTCTGGCTGCCTTCTAATCACATTCCAGCCTGCAACACGGTGGCTGAACCTCTTCCTTCAGCTTCTTGCTGATCAATTTCCTCTCACCGTTGCCCCTAAGTGCAGGTGCACCTTTACCCAGTCAGGACTGGTTTGGGCCAAGGAACCCACCTTTTCACTCCCTTGGCTGGCTCCAGGGCCCTAAAGAACCAGGTTTCTTTCTAAAAAGAACTATCCAAACACCCTCACTTTCATTTTCCTGGAGCCTTACAGCACTTTTGTGACAACTTAAGCGACGTTCTGTCACACTAGTTAATAACTGTGTGTTGTTTTGTACTTCAAAAAAAATTTTTTTCAAAAATTTTGCTATTTAGGAGTTTATTATAGTGCATTATCATATTTAAATGATGTCTTGATGCAAAGCTTGTAAATCCACATGCATGAAATGTCAATGTGCCAGAACAGAAATCCCATTTAGTCCAATACATTTTTAGTTTAAGCTCCTTTCCACTTATCCTGCTATCATCTTAACTACATGACCTGATTGCTGTTAATTTTTGTTATAGCTCACTCTTCCTGTTTTCATCCCAATTCTACTTAACAAAAAATAATTAAAACACAAACAGTGCGTTAAAATTATTGTATATGCTTTAAACCACACACATTTTGCATTTGTTGGGTTAGAGGATATGGAATAACACATACCTGAATTCAAAAGCAATGTTAAATTTACATATCAACCATATTTTATTTCTGTACTACTTACTTTTGGTCATAAGATCTTTGATATCTTCAGCAATCATGTCATTGGCTGCTGTCAATAATTCATATTTGCCATCCTTACTTCCAGATATATTTGATTCTACAATAGAGGACTCCCCAGATAAATCTCCACTTCTCCAATGTTTGCCTGGGAAAAGAAGGCGACTACAAAACAAGAATATTGTATAAATAACGTTGTTACACTTTCTAAGTCTTGCTTTTATAATATTTTATAATATTTATAATATATTATCTTGTAATATTTTTGCCTCAGAACTTAGAAAATGATTAATACCCCTCACCAAGTCACATGATTCAAGCCTCACTTATTGCCACTCTGTCGCCAAGCACTGAATGATGGAAAGTAGTAACAAGAAGAAAGTAACATGTTTTGCCATTCCTGGAAGTATATGACAGTGTTCTCCCTAGCGCCTTTTAGCTGAGCACACAACCCAGCACTGTTCAGCAACCATCCAGCTGTTTTTGAGTGGTTACTGAAGAGCTGAAACACAATATAGGGGGCCACCATCCACCTATAAATTCTTCCCACCGGCTTAAAAAAAATTCTGGGTTGAACACTGTATGGCATCAAAAAGAACATTTTGTAGTAAGGGAGCAGAAGGGTAATGATAAATATGTACTTTGCAGCAGGTGTGTTTCTTACCCAGAGAACAAGCATAGGTGAGTGATAGGTTTGCTTAATTAAACAACAAAATAACAAAGTAATATTCTATAATAACAATTTGTTAATACTCTTTATTTATCCTGATAACCACTCTGTTCAAAGCAGATAAAATCTGTATACTTAGGCGGAATCGCCTTACCTTTCTTGTAAATGGCTGGCAATTACAGCAAGTTTGTTGTTACGACCCATAAATAAATGGGAATTGCCCATCACCATGACCGCATCCATACATTTTGGAAGTGTAACCTGTTGAAACAAAGGTTATCAAAATCTTCTCATCAATATTCTGAATTTTTTCAGATTTATAGTCCAGGACACATACTTACAGCTGATTGATTGAGTGCTTGTTTTCCCCACCATATTGGGTTCACATCCACCACAACTACCAAAAGATTAACTTCATCATCTATAAAACAATGAAAGCAATGGTTTTGCAACACAATAAATTAAACTGAAATTCCAGCCAAAGCTAATTTTAACATTTTTCCCTTTTGTGGACACTTCAATGTTTTTTAGGCAGCAATTTAGTTCAACATCATCATATAAGAATAGTTTTACATAGCTTGCTTGAATACCTGTTAAACAATGACATGAAGAGAATACGAATAAGCAGATCAGCTTCAAATCAGCTTCATTTATTTTTACAACAGCCCTTGCAAACTCCATATCTTTATAAACTCATGACCAGCTAATATACTAATAAAAGAAACTACTGAAACTTTATAAAACCACTATACGAGTCGTCCACCAGTTAAGGCCATCCGACATATGGATGACTCCTAGATACGAACGGGGCTTCCCTGCTTGCTGGTGTGTAAGATGGAGACTTGATGGGGGGAGGAGGCGCATGACTTACAGAAGAAATCTTTTGCTAAACACAGCTGAGGTTGTGGGTGATCGTAGGGGAGTGAGGTCTTTCTGCAGGCTCTTGTATCTCTTTATTGACCAATACAAACTCTGCAGTTGTTTCTTTTTGCATATCAAAACACAGCTTGCTCCAAAAGTTAATGAATGTCTGGGCTCCATAAAGGTTTTTTTTCTTTGCTTTGTTTGTGATTAGATTACAGTGAGGATTTTATACAGTAAGTGACACCACTCTGCCCAATATTATGTTGAGACAAACATCTGTCCTAATTGCATTTATTACAATAATGTACCTGTTCTGACCTACATACAAATTCATTTTAAGAACAAGACAACAGTCCCTATCTTGTATGTAACCCGGGGACTACCTGTGTGTATATATACGGTATATCTCATGCTAAACATGGTAAAACCTGAGAATATTGCCCTGTGTACCCCCAGCATACCAAATGTATCAGCTGATCATCAATGAATCACCAGGGATCTGCTGGTGCTCACTGTCACTGGTATTATTGTAATAGCCCTCCCAGTATACCCCAGCTAGACCTCCTCCCCCCTAATGTTGTACATGGCGGAAGATATGAGCCCCCCCTCCCGTGTTATTACTGATATGTAGGTATAACAGGGACACTATATAATGATAATTCTCACCTGAAGCCATAATATGCCACCTCTGCCGCAGAATGGGAATGCCATACGTCCGTCCCTTCCTGATGACGTCATGCCCCGACAGGAGGACCCGGGAGCCATGCTGCTGTTCACTCTTTCACTGCCGGTTGAGGAATATCTGATTCGGTGACACAGACTGTGGTGTTGTCCCGGTTCTTCCCCCGGGGGTAGCAGGCCGCCGCCATGAACGAGACCGGTATGTATAGTGTACAGTGTGCGGGGGGAGCTCCGGTCTGCAGCTGCTGGGACTCTGCATTGTCATTATAGCTGCATTGCATTGTATGATGACATCCTGAACAGCAGCTTTCTAATGCAGGGCTGATGAGGCTGTGGTGACATGAGGCTCAGTATTGTAGTTTTTAAATATTAATTAAATTGCTAAAACTAGTATAATAATCTAGCAATGATACTTAAAGTTGAACTAAACTCAAAAATGCCTTAAACAAAAAAAAAACATTTACCTGCAATTCCGCAGCGCAGTTGATCGGTCCGGGGGTGTCTTATGTCAGATCTAGCGTTGTCCCGATATCCGTCTCTAAACTGGCGCGCCGCTGTCTACCCCTTTTATGTCAAATGAAATTTCTGAGTTTAGGTACGCTTTATTACTTGCGCTACATCACCAATGTCACAGATATTGAGCAGTCAAAGTAACTTCTGGCTGTGCTAGATTCCTCTGCTCCCCCCTGCACCTCCCAATTTATCACTGGCACCCGGACCAGACCTTTCAATGTCCAGGACAAAAAGGCCGAATTGTGTCCTTCCCTATGATCTATCTGTGACTTCAGCAGTATAAGGCTCTGTACACACTAGCAATTTTCATATTTGGAAATTATTTTTCCATGATCATTTCCCAGGACTAAATATTGATAAATGAACAAACAAGTTAATGGATTAATAAATAATGGATGGATAAATAAATCAATGGATCCATCCGGACAGAGCTATGACTTACATCAGCCGACCGCGGAACACGTCAGATTCTGACCTAAGACAAATGTGACCGTTCATACCAGGCGAGAATTATCTGGCGTTTATTCATAGTCTTAGTTCCAGGTCCTGTGGTTTTTGTTATTCCTCCTTTTAAAGTAGACAAGGTGATCAATTCTTCTCCCACCCTGTTGAAGTAGACAAGGTGATCATTTCTTCTCCCACCCTATGGATGTACCTAAGGTGATCATTTCTTTTCCCACCCCAGTTGAAGTTTACAAGGTGATCATTTTTTCTCCCACCCCTGTTGAAGTACCTAAGGTGATCATTTCTTCTCCCACCCTGTTGAAGTATACAAGGTGATCATTTATTCTCCCACCCTATGTATTTACCTAAGGTGATAATTTCTTCTCCCACTCCTGTTGAAGTACCTAGGGTGATCATTTCTTCTCCCACCCCTGTTGAAGTACACAAGGTGATCATTTCTTCTCCCACCCCTGTTGAAGTACCTAAGGTGATCATTTCTTCTCCCACCCCTGTTGAAGTACCTAAGGTGATCATTTCTTCTCCCACCCTGTTGAAGTACACAAGATGATAATTTCTTTTCCCACCCCTCGACCTGGCCATGTTTATCACTACAGTTGACAGTATGGTAGAGACCAGTGGATGAAGGACAGAGGGGGAGCAGATATCTGATACACACAAAACCCCCAAAACAAGTATTAAGTTTAGGGGTTTGTTGGGTTCCATGTAGATGAGTGAATCCATTTGTGAATAGTCCTGCCTATTTATTTTGGTAAATGCAAATTTTCCAATTCTCCTAAATGGAATTTTTCTGGTCTACAGATAATGAGCCCATATATTAAAGTGAACCTAAATAAAACAAGCTGAACAGTGTGAAAAAAAAGTAATAATAAAAAATGGTGTTTTTGTTATTCTTTATAGAAGTAAATGAGTATTTTAAATGCCAGCTACGTGAAGACCCTAACGTTGCGACGGCTGTGGCCGCCATCAGAACATTGTTGGAGTTTCTGAAGAAAGATAAAGGTAAGACCTGGTCCTGTAGCAGATAACTATTGACTATTGTTATTTTATGTCACCTCAGCAGATACATTATTATATATACCTATCTAGAATCCATAAATGAATGGTTGGCAACCACACTTAGATACACTGGGCCTGATTTATTAAAGTTCTCCAAGACTGGAGAAGATACACTTTCATAAGTGAACTTGGTTGACCCAGCAAACCTTGGATGGATCAGGGCCATGAATGTCAGTAAATAGCAATTGATTTTTAAGAAATCCATTCCAGGTTTCCTAGATCACCCAGGTTCATCAATGAAAGTCTATCTTCTCCTGTTTTGGAGAGCTTTAATAAATCAGGCTCACTGGGTCATTGAGCTATAATGGGGAGAAACTCACTTTCCCACCCCATATCTTCTCCACCATCAACCTGGACACCTACACAAAACAGAGCTCACGCATTCTTTGGAGACCCTGTCATCTACATGTTGCAACAGTTATTGAGACCTCTTTAAACAGGTTTAAACTGTTTTCCTCATCATTGGTAATTCAGATTTGTTTTTGTTTTTTTTTTTTACTTTACAGGAGTTTGGCTATATTACTATAAACAGGTGTTCTGCCCACATAGTGCTGCACACTGCATATTTCTCTTATTTTTAACTCTTGGGAACCTTTTAAAATGATTTTTTATCTTTTAAAAAATTCATTGGGGATCAGGAGTATATCATCACAAGCTATTATAGAGCAATTGTTATCAGTAATATTGTGTCAAAATAAATGTTTCTGTATGTTTGAACTTTTTAACCACCAGAATAATATGAACTTTCAGGGGAAACTATTCAAGGTCTGATTGGGAGTCTGAAAAATGCCATTGATACACTCTCTAAAACAGATTCATCTGTGGCTGTGTCTTCTGGAGGAGAACTTTTCTTGAGGTTCATCACTCTCACTTCTGAGCTTGAACATTCGGTAAGTGCTTACAAGTACCGTGCAATGAAGTTTGATTGGTTTTGAAGGTTACTGCCCCACTAATGTCCACTAACCTTTATTATCCGTTACATCTTACCTTGTAAGTAACATCTATTTGTTGTGTAATTGGATGCAAAAGTTTTCTTCTCAAACTTTACCAAGCAGAAGGCTTAGAAAAGCTGGTGTGCTACATAGAGACACACTGGGTGTGAATGTTCCATAAATTGGCAGGAGCATACTCCCATCACATCAGGGTTTATATCATGCCATCAGTTCTGTGACAAGTACCAAAAAGTAAAATAGCCTAACTACTAGTTTAAACAGTAATGGTATGCAGACTTAATAACCATTTGTTGCAGCTTGGCTACACTGGCGTGTTTTAGAAAATAGTTTGTTATTATAGTTTCTGGGACAGTTTAGATGCATTAATTGCTCAAAGCATATGTTAAATCAAAAACTTCTTTTCCTAGTTTTGGATATTATTTTTATGCATGTGGATGACTGTGATATGCAGGGTGTAAATCATTGTACCAAATTGTTATAAACTTTTTGTTTCCATATTTTGTGATCATATACTGTATGTAAAGCTGGAAGCAGCTTTAATTGCTAATAATCACTTCTGACTGCAGTCCACAGTACTGCAGTGATTATGTCTCACTGATGCTTTTCCTTTACTCTCTGTGTGGATTATTAAGTAGTTTTATTTATTTGTTCCACACCAATAGTGACTGTATTTCCAACAAACAGATGACTATTTAAGAAAAATCATACAAATCTGTGTGAAATACAGTAGCACTAAATGAAAAGTACACCTATAAAAATGTTGAACAGATTCACGTTAAAATGATTTTCAGGTTATATTTATTACAGCACGTTATATGTAAACCTTGAGTTTGTCTTGTTATCCAGTGTGATGGTAGATAATTATTTTTAGCATTAAAAAGAACTTATTGTACTTTTTCTGGCTTCAGAATTATGCTTTATGCAAACAAAGGATGAGTCAGCGTGGGGAAATTTTCCTGAAGAGAATCTCTCTGTCCAGAGACAAGATCACCAAACTCTGTTGTCCATTTATTAAAGATGGAGCCGTAAGTAAAAAAGACAAAGACAGAACAACTTATCTGTATTATCATACTCTAAAAATATCTTCTTTTATCTAGCTTCTTTCAGAATATGCTATGCAAATTTAAACATTTTGTTTATAGTTGCATTTGTTTTACATTTGTTGAGTATTTGTTTAGATTTCATTGAATTTAAAGCTGAAATGTAAATTCTTGTATTCCATATATACAGTACTTGTATACAATAGAACATCTGAAAATTTAAGAGAGATTAGGAAACCTCAGAGGCATCTGTAAAAGAACTCATAAGAAACTCAGTAGTGTTTGTAACAGATCCTAATTTGCAATGCTTCAAAAAGTGTGTAAGATGCTGCATTGGACTATCTGCACAAGTTCTGTTTTGTTGCCTATTTTGTCTGTACACAGCAACACACCCCACTTTCTTACTACTTGTGTTAATTGACCATTTGCTTGTAACTGAACTCAGAAACAGGATTATACTTTGATCAGTCAGCAAGCTGTCATTTCATTTTAGTACTCTTCCTTTACATAAATGCACACATGTATCATATCTATAATGAACCTATAATATAATAAAATATCTATATAGATCTCTAATTTTAATACTGTCTCTTCCTTAGAAAATTCTGACACATGCATACTCCAGAGTGGTTCTAAAGGTTTTGGAAGAAGCTGCCGCTGCCAACAAGCGATTTAGTGTTTATGTCACAGAATCACAGCCTGACCTCTCAGGGTAATGTTGGCTTTGTTTCCTGTGTTTTGTTTATAAAGTCAATAATACCCCAAACAGGATTGAGTAAGCATGGAGAGATACAAGTGATTTTTGACATGGGTTCCAATATTTTAGGATGCTGCTTTATTTGGGAAATAATGAAGACTGTTTTGTGATTATTAATAGCTTCAAGTGCTTTTAATAACTGACATTTATAACAAAATG
Source organism: Pyxicephalus adspersus (assembly GCF_032062135.1). Taxonomy (NCBI): domain Eukaryota; kingdom Metazoa; phylum Chordata; class Amphibia; order Anura; family Pyxicephalidae; genus Pyxicephalus; species Pyxicephalus adspersus. Next base: position 54,521,278 of record NC_092863.1, on the reverse strand, counting down.
CACCTATATTTAAAATATGTAGGCTTCTGGTGTAAACAGGCACTGTGGAAATTCATTATCAAGACAATGACCTTTTTTCTCCAAACATAGCAGCTGAATTCTTATGTATCAGTAAGAACGTGTCAAGCACTAGTCTGAATATTGTCTTTTATCATAATGCATCTAACAAAAAGATAAAACTCTCCTAAAGCTGATGAACACACACCAGAGATGATGTAGCCAGTGCCTAACTCTTCTGATCTGTATATAATGCTAGAGGTAGCATGTGTTTCATGACTATAACAATGGCTCATTATTTCTACTTTCCATAGACTTCCTCTGGAATCCTACATCTTTGATAATGTTTTATTAAGTAGTGTTTCTCTTACAGGAGAATGATGGCAAATGCTCTGCAGAATATTAATGTCCCAGTCACAGTGGTTCTGGATGCTGCAGTTGGGTAAGATTGGGATAGTTCATAGATATAAATCATAGATTGACACTCATGAGCTGAGTACTTACATATTATGTTTTTACTAGATATATCATGGAAAAGGTAGACCTGGTGATCGTAGGGGCTGAAGGAGTTGTGGAGAGCGGAGGAATTATTAACAAGGTAAAAAGAAATAAAAATTAAAGCTTTGTAATACATTTTATGTTAATCACCTGTTTATTTTTGATTACTGTATACAAGCAAAACAAATTTATAATGGCCTGTTCTATCAGGAACATTGCAGCTGTACCAAAAACAGGATTACATTTACTATTCTCTCTGGTTTTTGTGGTTTTCTTTACTGTTAGAAAAATTAAACTTTTCTGCAGCTTTCTAACTCACTCTCATGCTGCTATCATAAGGTAGGCCTGCATTACAGTAAAAAGAATGAAGCTCAGGCTTTGAATTTTCCAAATCTTTTATTTTCGTGTTTTACCATCATCTCCGTGATTATGTTAATCGACAACATAACTTAATAATACACTGCTGATTAGAATAAGGACATATTTTAATAATTTCCAGATCAATTTTTAAACTCTGTAATTTCTGGCAACCTGTCTATAATTTTATATCATTTTTTAACATAGATTGGTACAAATCAGATGGCTGTGTGTGCCAAAGCTCAGAATAAACCATTTTACGTGGTAGCCGAAAGCTTCAAGTTTGTACGTCTGTTTCCACTAAATCAAAGCGATGTTCCAGACAAATTTAAGGTAAGATGACATTTTTTCAGCAGTAATGAAAATTACAGTAAAAGTGATATTTATTTACAGGTAAAATATGGTGGGTTTAGTTACCTAGCCTAACCGAACCTAACTTAAAAACATCTAAAAAAGATGTAGTCCTCCACTCATGGTTAGTTGCCCATGTGCAGTACAGGCCCATGGCTGTCCATGGGACTATGCCCCAGCCAAAGGACACAGCCACACAGGGCTGTACTGTGCATAGATACCTACCTTGTCTGTGAATGTAAAAAAACCACATTTACATTCCACAGCCCTTCAGATGTTAGCAAGTATGTTAAGTTGGGGGTTAGAAAAGAATATATTTTGTTGTAAAGATATCCTTTACACATGCTGATGTCAGAATATTATCAATATTAACACTATTAAAATCAAATTGAGATTATACAAAGATACATTTTATAAATACACTTAAAATATCCTGTCCCCCACTCCATGTAACGTAAATAATACAAACAGCTATCTTTCTATGCATTTTCAAACCCTATATAAAAATTTGTAGTTATAGTTACACAAAATTATTTTTTAAACCATTTAAAATATGCATTTAAAGGACATGGATGCAAAGAAAAATTCATTGTTCAGTTCTTCTAGGTAAAAGTAACACAGCAAAGAACTTGTCAGTATTGTGAAGTTAAACAATTACAACTTTAGATCTTCACAGCTGTCACTCCCCTCTGATAGCACCACACTCTGGAGGGAGAGGGGGTCCTCTGGATTTGTGAAAGATTATGCAGCATTAACAGTATTTCTAGAACATTACAGACTTTCACTGCCTTCTTGTATCCAGCTGCTTTTGTACATTAAAAGGAGTCTGCAGGTATTGTATGTTTATGTGACATTCACACAACTTTGCCAGATGTGTATTTGTCCAGTCAAGACATGATTTAATATATATATATAATAATATATATAAAATTTGATTTAATATATATATATATATATATTTAATATAATATAAAAACTTTGTTTCCACATTGTGCATCATTTCTATTCCTTTTGATGTTATCTGGGATGTACATAGTACTTTTACTTCATATGGAATGTCCAATCCTTTCTTGGATTGGTAGGCTATATTCTGTAATTTGTTTTCCTTATTTATTTGTATTTATGTAGCGCTAACATATTACACAGCGCTTTACAAAGTCCATAGTCATATCACTAACCGGGAGAATGAATAAACTCCTTGCAGATAGTAAATTCACTAGTAGGTTTGGTAGATAGTATTGGGTTCAGTAGTAAAATAGTCGATAAAGATGTAAACCTGTGACCTTCCCCTGCAAATGCAAGAGTGCTAGCCACTGAGGCAACCATATCATGGATTACTTATATTGCTTTAATGTCATGGCTTTCCTAAGTCCTTTACAATGTAAAGCCTGGGATATGTGTCACAAATAATATTAATATGGTTAATATATTATTAATAAACAGTATTTATATAGCGCCATTAAAGAACCCATCACTGTACATTAAAATAGAGTTGCAAATGACAGACAGTGACACAGGAGGAGTAGAGTAGCAAGCCGGCCCTCCTAAAGTTAGCAGCCGCCCCAAAAGAGGCAGGAGGACGTCACTGCAGCAATCAAGTAGCAGGCCTTGAATTTGCCGACATGTGCATCATCAAGCCTGGTGATGTTGATTCAAAAAAAAAAAAAAAATCTGCCTGTGAAATTTATTGACGGTAGTGGGAGTGTGTAATGATGTCATTGGCACCACTGTGTGATAGCGTTAAGTGTAAAGGCTGCTTGCCTAACAACTTGCTGTGTTCAAATTTTCATATCTGCTAACTGTTGGCTGTAATGATATGGGGATCAAGTGCATCTAGGAGCCCAAAATGAAAATTACATAGCAAGGAGCATTGGGGTGGGTCCCCTAAACTTTTACCTACCTTTCACAAAACTATACCTGTCATACTATGCTACTCTGTTTGCTTCACTTCTTTGAACTCCAATTTCCCTGGCATTGGGAGGTGTAGGAAACAGAATATTTAGGTGCAAGTGGGGTTTATCAACCCCCAAAAATGTCATTACCATGGCATCATTAGCACATAAAAAAATTTTTAGTGGATGTTAGCTTTAGATGTTCCCCACTCATACTTACATTTCCAGTTTCTCACACCTTCCCATTCCAGAGAAATTGGAGTACAAAAGTTAGAAGTGGGCAAAAATGTGTAACGGCAGTGGATTTTGATGCGTGGCGTTATGTTCTGATGATGCTATAGTAATAAAAATTTTAGGGGTTGTTAGCCAACACCTACATTCTAGAGAAATTGTGATTCAAAGAAGAGAAGCAGATAGGGTAGCATAGTATGACAGTTATAATCTTGTGACAGGTAGGTGTAAATTCACAGACCATCTTGCTATGTAAGTGGCCCCAGGGGTCCCTAATTTGTATTTTCAATTTTGGCCTCCTAGAAGCACTTGCTCTGAAAAATGCACATGCAATGTTCAATTTTCATACATTTTTAAACCTGTGAACCTGTGGTGTTAAAGCTGGGGGAAAAAAAAATTGATATGGGCAGTTTGTTGTTTGTGTTCTAATTCAGAATATGTTTGCTAATTTCTTTGTATAGTCCTTGAAATGACTCAAAATGAAAAATCATTTTAGGATGACAATATATAAAAACCTACTAATATGATGTTTTTTTTTTGTTTTTGTTTTTTTTTAGTATAAAGCAGATACGCAGCAACAGAAGAAAGATCTCATGAAAGAACACCCATGGATAGATTATACCTCCCCTTCCCTAATCACATTGCTTTTCACGGACCTGGGAGTCCTGACTCCTTCTGCAATCAGTGATGAACTAATTAAACTATACTTATAATATTATAATAAACCTTTATGCCAGTGATCAGAAGTGTGTGTTTTGAATAAATACAGAGTGTAAACTGGTGCAAATTGTGTTTAAGAATTAAAGTTGAACTCCATGAAATACCGGAAATATATGTATTTCAAACTGTTTTTATAGTCTAGGTATCAATGCCAGTTTTTTTTTTGACAACTAATACTAGTCTAATCCACAACCTGTCCTATTTTGGACTTAATCAACGATACGCTGCAGCTTTTTTTATGCTCCTGCGGACACGTCTTCTTATAAGAAGAATTATAAGGCTACAATGTAAAATACATTTTCATGCAAAAAAATATAACGCTTTTTGCGTAGAAATACAATGAGAATTAGAATGCTAGGAGGCTACAGTGGCTGAATGCAGTACGGCTTTCAGACACCTTTTCCGGATAGAATAATACCACCAGGGAGGTTAAAGAGAAATTAGTGGTTAGGTACGGTAAGTAGTATACCTACCTAACCACTAAATTCTCACTATGGTATTTGTTTAATGTATTATGACTGTAATGGCCGTATTATGCAACTTTTTTGGTATTTATTTTGAATATTGAATATTCTTTTTACCAGTTTTAATTTCTGGAGTTGTAGCCATGCAATGTGAACAATTAGAGAGCTAATAAGTGCTGCACAAAATTGAGGTTTTTGGCCTGGGGTCAGGAGATTTCCCATAAAAGCATGTTTTGAATTCTGTATACTTTTATAGGCGATTGATAAACAAATTTGTGCATAATACCTTAAACCCTCCTAAATGACCAGAGCTGCATTTATTTCTCTACAGCCACAATTCAGAAGAAACCCTGCCCTAGAAAAATTACTGTTTGAATTAGATTGGTGATGATAGCCAGTTTTTGCTACTGACACGTATAAGCATGAAGTCTTTTGTGTTATGGGGTGAAAGTAAAAAGCTTATAATCTCGAACTACCAATAGTACTGCCAGCAGTTCTCCTTCTTTTATAAAAAAGATTTCCCTCTGAATTTTTAAAGTAAAATGTGTGATTTTTTTTGCTTGGGAGTCATGTGAAATTAGTGGCTTTATTACTTTTTGGGTCTGAGACCCAGAACAAGTATGCAGATTCAATTAATCCCAAGTGTCAGCCAGGCAACTAGAATTTTTTCAATAAGGTTATAAATGCTACCCTACATGTTTTAAACATTCTCTTTCAGAACCATGCATGAAACAATAAAAAGAGAACAGCTTGTTTTTTTCTACAAATAAATTAACGATTTATGCAGGTTTAAAAATGCAGTAAAAATATATCTGTCGAAAGTCACCGAACAAAAATATCTATACACAATTTCCCAAGCTTGAAGATAATGTTTGTGTTCAGTCTGACATGTCAGATCCATCCTCTTTTGCCCCAGCTGATGTCAACTGCTTGTCAAATTCTTCCTCTGTGATTTTACCCTTTTTTAGCTTTTTCAGCAATCTGGTATCATGAAGTAGCTCATTCACATCTTCATCATCTATGTCAGAGCCCTACAATACACAGCAAACAATTAAAACACCATCAACAGTTTAGAGACAACTTTTGCAGTGCCCAAGTAGCCCATGAAAAATAAGTGTTAAAATTCCTCCATACATTCAAAATTATTTTATGTTACTATATTATTTTATACCAAACCAAATGTTAATATTACAAAGCAACACTGCTGCTGCACAAAATAAAAAAAAAAATCTCAAGAAAAGGTTCAGGTTTTAGGTCTCCAGTAGCCTTAAAACACCTTAACTAACCCAAGGAGTTACAGCAGCTGAAAGATCTTTCCCTGCAAGTGGTAAGTGCCTGGTTTACTAATTAATGGATGCTGTGGTTTCATCCACTGGCCCCTATGTCACTGCCTGTAGTGACATATTGGCCACTAATAAGAACAGTGCATAGCTGGGGACCGGTCACAAAGAACATCCAAAACCCTGCTATGTTGAAGGTTCTTCAGTCGTTGCTACTCTTGAAAAGAAGACTCGCCAATTACATGTAAGGTTTTCTACCCGTTTTGCAGGGAACATTGTTTTTATTTTTTCAATTATTATTCCTCTCCTAATAATAATGTAGTTTTTTTTAAACTGCACTGTGTACATGATTTTGTTTTTTTTTATATGCATGTACAGAGTCACCCAGATGCCCCTCCCTGAGCATTCTATTTTGAAAATAGTCTCTACTCCCTCCAAAGAACCCAATATCCCCAGTCAATAACCTGCCTTCTCCATAACACTTCTGGAATTCTTTAGAAACAGAATCATTTAATTTACAATGCATCCCCTGCTGTTGCCAAGCTGTTACTGGGGTACTGTTAATCTACACAAGGAGTTAATATAAAATGTAGGAATTACTAGCAGCAAGCAGGATATTTTTCCATAAATCCTGCAGCAAAGTGAATAGTTGCTGCATACAAAATTACACAAAAACTGGTCATTTTACCTCTTCGTGTTTCCTCTTAAGAGCAATTTTTTTCTTTTTCTCTTTACGTTGTTTCTGTTTTGACCATGCCTTGTTCTTTGCAAAATGTTTCTTCCCACCTTCTACATCCTGTTTTTCTTTCCTCTCTTGCAGCATCTTCTGCCTCTGCTTTTCCCGGTTTTTATCTTTGTAAGCGATGGAATATGTATCTACAGAACTGGGAACAAAGTCTGAAAAGTCCTTTCCTCTTAATTCCGGCATGCGAGGCATTCTCAGCAGTGCAAAGCCATTAGCAAGAGACGTAAAGTCCAAATCTAACAAAAAGAAAAAAAAAAAATCATACATATATATACACACACACACAGTAAATAACCCACAGAAAGCCATCCTCAATGACACTTTAGTTGCCAATATCTCATAAAATTTTAGCCAACCAGCTGCTGGCAAGTTATTAGAACCAAACATATCTAAAGGCATGGTAATTTTCCCTGTCTGCTAGAATCTCATGTTGTCCTCAGTCTTAGAAGTAAACACAAACTTCTTAGCGCCCAACACCTTAATAAAGAAGAAAATATCTTCACATTCGTGTACATTTCTAGTAGTCTAGGCTCTGCTTTTTAACAATTGTCAAGGGCAAAATCAGTTCTCTAAATAGTGCTAAAAACAGTCATGCTGCAGGTGTACTTTTGAAGACTCTCCTTAGGATTTATTAGGGTAAGCAAACACAGGAAAACCTAAGGTCAGTCTACCACAACTGCTCTGGGAACAGGGCGTTTGCTATTCTTGAGGTAGGGGAGATACTTTTCAACTGACTTAAAAAATGTCAAAAAACTGTTTAAGCAATGATTAAAGAGTAATCCAGAGGAAACAAAGATACAATTCTCTTTAGTATTAATTTTAAAATTTTTCTGTTGTAGTCTGAATTGTAATGCGGCATCTATAGTTACATTAAATATGATCCTTGCTAACCCAGGAATGTTTAAAGATAATGAATAAGTAGAGTACCTTTTACTCTGAATATTAGGTTGCACTCATGTTTGGCATAGGCTTGCACATACGACACAAAAGCTTTCATGCCTTTCTCAAACATTGCTCTGTCACATTCCGCCATGGACTTAAGCTTTGGTAAATGGTCAACAGTGCATTTTAGATCGGTCATTTCCTGCAGCGGGCACTGTGGGTCAAGGCAACAAAGATGTTAATAAGGCAACAATGACAGCAACTGATAAGTATCACTCTTTACCAGAAAAATTTGAAACAAGAAGTGGTTTGAAGGTGATACAATACAGGAAACAGAAATAAACAATCCACACAGGAATCTAAAATCATAGTATGAACTGAAAACATGTATCATTTACTATTGAATGTCTTATTCCATAATCACCTGAAGTCTTCCCAAACAAGCAATGGATTCAGATGGGAAACCCACCAGTACTACTTATGCTGTCTTTAAAGCAACAAATGTGAACAAATGCTTTTTGCTGTCTGCTACCTATGATTAGTAGTTATGTTGCCATTAGTTTTGCTTTAAAACACAAATAACACACATTTTACTTGGCTTTACCTACTACCCTAAAATGAGGAATAGACCTTTTTTTATATTTGTGGGGGGGGGGGAATGTCTTTTAAAGAAGGCTGATTCATGAACTGGCATAGTGGGGGTCTTTTTGGGTTAAGTTCGCTTGCAAAAAGCCTCTGACTCTGCCCACTATAAAAACCTTAATATTTATACTGATATTACTGATATTGTTTTGAGAAGGCTTTTTTTGATTCTTTTAAGTCGACTGCTTCATTTATTGTGGTTTTACTGCTTAATCATTTCTTAACTTTTTTCACTCTCCCACATCACCATTTTTACACATTTTTAATATAAAAAAGATTTGTAGGAAGAGCTCACCTTTTGATTAATAGAAAGAAAATTGACATAGGACTCTTCCATAGGAAGCAAAAACACAAGTGCATTGCCATGATTACCAATCCGTGCTGTTCGTCCACAGCGATGTACAAAAGCACTGGATGGAAAAAGATGGACATTGACATTAGGTAAAAATAACAAACCAACAAACATTAAACCTCACCTTCTGATATCAATACATTTCCTTTACCAGAAGAACAATATCTGGAAAGGTAAAAATTTTTTTGAAATAGAAAGGTATGCAACCTTTGCGTTAACACCTTAAATCTTTTTTTTTTTCCATGTGACATACAGTGTCTTGTCTTTTTTTTTTAGGTAAATAGCCATCCAGCTGCATCAAATCCTGTAGTCACCTGTGTTCTCTCTTTTAATTACTGCAAACCTTGAACTTGTGATTCTTTATTAAATGCTTTAAATGTTTAATTTATTAAACACGATCTACTCAAGCATTAATAAAATAATGTAATTTACTCTACTAATGCAAAATGTTAAATGATGATCTCAGCAGGTTTCTTTATGTTATACATGACAAACAAGAAATAATGGAATTTAGGTACTCCTGTCAGTATTAACAATATGAATTCCTGTGTTCCTAAGCGATTTCAAGAAATATGTAAGCGTGCTGCTCCATTTTTTATGAAAACATACCTGGCACTGCTAGGAGGATCACACTGTATAACCCAGTTTACTTCTGGAATGTCAATACCTCTGGCCATCACATCTGTACATACCAATATACCACTAAAACGAAAGACATATACTTAGTTACTAGTCATTCTTTTCAGACACATAAATATTATTAATACATTTGATCTCTTGCATGATAAATTCTTACCTGTCCAGCTTTCGGAACTCTGTGAAGATCTTATTACGTTTGTGTTTCATCTTGCCATGAATGCTCATAACTTTTACATTTTTTATAAATGCTTCCAGGGCTTTCCCATAATACTCCACACAAGCACATGTACTACAAAAAGTGAAAAACAGAAAAATAATAAGCACAGGATTTACATGCTCTGTATTTTAAAACTTAAGGCTGTAATAGTAATTACCTGAAAAATACTAAATGCTTTTCTTGTTTCCTCTGACGTAGAAAACTCACAAGATAATTAAACTTTTCGTTTGCCTTGCAAATCTGTACAATGCAAAAGTGTTTAGAATTAAAAATATGCATTAAAAGAATTGTATAGTTTATGCAGTTTGAAAAACATGATAATTCCACAAGCACACAAGGAAGTAATTATCTTATTTTCTTTGAACATTTTGTTTTAAACCTACTGTACATACTCCTCCATCCACACGCACTATTTATCGACCAACTTGGAATCCACTATATGGTGGTGGCCAGTCCAGGGAAAGATTATTCATGCTGTCATACAGAGAGGAAAGGTGCCCATACCTCCAGCTTGGCTCTTACTCTTCAGTAGAGTGGATGAATATGCTGCAAAGAACCAGATCACCTTCCACTGCACTGGTAGTAAAACCTTTCCATTCTGACCGATTCCGCTGGTTTTTGTTGGTATATCTGAACGTAATTCCTAATGGCCACACTGCAAATGTTTTACACATCCTTTCCCCCAAAAGAAATTTCAAACACTGCAGTCCCAAGGGCAATTCAACTCATTAATATGGTCCGGCTTACCATGTAGTAATTTTGTAGCCTGGTTGGGGTTTTTTGGGTACTAGTGGCTGCCACCCCTTTTTCCTTTACAGTGATTCGAACAGGATTGCGCAGTCCAGCTCGTACAAGATTTTCCACCTCCTGGGTTTGTGTAGCGGAGAAAAGTCCTGTTCTTCTCTGCTTGGGTAGGTAGCCCAAAATAGTGTTTAAGCTAAAATGAAAAAAAAAATGAAAAATTAATAAAAATAATTTGTGGGGGAAAAGCACAAATGCAACCATATTGATGAAAATAATAAGAAGCATAAAATTTTTCACCTGGCTTCAAACCCCAGATCCAGAAGCCTGTCAGCCTCATCCAAAACAAGAACATCCAAGGCCTTGACACTGCTGACCAAATCAAGCCCATCTGCCTGTCGACGAAACATGTCTTCTAACCGACCAGGGGTAGCTACAACCATGTTTCCACTGGTCAAGGAAAGAATAATACAATTTAGGCTAAGTGAATATACTTTTGTAATATTCAGAAAAATGAAGAAGTGACAGATGAACAGGTTCTCAGGCAACATAGTCGTACTATGTTTGCCATTTTTATAGTATATAACTTTAAGAATAACTCCTTACTGACCAACATCATCATCAAGTTACCATGCATACTAACTCTGATAAACCTGGTCTAGGCATAAAGCTCTGGTCATCAAAGGTTCTGAAGGGCCTAATTAGCAATAAAAGTAATATAACTTCAAAACAAAAATTGGTATAATTCTAAACAAAAAGAAAATATCTTTCTGTGTTGCCCAGGGTGATTGATTAGATTTGTTCATCAATCCACATTTATTGTTAACAGTTGCTGGGACATTTTTGACAAAAATGTTCATGGTTTACAAAATACAATATATATGTTAAATGATATTTTAGAACAATTCAGAGAAAACACATACCCATTTTCTTTAAATTTCTTTACATCTTCAACTGGATTACTACCCCCAATAAGGAGAATTTGGCTGGAAAAAAAAACAGTAGGCAAAATAAATTTAAGGTGTAAGGAACCCAAATGTGTTTGCAGGGGTGCCATGCTTATACTTATAAGGCAAGAAAAACAAAATGGGAAAAAAAGTCTTACCTGAATTGAGGAAAATGTTTTGTGAAATGTGTCAACACCTCATCAATTTGTATAGCAAGCTCACGGGTTGGGGTAATGATTATAGCACCAACCTGCATATAGATGGTAGGAAAAAAAAATATACAGTTCTTGTATGAAGCCAAAATAGATTAAAAATCAATAGAGTAGACAAGGATTATATCTCTATGACCAAACATGATTTTTTTTATAGCCTGTCAGGTAACCATCCTGTTTCTTCTATCTAAAGCAAGTTTTTCTTAAATGACTTTGCAGGCTTGAGATTACAATCAAAGAATGGGGGTGTTTCACTAAAAGGTATATTTTAGGTGTTAACAGGTCAGGAAATTTATAGAGAAAAATAACTTCCTCCACAAGTACAAATATATATATGGCTGGTAAGTCATAATTGAAGCAAACCTTAAGTAAATATAGAGGCTGCCTCCCTTTCTTAGGCAACAATTACAATATAATGAATGTAATTGCTGTGTGTTACACCAAAACCCATGGCTATGCGCAGCCTATGTTGCTGTGTATTGTGATGCTGACCCTCTTTATTACATTAAATAGGGCAGCACATAAAAACCGAAAAAGACACGGGTGCCCTGGGTTTCAGTATACACACTGCAATGCATACAGAGAGATCATCAATATCTTTGCTTTTTGTACAATGTCATATGTTCCCAAGATATGAACACTATGGGTCTGAATTATTAAAGCTCTCCAAGGCTGGAGAGGACACACTTTTATCAGTGAGTGATCCAACAAACCTGGAATGGATCTGGTGCAGGATTGAAAACATTTGCTAACAAATATCAAATTACTTTTAAGAAATCCATTCCAGGTTTGCTGGATCATCCAGCTTCACTGATAAAAGTGTATCCTCTCCAGCCTAAAAGAAATGTAATAAATCTGGCCCTTTGTGAGACACACTACATCGTACTGCACTGCACATATGCAAAAAGATTATTTTGTATTGTGAACACAAAACTGGAGACAGCTGTAACAAAATCACTGAATAGTGGTAAAAACCTGGCAGTTGTGCTAGTCCTTTTGAATACTTTTTAAAGCAATTAAGGTTCAAGACAACAAAAAGCTCTAGTACCTACCTGATTTTTCTTTAGCTTCACTTCTCTCCTCAGCAATATTTCCAGCAGTGGGATAACAAAGGCCAGAGTCTTTCCACTTCCAGTTATCTATAGGGAAACAAATTAGAATACTGGCAAAAGCAATCAGTGCTAGAATGAATATATATATATATATATATATATATACATATACATATACACACACACACATTTATTATGCATAGTAAAACACCAAAAGCAGAAACTGTATTTAATGTAAATGCTACAATATGCTTACCGCTTCTGCAGCAATGTCTTTGTTCCCCATAAAGAGGGGAATAGTTGCAGCCTAGAAAAACAATGCACGAATTAATTTTCATATTTATTTCTAGATTATAGGAAAAAGTCAGTGTTTTAATGAAATAGGTAAAATAATTTTACATCCAAAGTATGATAGGAATTTGAAACAACTCAAGCTGCAAGGAGTAAAGAAGGCAGTGTTGTTACTCACATCACCCACAGTTTACTATTCACATCCATGTGTGTTTGCAGCTCTTTTACCAAGTCACAAAGGATCATAGGTCATCTGTTTTTCTTTAGAACACTTTCACACACTTTTCAACTGCTTGCTAATGCGGTTGAAAACTATTACTATTAAAGTCTATGAAAGGAAGTCATTGGCAGATTGCCTTGAGATGCTTCTGAAAAACGGCACCACCTTCCAATAAATGGATTTGTCATTTGCCTTGGGGCCATTGAGTATTGGTTGACAGTGGTGAACAAATATTGCTCTAAATATAGCTTAAACATTTTGTTTCTACAATGTTTTATTTTTTTATTGTACTTTGTAGAACTCCAGGTAAAAAAAACAGCCAGGACATTTACAACTTTTATGTACACGTCAGATGATTCTTGACCAATATGAACGGTTGGGCAAGAATCTGAAGTGTACAAAGGTTGCCCAACATCATTCATGGATCTGTTGTGATGGATCCATAAATAACTGACCACATTACCAGTAAAGGGAGGAGAACACAGTGGGGTACCATTCACTTGTTCTCCTCCCTCCCCTCTCAATAGGACAGAACAGCACTGTATGTACAACACATGTTCGTTCATCTGTCACTCCTCATTATGAAATAACCAGTTGAAAATGGGCAAAAACCTATGATTTGCCCTCCAGTAAACACATTTTCATGGCAGGCATACATGTTAAATTTTAAGTGCTGTGCACTCTGAACAAAAAGAACATACAAAATAAGTGCTTCAGAATGCAAAAGTACTAGTCACTGGTATAAAGATATCCTTGATCTTGGCAGAAAGGCCCAGTCCAGTTGGCAGGTGTAGTAAACAAAAGTGTGCAGAGTGCTATGGCATTGGTAACGTACTTAAAGCAAATGCCCCCCCCCCCAAGCCACTGTTTTTGGACCCCTGGAGTGATCAACATAGCTTTCCCCCAACCCATGGATAAACAAATTGCCAAGATGGTTTCCATACCAAGTTACCACCAAAGAATTTTGCCCACAACCTGGCAGGAAAAAGAAACTCCCTAGAACCCACCAAGTACTTTGAGGAGTACTCCCACTGGCATTCCTCTAATAACAACAGAACCAGTAGTGTGTGCACAACACTTATTACAATGAGCAAAAAAAAAGTACATGTAATCCACATATTAAAAATGTGCACAAGGTGTGTTGAATACCCTTCTCCCAAAGAGCAAAGACCTTTCCCTGACCCCTGGGACACAAGTCTACTGGGAGGGACAGAGCTCCCTATCCAAAGCCAGGTTAACCCCTATCCTGGTGGTGGTCCAAAGACAACCACCATGTATTTAGATGTTCTCCTGGAGAGTGACCCCAAAAAAGGGCAGGAAGGAACATAATGGCCACCCTCAGGACATCAAGGTAGGCCAAATCGTCCACACTCTATGTACTAGCGCAGCACGGTTAGCTCAGTGGTCAGCACTCTCGTCTTTGCAGAACTAGGTCCCCGGTTCCAATCTTGGACAGGATGATATCTCCAAGGAGTTTGTATGTTCTCCGTCTGTTTGCTTGGGTTTCCTAACATGCACTTTTTCCCTCAAAACTGGCTTTATACTGTAGTAACCTCCCTGGCGGTATGATTATTTTAGTATTTTTAAGTGTCAACTCGGTACATTTGACATTTAAAAACACTTCCTATTTTACATTTCCCACAGGTCCCGCTCCCACACATACTCACATCTGCATCCCCTGGGGACACAGATGCCAGGCATCACCAAGGGGACACAGATGCCAGGCGGGCATCGCCATTGGATGCCACGGGCTTATGGGGCTCAGGTAAGCCCTCAAGTCCACCCCCAGTGTGGCTCTGGGTTAAATTTAATTTGTAATTAAATTTAACCCTGAGCCACACTCGGAATTACCGCCGGGGGGTTAATGACATGACTATGGTTTGGACATTAAATTGACAGTTAGTGACATAACAATGAACTTTGTAAAGTGCTGCAGATATTTGTCAGGGCTACATTAATACAACAAAAATAGTGAACTGAAAAAGTTGATATGCACCAAAAACAAATCAATGCAAGACAAAGCTCATACAAAATTTCCCTGGCCCTTTAGAAACACCAAGACTATGGAGGACTGTGCAGAAAAGGTATATGAGCAGCCAAACACCACAATTCCTCATAGGGAAAAGGCAGAGATCCCCTTTAAACCTGAAGGATCATATAGATTCTGCCACACAGCCATAAGGAGAGGAGTGTTGGTGCAGTCAGCTCTGTACATAAAAATCAGCCAGGCTATATCTGTGTGATGAGTACAGGGGAGAGTAGTGGTGCAGTCAGCTCATACCTGCACCGGGGTCATGTGACTGAAGTTGAGTTCTCGGAGTGTCTGTCGTATTTTGTCATGCAATCTTTGTGGCAGGGTGTCCCACGTCCCTTCTGTTACATTCTCCATCTTCCTGTAAGTAAACACGTGTGTTCAGTGCGCCCCTCTAAAGCGTCCGCAGCAACATTAGCACAGACTTCCGGGTTCCGGTGTAGCACGATAGATGACATGTGGGCATAACCTGCCGGGGTGCTAATACATTCCTTGCGTTGTGCGGAGTCAGGCTGACAGTTTCGCCTGATAACACTGCCTCGGCTCCATTGACATTACAGAGAGCAGACCTCGTGCTTGCACATGGATAGTGCCGAGCTGGAGAGCCTGAGGGAAGAGATCAAGAAGAGAGACCAGGAGATTCTCTGCCTGAAGGAACAACTTAGAGATGGGCCTTCTTCATGCCAGCAGAGTGACAGGTCCTCTTCCCTTCCCAAGCTTAGAAGCATCAATGAAGAACTTCCTCCCCTCTCCCGACTCTCCCTGTCCAACGCAGAAATCATACGCTATAGCCGCCAGCTGGTGCTGCCAGAGTTTGGGGTCAGGGGTCAGCTCTGCCTCTCCCAGTGTTCGGTATTGGTGGTGGGGTGCGGTGGTCTCGGCTGTCCCTTGGTGCAATATTTGGCTGCAGCCGGAGTGGGACGTTTGGGGCTGTTGGACTATGACGAGGTGGAGATGAGCAACCTCCATAGACAAGTCCTCCATAGTGAGGAGAAGATTGGGGTACCAAAGGCCATATCCATAGCAAGCGCACTGCAGCCACTAAACACCACGGTGGAGTATATCCCATACCATACAATGCTAAGTCCTGCCAATGCTGTGCCACTTATCCGCCAGTATGACATTGTAGCCGACTGCTCAGACAATGTCCCCACCAGATATCTGGTGAATGATGCCTGTGTGGTCGCCGGGAAGCCGCTTGTATCTGCCAGTGCACTCCGCTGGGAGGGCCAACTAACCGTGTACAACCATGAAGGAGGGCCCTGTTACCGCTGCTTGTTTCCCATCCCTCCACCTCCAGAAACTGTGACCAACTGCGCTGATGGAGGTGTTCTAGGTGTTGTTCCTGGAATTATGGGGTGCTTACAGTCTCTAGAAGTGCTAAAATTGGCCTCTGGAAAGGCTTCTAGCTACAGTGGCACCATGCTGATGTATGATGCACTGGATGGGCGTTTCCGCAACATCAAACTTCGAGGTAAACGGGTGGACTGTGCCATCTGTGGCAGTAAGTCAGAGCCCCAAATCCTGAAAGATTATGAGGTATTCTGTGGGTCTTCTGCCTCTGATAAGTGCCGGACATTAAACCTGCTGACTGCGGCCGACAGGATGACTGTTCTGGAGTACAAAAAGCTCTTGAGTGATGGTGTGTCTCATCTACTCATTGATGTCCGACCACAGGTCGAAGTGGATATCTGCCGCCTTCCACACTCCATCCACATTCCGCTGAGCCAACTTGAGGCTGGAAATGCTGCAGATCTTCTAGGGGACAAGACTGGGACAGCCGAGTGTGGCGGTCAGAAGAAATTGATTGTCATTTGTAAACTTGGGAATGACTCGCAGAAAGCAGTAAAAATTCTACAGGGTCTTTCTGAAAATGGAGTGGGGAAGTTTATAGTGAAGGATATTGCAGGAGGCCTTATGGCATGGGCTGAGAAAATTGACCCTGCCTTCCCAAAATATTAAAGTGCCCTCTATGGAAAAGCATGTCATATGCTTGAGTAACTGAGGGAGATTGCAAGATGGTAGGATATAATCCTGGCTTGTCACATTACCCCAGGCACAAATGTTACCCCAGCTGTGCTCCAACTCATAGCTCAGACTGGTTCATTTAGATGATTGTCAACTTGCCCATTCCCGACTTGTTTTGGAGGGTAATTATAACAAGTTATCAGTTGTTTCCCACCACTTTCTGCTGTCTCCTGACACTTGCAAAGCCCAATTTATCCTTAATGATGTAAAAGAAGTTCATTTCTAAAAGGCACCAGTAGTGTGGTAGAAGTGGATGTGCTTTGTTATATAAGTTGGAGGGGTGGATATTAGCATTTCTTTTAGTTTTGGAGTATTTCTGATTAGTTGTTAATCAATCCACCACCATAATGAACAATATCCGAGGACTGCTGTATACATCAGATTTTTGCCTAAGACAAGCACGACCTTTCACCTTAGTCAACAGTAACCTGTATGTAGTTTAATATGGGACACTTTGAATCAGAAAAGACTTTAGAAGTGATGGGTTGTAATAAGACAACACTAAAAGAGTTTGTTTTTTTATACCTCTACTGTATAATGTTAAGAAAAAAACTATTATAAGTAAAAAACAAAATACATTAATATATATGATATGTAACTTCTGTTCAAATGCCTGATTGTACCCAACTGTTTCTACCTTGTCCAAAGTATGGCAAGGAGCTCAAACATTTATAAATATAATGTCCAAACTCAGGAAATGTGTGACTAGAATCTCATAAACCCTATGCTGCTCATATAATATTTATCTTTACTTGGAAAATCAAATCACTATGTGGAAGCTGGTATGGCTGAGAAAAACAGTTACTACCCTCTTCAGCAATTCTAATTTATATTTAGAATATGTGTATATATATATATATATAGAGAGAGAGAGAGAGAGAGAGAGAGAGCACACCTTATCTAGCACCTGCGGCATGGCCCCATATCTCTGCCATACACCCATTACTGTCAAACAGATGGGCCACCCACCCTTTTGGCAACCATTCTTGCCACTGCAGGTTGGCAAGCATGCCAAGTATCAATTCAAGTACATAATATGGGGTGCAAAACATAACTCCTGTTCTTACATCTGATATAAGGTCCCAGGTAATTACCACCTACGCCTGCTATAACAATTTAAAGTCAGGCCAGTATTTTAGAAGCGGTGCTAAGCAGTGGTGGAACTGGTGCTTTGCTAACTGGGTGGCCATTCCATCTGTTACAACAAAATTATAGGTGTTAAGCAAAAAGTGTTATCATAGTTACCACAAATTTCCTTTCTGGAGGTGGCATACTATGGGTCAGCCCTGCATACTAATCAAATAGGACATCCCTTTATCAGGCTATAAAAACATCCGCAGGATTTTAATAATGATTTTTTGTATTTGTGGCACTCATTACAGTATGCTATGAAACCTAACTAGTAGCACTTTACAGAAAGGGCAGCAAAGCTGCGTGTAAAAATGGCATACAGCATCACATCATTGTAGAGTTCCCATTGGCTTTCTTGCAAAATACTCCTGGAAATCTTGAAATGACAGTGGCAAGCCTTTTATCGTATATGCATGATAAATGGTTTCCAGCAAGAGAAGATAACGTGGCTGTAGGTCTTGTCCTAGGCTAATAAAAAAAGGGGCCCCATCAACATCTGGAGAAATAAGGACCTCTTCACCCTGCTCAGTATTTGCCTTTCTTCTCACACCACTTCCAGAATCCTTGTTCTGGGTTTGCTGGTTTACATAAACCACAGCTGGTAAGTTGTTGGATGGCACCTTCAGGAAAACAAAGCCAACATTATCATCCTTAGTTCTCACACATTAGGGGGGAGTTGAGATCCCTTCTACTGAAAGTGGGAGAAATCAACTTTGCGGACATAAAAAAAATTTGTCCCACTTCTACAGGATATCCTGCTTGAAAAGTTGTGTGTGGAATTGTGGAACGCATTGTACAGGTATACCGGTAGTTCATGGTTCTGGAGTTTCCACTGTTTCTCTGTGTATCGATCAAGCCAACTGAATTCTTGGTGTAGAGCAGGGGGCGGGGAACCTGTGGCCATCTGCAGACTTCTTAAACAAGTTTTAATATTGTTAACATATGTGAACTAATTTTGGCAATATGGCGATTCCGCCAAGAGATATTTTTCAGTAAAAGCTGTTATCTAGCCGCGATAAGGCGGTATCGCTTATCTAATTGTAGTTCTTGGAGAGGTCGCCTGAAATGTCCATTGCCGGCAACATCGTTACGGGGAACTGGCGATAGACACTACACCCGATAACAGACGCTGTCAAACGTGGAACTGGCATGGCGTAACATCACACCTTCTGATAAACATACCATGATGAGACTGGGAGGAGAATGCAGAGGAAGGGTAAGGGTTGGATTTTGAACGAGATAACGCATTAACGAATCAGCTTGGAGTTGGCGGTGAAACATAGTGGTCACGTGTGCGAGTCCAAGTGTGTCGCGTAGTGGTGAGTGTGCCTCAGCCTTGGCGCGTGTAGTACATTAAACCACGGTGTGAGGAGGTACCCGGTGTGTGACTTGAATAAATTCTCAACACTTGTGTTCAAATTTATATGTGAAGAACCAAATTTATGATTGCAACAAAAAAGAATTGGCAATAGTTTTGAAACCGAAATTTCTTCTCCACCTTCTGGCAACACTGTGGTTACAGTTACTAACTGGCTGGCAAAGAGTACAGTGTTTGTGGTTTCTTCCTTCAGAGTGTGTTTGTCACGTGATTACGTTTTTTTCTTTGCTTTTCATCATGTCGAGAAAAATGAAAAGGTCGCTGAAAGAAGAACACAGAGTGTTTAAAGATGAGTGGGAATTGCAATACTATGTTGTTTCTGAGAAGGATAAAATGAGTCACTTGTGATTTCAACGGTAAAAAAATACAATAAACATCAACACTACTCTACTTATAAGGACAATAAATACGCTAAGCTAGAAGGTGAATCCCGAAAGACTGCTTTACAAAAATTGAAAGAAGAGAAGCAAAAGCAGAGGCAGTTATTCCAATCAGTGCAGAGTATCGGAAACGCAACTACAGAAGCATCTTATAAATTGCCGTATATACTTTGAGAAAAAGCTAAGCAATTTAACCATGTGGCAATTATAAAAGAATACATTGGAGAGATTGTAGCATGCTTAGATCCTGATAAGGTTAACGAATACAAACTGCCTCTTTTAAGAAGAATTAATGCTGATTGGCAGCATGAATTAGCACTCAATGTAGTAGATCAACTGAAAGAAATAATCCAAAAAGAAAATGTGTACTATTCAATAGCACTGGATGAATAAACTGATTGCGCAGGTATTATATTTTGTTTCTGCCATAACTAAGGATTTTCGTGTTTACGAACAGTTGCTTACTCTGAGCACTCTAAAGAGCAGAACTTGAGGCATCGATGTGTTTAATGATTTTAGAGACAAATGTCATGAATTTGGACTGAATCTGGCTAATTTAGTAATGGTATGCACAGAAGGTGCGCCTTCCATGACAGGGAAGAACAAAAGCTTTATCGCACAACTTAAGAAAGGGGTTTCAAGCCAAATAATCTTACCTCTTTTTATTGCTTTTTGCATCAACAAAGTCTCTGTGCCAAATCGACCGTTTTAAATGATACTTTACAGAAAATTGTAGGAACTGTGAATTATTTTTGAGCAAATGCAACAAGACATTGACAATTTGGTGAGGTGCTAATGATGGATAATGAGGTAATTAGCGTTAATTTGCCCTAACATTCGAAAGTGTGCTGGTAATGACAAGGACAGGTTTTAGTCAAAGTTTTGTATTTGCCTGAACAAATAATTCAATTTTTCGAGTAAAGGAATGAACTATCATGCAAGGAGTTTCACAGCAATGTTGCTTTTCTGTTCGATATAACGACAAAGCAAAATAACTTGAACGTTTCATCCCAAGTCTTTATATGATATGTGGCAAGAAATAAAAAAATTCAGAAAAAATTAACATTTCTTTAATCACTTCTTGGCTGAGATAAGCTCTCTGAAGAGCACTTCTCTCACCTAGTAAAAATGATTAATGAAGAAAAATATTCATTTGAATGTTTCAAACAATATGAATCCATGATAAACTTGCTAATCAAGGAATACAATGAAAGGTTCAGTGATTTTGAGAAGCATGACATGACCCTCAAAAATTCTTTTTGACCTCACTTAGTTGATGTATCTGAAGCCCCAGAGAAGCTGCAGATTAAGTTAATTGAGCTGTCAAAAGATGATATTCTGAAGCTGCTTTTTGACAGCAAAAAAGATCCCATTCAAGTATGGAAAAATGTCGCTGAATATTCTCACCTCAGGAAACACGCATAACGCTTGCTCTCCTGCTTCTCAACAACATATTGCTGCAATAAAAGCTAAATTAGTATTAAATTATTTGCATTTTGTACATTTTTTTTTATTTTATTTTTTTTGAAGAATGTGGCCTTCTTGGAAGGATGTTAACTCTAACGCGGGCTTTCCAATGAGAAAAGGTTCCCCACCCCTGGTGTGGAGTGTCACCTTGAGATCACCAAGGTATTAAACTATGGATGTCGATCACAAAGAGGTGGTGCTAGCACTTTCATTAAGGTGGAGAGTAGAGTGACCAAAACCCTTTTCAAGGGACATAATTACTATTAAAATATATTCTGTACTAAACTTCAACATGTTCGCAGACCTGTTGAGCTTTGCATTAAAGTATACAAACTGTTCAATGTATAGAACCAAAAAGAAAACTCATTTTCCCAAGAAACCCTTAGTAAACCAAATAGATATGCAAGATGCAGGTTAGATGGAAGGTTACATTTAAACAAGGCAAAATTCTAATTTGTAGATCCTGAAAGACAAAAAAATGGACCTTTTTTTTTCATTTATTATTAAATGGCATACACTGCCACAGCAGTTGGTAAAAGCTGTAATCCTAGCTGAGACATATTTAGTTATATCAACCAAATCTTTTTATTTCCTGCAAAAGACCCACCTTAAGAAAAAAATATTAGAAATAACTAAATAGTTGAATTCCTAGTAGGGATGTTTTACATGTCACTTTAGTGGGATTCCCCACTCTTTATGCCTTTTTAAGCCAAATCCTATTTTGTGCTGCATGTTTGGCTAGTGCAGGTAAAGGAGAACCTTTATGGATCACGGTCCCAGGAATTAGTGTGTGGTCGTTATGTCAAGTAATAGTTATTTTAATTTTACCCACAAGTGGTTTTGTTTGCCTTCAATATTCCTTTTGATGGTCAGGTTGTAGCAGAAAAAACATATATACTTACCCAAAAACCAAAGCAAAGTAGTGACACAATCCAAAGTGAAGTTGTGAAACTCCAGAACTGCCAATAGTCTGTTACAGTCAGCAGTTGGAAGGTTTTGGCTGCAACACATTCTCCAATGCCATAGTGGCGCTTTGTTAATACAGTATACAGTCATAGTCATGACCATAATGTGGAGATGCACCAAATGTTCAGTACTGCTTTACAATCTTATTTGCATAGCAGATGGACACAAGGCAGCATGATGATACAACATTAACCCTGTCCTCATCATAAATGCCTTAATCTTTTCTGAGGATGAAAGGATTAACTAACTCATAGTAAAAAACATTAAAGTTGTAGCTGTTTCATGTCTCCATTACTAGAAACCACAATCTTTTAACAAGTTTTGAACTGGCCATTTTCCAAACAAGCATACGTTTTTTCTGTTTGCAGAACTTATTAGATCATGAATTATTAAAAAAGACAAGACAATGCACAACAGGAGGCAGCAATATCTGTAAAGATCAAAAAAGATTTCATTTGCTGGATACAGCTATTACAGGTTTATTCTGTGTGGCTTATTTAGAGCCATCTTATTAATGAACCTCTTTGGTTCGTAGTCTTCATAAAAACAAGACAATATCATTGCAAAAGTAAAGAGTAAAGAAAGACAAATGTAACTAGATGTACTTCCAATCCGGACGGTACCACAATACAGAGTGCTCTGGGATCTTTCCAAAACTGTCATTTCGCTTTTGATTTCTTGGGGAATTTTCCTGAAGTTAACATATGCAGCATGGTGTCTTATTTGTGCTACAATGAGAATTTCCAAAGCAAAACATAGCAAAACTAAATTCTGTTGTTCTGACCAAGATGACAGGAGGGGAAAACAAAAATAAAACAAAGTGTGGGACTATCAGTTAGGACAAAGTTTGGGATCAAAAATAAAATAACATTTGGGATCATCAGTTAGAACAAAAAAAATAAATCCCACAAAACAGCTGCTTAAACCACTCGTCGGACTTCAAAAAATCTCTTCAGGTAATAGATCTGTCCCAGTGTCATAGCTACCAGTACAAGGGCTTCAAAAAATGACCAGAGCACCACTCTGCTGTTTGTGTTGTCATTGACTGTTGGAAAAAAAAAAAAGAATATGTGAATTACATCTGTATTAAATAATGCCTTCTATACGTTACAATATGAACATTTGCATACTAGAAGTCACAAGGCCCCATTAATGTTACAAAACCAGCATCCACATACTGCACTGAGTAATATTAGGAGGATTTAGTGAGGGGCTGCTGCACTAGCACTTTACAGAGCTAATATTTATTTGACTGAACATGTGATCTAAAACACATGATGTTAACATTATGCTCATCAAATATACTGGATTAACTTGTTAAAGAAAAGGTATTAGAATAATGATTTGCATTGTAGCAGCTAGGTCCTGACACACGGTAACTAGTTTTGATACCTAGATCATTCCACAAACATTTGCTTGAGTTTTCTTCCAAAACATGCAAATCTTAAACATTAACCCAAAGTTAAATCCTCTTCTTTGATGCAATAAACCTAAGGTCAAGAAACAGTAATGTATAGTTCCACATACTGAACACAAACATTTTCCTAAGGATAAATCAAGGATCTTAGATGGTGGGGAGCTGAGGTTTTATTCACTGCCCAATGCTACCATTGTCTGCCTCCTGGAAACATGGCTGACTGCAAGAAAAATCACACCTCTGGCACAGTGCTGTACCTGTCCGAAACTAGCTCTAGAGCCAAGGTACTGAGGATGGCAATATTTATATCCTTTAGAAAAGTCTAATAATATTAGTATTTAGATAAGTTATTAGCATACTAAAATACTATTTTCTGCATTTGATGCTCTGAAGTAGTCATACTAGACATCTGGGCACATATTTTGGAGCTGTACTTAAAAACATTCACTTTATGGATCTTGTAGGCTGATGTTTAAATTTCTTATCAAAATGACAAACCCGTAAATATAAAACATCTAAACCCTACATTATCTTGATTTTTTTTCCCCTAGTGAATGTTTTAGTTACTAATTTAATGAAACAAATGGTTGCATTTAACTATTGGTAATGTTATAAATATATATATACATATATTTAACAGATTTCAAAACTGTACACACAGAGCTACTGTAATATTGTAACATCTAGTGCTTCAAATTAATGTTTGTACCCTGCATACTTGTGCATAAAGACTGTATAACCTTTAAAATAACTCACTTGCTCTGTGTATTCTTTCCCGCACTTCCATGTATTCTTGCTCATGCTTAACAGCAGTCATGGCCACTGCAAGTTCATTGATCATCTCTTCCAGCTTGTTCTGATGGGCTGCATGACAAATGATTACACAATGAAAAATCAGACATACATCTATTTGAAACAGGTCTCAGTGATGCAATAGATAATGTCATCAACTTATATGTCAAAAAATGTTACCAAAGTCTAAATATAAGGGAATGTAACAATTTCTAGCTATAGTTGATAAAACTCAGCACAATAATGAACATATCACTCTGGAAATATATCACAGTTATTTTAGGCCTGACAGCAAACATTAATTGTATCAGCAATCCTCAATGTAAAAGTGATGCAGGCAATAATTGTCAACTTAAAAGTATGTTATGTGTTCCTTTAAGTAGCTTAAAGAGCAGGGATGGAGGATGGACGATTTAAATCCTCTTGGGGATGCAATTCTCTGAAGCCTTTACTTATCTATTGCACAGGATGGCTGCCCATAGCAAATTCTCCAGAGAATACAAAGTGTACTTACCTTACAAGCTAAACTGCTTATTGTTGCATGAAGTATGTGCCCCCTTTCCCCCCCACTCCTCTTAGAAGATGCACACAAAATGGTCAACTCTTAATTCCATTTCAAGCATTAGCATGTAGCATCTGAGAAGACACATCAAAATGCATGCCATTCCCTCGTAACACTGCAACACTTCACAAGATATAAGGTTAGGTTTTATGTTACTAAAATGCTTCATCCAATGTTGCATCAATCCATATCACTGCCATGCCAACAAAGGTTAGGAACAATGAGGACTGCAAGTCAATAAAGACATTGTTGTGTCTTTACTGGCAATTTTTTTTAATGGAAATTGAGTTCTCACATTCTAAAAAAATATTTATATGTTTCATTTCCTATACTTTTTATATGTCTATGTATGTCTGTGTTTAAAAGCAACATACCCTGACTTTTGTGAATGGTGGTTAATAACACTTACCTTCCGTTTCCATGTCCTGACCCTTGGGAGCTTCACCTATATCTATGGTAAACATCACAATCTTCGGAGTCATTGTTGACATTCTGTTGCTGAAGCAAAATTTGTATGTTCCATCCATGTGAGCGGCAAACGTGTACTTCCCGCTCGATTCTCTGTCTCCTTTATAAATGCTTTTATTGTCAGGGCCAGTGATCTGAAACAACACAATTTTATTAGCATGTTTCTTTATACAAAAAAAAAAATTAACAAGGCCAAAAATTAATTCTTTTCATCCTCTGTGTATTTAATTTAACTTTCAATTAAGTATGTAATATCAATATAAGGATCAGTGTATGTAAAAGCTAATTCTTCATAAAAAAAAAAAATCTATATTACATTCTATGGTGTGAAATTTCCAGTCTGGTGAATTTCCATACAATGCAATCAAAGCTATGATGTACAACTCCTGACCATGTTCTCATACAACTGTTTGCTAATATGAATATCTAATACACTCATGCCACCTTTCTTTTTAACCACAGTTTGCTCTGAATGTCAATTCTAATCAGAGGTGGATAATGTGGTTTCTGAATCTGTGTCAATAATAAAAGCGTCCGACCTCTGCAGCTGATAACAGTAACAAGCAATTAACATAAGGTGAAGGTGGCTACACTACAAAATGCAACTGTAAAAATTTAGCCACTTCCTTTTGGGTTTTAAAGATGTATAGATAGACTGCATTTTTATGTGTGGTTTAACTGCTTTATTAGAGCTCCAAATGATAACAAAATAGCTATTTTGTTTTTTTGTGTGTGTGTTGAATAATACATTCATATTGTATTCATTTGGTTCTCAATTATCTGTTAAAATGTATCTTTCACCCTGCACTCTGCTGCTGGCACTATTCCCTCTGCTACCAGTCTGATAACTCATTGGCTCTCTGCTCCTTCACTGTCCTGCTTTCTGTCTGTGCTCCTGCATCATTTTTCTCTACTGCTACTTTCTGGTGACATCTCACCCAACCCTGGTCCCCCCCACAGATCTGCACTCTTCCATACACTCTCAGCAAGACACTTCCTTCTCCTAACCTCATCCCCATTCACCCTACCCAAAGGTTCTCACCCCCTTTCTCTGCCAGTCTATGGAATGCCAGATCGGTTGGCAATAAACTAACTTCCATATACAACCTTCTCCTTTTCAAATCTCTGAACTTCCTGGCTCTCGCAGAAACTTGGCTTTCCTCCTCAGACTCTGCCTCTGCTCTCCCCTAGGGAGGCCTGGACGTCACACATACTGCTATACCTGGCAACAAAGTAGAGGGTGGTGTAGGTCTCTTTCTCTCACCTAACTGTACATACAGGATCCTTCCTACCCCACCCTCTCTCATTTTTACCTCTTTAGAAGTCCACTCCGTCCGTCTTTTCAGCCCCCTACCCCTTATTGTTGCTGTTGTCTTTTACCTGTAAATCATCACTGGCCTCTCTCAGCCCTGTCACTGTGGATGAAGTCTCTTCTCTTACCATCTCCATCTACTACCTGTTCCCTTGACCCAATTCCCTCTGATTTACTCTGTGCCCATTACTCCACCCTGGCTCCCGCCCTAACTGAACTATTTAACCTCTCCCTTTCTACTGATAATGACCCCTCCGCTTTCAAACATGCCATATTCTCCCTATCCTGAAGAAACCCCTCCGCTTTCAAACATGCCATATTCTCCCTATCCTGAAGAAACCCCTCCGCTTTCAAACATGCCATATTCTCCCTATCCTGAAGAAACCCTTACTCGACCCCTCCTCCCTAACTACTGTTTCCAAACTTATTGAACGCCTTGTCTACAAAAGGTTTACTGATTACTTGAGCACCAACTTGACCCTCTCCAGTATGGTTTTCGAGCTGCCCATTCCACCGAAACAGCCCTTACTAAAGTGGCCAATGACCTCATCAGAGCTTAGTCTAAAGGCAACTTTTCCCTCCTAATTCTCTCCTTGATATTTCCTCTGTTTTGACACTGTTGATCACCCCCTTCTAATACAAATCATGCGCTCCATTGGTATCAGTGACACTGCTCTCTCTTGGTTTGCTTCCTATCTGTCTGACCGCTCCTTTCAACCCCCCCCCTATTGTGTGTTACTTCCCCCACCTCCTAGATTGTAAGCTCTTCAGGGCAGGGTCCTCTCCTCCAATGTCACTGTCTGTATTCGTCCGTCATTTGCACCCCCTATTTAATGTATAGCACTATGTAATATGTTGGTGCTATAAAAATCCGGTTTATTAACAATAATATATACAGTGTTTGATGTATTGTCCAAACTAATGTATTGTCCAAGCTAAAACTTTTTCTTATGTTTGACCAGGACAAATCTAGGAAATCAAACATACATGATTACCATTGAAAGTAGACTAGAACTGTAAATATCCTTTTCTTTCTGTGCCCCTGTAGCAGATTTCCCATTATACAAAACATAAGCAGATTAAACTTTAAACTATAGATTTCACAAGCATTGCACTAATTTTGTGAAATTAAAAAACTGGGTTCCCAATTTTTTATTGTACTGGCTCCTTGCCCTGAGAATATAAAAAGTTTTGGGGTTGTCCAGTATACTTTAAGGTTACTGCTATAATACCACTTAGCATTAAGAACATCATGCAATGCTTTCAGATTTCTTTTGACACCATATCAGAGTGACAGCAATGGGAACAGGGGATCTGTTCTTGTGTGGAGGACTATTAGCACACTTGTCTCTCCTCTGTATTTGCTCTAATTAGGTGAGTTGTATAAGGACACCTAAGTACACATTGACACTTACTGCATACTATTAGTACCATGCTGTCACACAGCACACGCAATGCTACAGATACAATTTAAAAATTGTAATACCCCGTCAACATCACATACAGTACACAAAGATCTGAATTCCAAAAAAAAAAAACACTTATGCTTGTCATACACTATGCCAAACTTTAAAAAAAAATGTCAAATTTATCAAAAGTAAAGTTTTCGATATTTGGGTGGATTGTTCACTGAAAATGATTTGTGCCACAGAAGTGAACATTGGCAGAGAGAACCCAAAGCACTGCTACAGGAAACCAGATTGTGGGCACCCCCATGAAACTACTGCCCAAATACAGACCGATTTACTGAGTATGGAGAGACAGACCAGTGGGTAGATGTGGAGAAAAAGAATTCCTAGCAATATTGTTAACTTGTTCCTAGTTTATAATTTGCAATTAGGTTCTGACAACAAACCCCCTTTGAGTTCAGTTGAATAATATTAGGGCATAAGAAAGACATACATTTAATTTATTTCATTGAGTTTGATTTTAATTTAATCATATTTGAGCTCAGTGCTGATTGCGCAGGGAGTGTGGACTAGCAATGTTCAGTCTGATACCACCTGTCCATTACAAACCACAAGAACGAGTAGGACACCACAAGGTCCCTCCTGTCCTATGTGTAGGCAGAGCAGGGTCCAGATAACAGCTGGAGGGTCCCACCAAGTATATAGATGGATCCCTCAATCCCAGAGGAGCTGCCATTCAGATGCAGAAACATTAGATATTTTTCATTACTACTTCTTTCAGGATGTCAGGGCGATACCACCATTTATCTGCATATATTATACACATAGGTGGCATCTATTGGGGGCATTCTGACAGCTGGCATCACACACTCTGCACTGATCTTAGATTATATAGCTGGACCTGTCAGTCCTATGGACGCGAGATGGGATCTGTGTATGAATGACTATTGCAAGCAATGGCAGCACAGTTCATATACATATATACCAATAACAGCATGCCTCATATATTATATTTATATACACATAAAACAATGACAGCACACCTCATATATAACAATGGCAGAATTGGTTGGAAGTTCTCACCTCCACGTCAATGTCCAGGAAGCCCCCCTCGGCCACCTCGAAGATGAGGCCCATTTTGGTCCCGGACGTCACATGCTCGTAGTAGCATTCTTCTGCGTGAGCGTCGATGCTGACGAAGTACCCTGAGGCGGTGGCAGAGAAGAAGGCGATCAGGGCGACGAGCTCTGATATGGTGAACATGGCGGCAGGGATAACAACGAGCGCAGGCCGGGGGTGTTGATGCCGAGTCTGGGCCTCAATCTGAAAGAGGCGTCACCTCTCTACGCAGCCGGGGAACCAGCAGCTAATGCCACGTAACGAGTCTACGGCGGCCGGGCTGAGACACGCTGACATCCGGGTATTCCAAACACACAGAGACCTGGCAACGCCACAGAGCAATGTTACGTGCTGTTGAGAGGCAGAGGAAGCCATTTTAAGTGTGGGCAGGTCTAGCTACTTTCTCTTCCCATATTATTATGTGTATTAATTAATTAATTTTTTTGCATTTTATAAAGGATGTTACTTTTTTTTTTTTACACAGGTTAACATGTCATTTTCATCAGGTATAATTTTATGTGGGCTTTGTAGTATTTTTGATGAATATTTCATATTAGTTTTTCTCTAGCACATCTAGTTTTTGTGATGCAGCTAATTATATATCGTGTGAAATTTGTTATAAATAGCCTTAGCATTTTACAAAATGTAATGAAAGTTTTCTTTTTTTAAGGTTAGGGACCGCACTAACTGCGATTGATTTAATTTGTCATCATGCCTAGAAATTGCTTTATTGATCCAGACAGATTCTATTATTTGTGTGGTTCTTTTACATCAAAAGCACAACTTCACCAAATTACTACAGAACTGTCAAAAAAAGTGGATTCTGGGGTAAAACTAAGCACAAAATTGTATATCTCAGCCTCGATTCTGCAATTAGGCCTGTTCCGCATGATGATTCATTGCCAGTTCCAGTACCGCCACATGATGGTCTTGCTTCTGTAGAAGGTGATGAGGAATGCGCTGGAGATGCAGCCAGTTACAACCCCGAATCATCTGATCATGACTACTTGGCCGAAAAAAAAAAAGTCATACTGCATAATGGTAATTCCAAACCAAGTTTACCGATTAGCCTGGCATCTTTCTCTTCCCAGATTATTATGTGTATTAATCATTTTTTTGCATTTCGGAAAGGATGTCCACTCATATATGCAGCATCCTACATTGTCTCTGATGTACCCTGCAGGTGCCCACGCATATATGTAGCACCTTATATTGCCTCTGATGTACCCTGAAGGGTGCCCACACATAAATGCATCACCTTTTATTGCCTCTGATGTACCCTGCAGGTGCCCGCTTTTATACAGCACCATACATTGCATCTGATGTACCCTGCAGATGCCAACACACATATGCAGCACCATACATTGCCTCTGATGTACCCTGCAGGTGCCCGCCTTATGCAGCACCATACATTGCATCTGATGTACCCTGCAGATGCCCACACATATTCAGCACCATACATTGCCTCTGATGCACCCTGCAGGTGCCCACACATATATGCAGCACCATACATTGCCTCTGATGCACCCTGCAGGTGCCCACAC
>NC_092863.1:54487426-54490538 GCF_032062135.1 Pyxicephalus adspersus | reverse complement strand
CAGCACCATACATTGCCTCTGATGCACCCTGCAGGTGCCCACACATATATGCAGCACCATACATTGCCTCTGATGCACCCTGCAGGTGCCCACACATATATGCAGCACCATACATTGCCTCTGATGCACCCTGCAGGTACCCACACATATGTGCAGCACTATACATTGCCTCTGATGTACACTGCAGGTTGCCACACATATATGCAGCACTATACATTGCGTCTAATGCACTCTGCAGGTGCCCACCCATATATGCAGCACTTTATATTGCCTTTGATGTACCCTGCAGGTGCCCACACATATATGCAGCTTTTTTTATTGCCTCTGATGCACCCTGCTGATGCCCACACATATATGCAGCACCATACATTGCCTCTGATGCACCCTGCAGATGCTCACACATATATGCAGCATCCTATATTGCCTCTGATGTACCCTGCAGGTGCCCACACATATATGCATCACCTTACATTTCCTCTGATTTACCCTGCAAGTGCTGCACATATATGCAGCACCATGCATTGCCTCTGATGTACCCTGCAGGTGTTTGCTCTTAGCTGCAGCTTTGTTAGGATAACTCCAACTAACTTTGCATCTTGTTGGCATGTAGCATACCAGTCCCTATATTTCTCAAAACAGAATAAAATGAAAGTCACATTAAGAGTTTTTCATATTGGAACAGGGTTGAATTTTGATCTTTTATACAAAACCATAAAGTATATAGACAAAGAGTACTACATTTCAATCTTTCTTCATTAGGTGCATCTCACAAAAGAAGAATGCACATCTGTATTGTGCTCTGTCTATATATTATATTGCATGTAGAACAGTTTTTTTACTTCTGAATTTAGGATTAGCTATAATTAAAAGTTTGTGAAACCACAAACAACATACAAAATTTCTGTAATAAAATTATTATTTATTATTTTTATCTCCTATTTATTTAGCACCAACGTGTCACTAACTGTCCCTCAAAGGGGCTCACAATCTAATGTCCCTACTTCAGTTATATGTCATTAGTCTAAGGACAGTTTTGGGGGAGGCTAATTAATTTAAATGCGTGTTTTTGGAATATGTTAGGAAACAATTATAGTCAATATTACTATTCTCATTCCTACCCTTTTTTTCTAATAAATTAATAGACATATAGACACAGATCTCTTAATTTTTGTATGGAGTTTCACATGCATTTATCTGTGCCAAAGTATCAGCAGATCCCAATGGGTGAGATTACAAATTCTCAGCTCAGGCTAACCTTACAAGCTAATTACTAAAGGCTGCACACAATATTTTTTCTTGTACAGTTTTTTTTCACATTGCCTAATTATGTGTCATTTTAGATTGTTTTCTCCTTAAAGTAGTGAAAATTGGTTCTATGCCTACAAGCAGGTGATTTTAAATGCTAGCATGTACGGTCACATAATGTATATAAGGGCTGGGATAGTCCATTACCACACCTCTAGCTACAGAATATGTTTTGTAGTTACCCTATAAACAATACTATTATTACCTGGGAGGCCCTTGCATGATTTGGAAGCTTGGCCTCACTACTTCCTATGATCAGTCCGATTTAGCTATCTCTATGTATGTCCAAATCAGTTAATGAAGGTTATCCAGGAAAACTAGACATGTCCTGTGTGTTTGTATAGTAATATGTAGAGGTCAGCAGTTCCTGCCATTCTTGAATACCAGTCGTATCTGGTATAAGGGCAATCCTAAAATGCAATTATGGTATACAAGAATCACTACACTTTTTTTAGGTTGGCATTAAATCCTCCAAATAATAAATGTAAACCAGACGTGGACTTTATGCTGGTTAGGAGGCTGTGGGAAGTGGGCAAGGTCATGTCAACCAGTTACATTTTTTCATTGTGATTATGATCATTATCATAATTCAAGATCATGCAGTGTCTAATTTCTATTTTTTTCTCTCTGGCTTGTCCCTGCTGGTTTGTGCCACTCCTCACCCTTTTATCCTCCTTCAGGCGTGCAAGCCAATTGAAGTGAATTATGCAAACTTTTTTTTTATTTTATAGAAGAACAAATATTACATTAACCATAATCAAGTTCAATATAGATATTTCAAAGTCCTGCAGTAAATAAGAAGAAATATTACAATTATTGAACATGTGTACATAGCCTTAGATTACAGTCTAATTGTACAATCTACCAGAAGTACAGAGGAAAAAACAACACTAAATTGTTAGGCTATGTACACACGTGCAATAATTATCGTTGGAAACGAACAATTAATGACCAATCAGCTGAAAATCGTTAACAAAAAAGTACACAGCGACTTGTCAACAACAAATGAGGAATGCCGCTGCAAATGAACAACTGTCCAGGCGGATCTGATTGGGCGATGATTGTTCGCTATCTATTGTGTGTATGGTCGTTCAGTGATCGTGGATTGTTCTGTGATACATTTTCTCAGGTACATGTCACTTCCTGCATTGTTCAAATGACCCTATCTAGTGTGTGTACTTTATTGGTGGATTATTTTTGAACGATCGTATCATTACAGCATGTACAGAATCGTGCCCTATACGATTGTTCAGAATACTTGTTGATCGGTCGTTAATCGTTCGTTTTCTAACGACAATTATTGCACGTGTGTACATAGCCTTAGGCAGAAAAGTTTAAATAAAAGTTCAAAAAATTGTGACCAGTGCATTCAGTAGTATAAATATTTCAGCGTAATTAAAATAATTAGATGTTATTTGCATTCACACATACATTTAGATTAAACAAGATTTAAACAAGGACAAATATACTTTTAATAAAAGCAATATCTATGATCTATCCTTAGGCCTTTAAAATCAAGCTACACTAAACCCCTGTATAATCCTACAGTATATGGATTCACTGCACAGACAGGCCAAACACGGAAGAGGATTTGGGCTAAAGAGCATCAGAACAAAACTAGGCTTTTGTTACAGAAGTTAGAAGTTAGTGGTAGTGAGGATTTGTTCAGAAATACTAGAACAGTTTTTATTAAAGGTACAGCTGTCCTTTATGTCAAAACTTATTGATGTGTGCAATGGATTGTTCCCAAGGGAAATGCAGCACCTGCTTTAAAAAAACGACTTTATTACCAACATACTAAACACCT
>NC_092863.1:54484000-54486853 GCF_032062135.1 Pyxicephalus adspersus | reverse complement strand
GAACATTTCTCAACTGAAAATATATTACAAACTGTAATAAAATAAAATAAAGTAGTGGCCACAAATGTACATTTCACTGCACATCCAAAATTTCTTGATAAATAAATATTAGAAAAAGAGGGAGGAAAAATCAACCCTGGGGGATGTGGAAGGTAAAGCTACAATTATACACCTACCAGATAGTCAAATATGACTCAAGCCAACAGAGTTTAGATGTCAGCAGTGTCCATAAGGAGGACCCAACAGCCCTATACATGGGTAAAATGTTCCTTTTGCTCATGCAGGTTGGCCAGTAGACTCCCCACATGCATTAGACAACAAATCTCCCAGACTAATTTCTTCAAATAGGGGAACACGGAGGATTTGAAGTATCTAAGGATGAGTTATTGTGTTGCTGAGACAAAAAAAAAAAACAAGCTAGAGCATGTTTGTGTGCCCACATATAGCTCTGGATTATAGACAATAAGGCAAGCTCTGGCATGTTAGAGAAAGTCTACTACCAGGAAAATGATGATACACTGCCAGGATCTCATCCCAACAGGGATAAATACCAAGATATGACCACCAAATAGGCAGAGCTATTCCTACCTCCCCATGCCATTACCAGCACAGATCTGTCACACATGGAAACATTCTGTACTAAGTATATGAACATTGATACCATCTAAGTAACCTATAGTTCTTTTCTTTGCATGCAATAATAACAATCATTTTATAGTTCATTGTATAGGAGTCCAAAACATCCTTATCAAAGGCTGGCTGATGTCCCTCTCCCACTTTGCAATGATATAAGGTTAATTAAGAAACCACAGAAGCAGACAGAAAGTTGAGTTTATCTTGGAGGGAAAGGTGGATTGGAAGCAATGGTCTTCAGATGGTAATAAAGCCAGTGTAGGTCAGCAAGTTTCAAGGTCTAAAATGGGCTCATCAGCTGGTGACAGAACAGCTAAAGTTTGAAGAGCTGAATTAGGAGGAGGTCTCAAATAGGACCATGATGCAAACTCAGAATCCAGGGCCAAAGCCCATAATGTCCATTATTGGAGTCAAAGACCCAACTGGGGTCAACAAGTGTGTTTCTACGCATGAGAGTCCAATATCCAAAGTGGGGCAAGCATAGGGGCAAATCAGTACCCTTAGGTCGATTTCCTAGATAAAGCCAAGAAAGAGACAAAAAAGGAAGAGATGGCGTGATAGAAATCTTTAGCTCAACTCAAAGCTTTTGGTGGTGGGAAAAGTGCTTGTACAAAAATGGTAATGTCCAAAAGAGATGCCTTGAAATAAAGCTCAAGATGTGGAAGACCTAATCTCCTACCTATCTTCTTGTGTCAGGTTAATACTTTATATATGAAAGGGCAACATCTAAAGCATAATTAGAAACATTCTGTCTGCCTACCTATCTAATCCCACTAAATTGCATAGAAAACTAGCTTGTCACATTCTCACTGCAGCCAGGTGCCTTATTGCAAGGCACTGGAAATCCACTTTGGCCCCACGCATTATGGATCTATATGCTAGGATAAAATAAGTTCAATTTATGGAACACCTTACGACCAGAATTTATGACAGGTATAGAACATTTAGGGCAACTTGGGCTCCTTGGGACTCCTATCTACTATCTGCCTCTAATATGTTCCAGCACATGACCACCAATCTTAATTTAGGCCCTGATTATAAATCTTCTGCCATTACTCCCTCGTGAATAACACTGGGAACTTCCTCTAACTAATTACAATACTTTTGTCCCCTATTCTACATACTTTTTTGTTCTCTCCCTCCTTTGTTTTTCTCTCTCTCCTTCTCTTCTCTATACTCCTTTCACTAATGTGCCTTGAAACTCCATGTTTTACATAGTTACACTGTTAATAATGTTTCATTATTGTTGATATGTTTATATGCAATGTTTATTGTTTCTGTTCTTAGCTACCTCATACCCAGAAGAATTGCCTTACCTCAGTCTATTTATTGCTTGTAAATTGTAATATACTGTAATTTGCACAGGAGTTATATGTTTTTGCTATATTTGGTATTTCTTGGCCGTTTCTCTTATGTTTGTTGTTATATTTGTTTACTTGTTATTTCTAAAAAATTAAAAAAGACTACAATTTAAAAAAAAGGACCATTCTGTCTGATCACCACTGCTAGATGTTTCTTAGAGACAATATAAAGATATATAGACAATGGAAAGCCCAGTCAGGTGCCATTATGAATAGAGACAGGTTTAAACCACATACAGTAAGTTATCTTTTACCTCTATTTTGGTTAGGCTTACTGACATTCCACATGTACTCAGATTATATTGTTTTTTATTTACTACACTCACTGAATTATAACAACTACTTTGTGTAATCAAATGCTTACCGTTTGTGCAAACTTACCTAAGGTTTCAGATGTTCTAGTTTTAGGAACACATTATTCGCTAAGGAGAAAGGTAATTCTTATAACTATATTATGTCATGCCATGACTCACACTATGGATATAAACTATTGAAATTTTATAAAATCAGGAAAAAAACTTTAAAATAAGCCAACCCATAGACCTGTATAGCTGCTTATACCATGAAGTTTTTTTGTTTTTAAGATCACAACAAACACTCCAGAGTAGCCTTTTTCAACCTTTTTACTATAGGGAACCATTGAAATAATTTTTAGGTTTTTGGGAAACCCCTGTCCATGAAAAGGAAAAAAAAGGCATCACAAATTCCTGCAAATGCCTACTAACATCTAAAAAAGCTTTTGCCTAAAATTGCCTTGGGGTGCGTAATTCCGGGAATTGGGCATGCACAGAAGGAGAAGCACAAGTCTCCTCGGATTTGTGACATACGTATATATCCCGGGAGGCTCTACGCTTCTATT
>NC_092863.1:54481586-54482803 GCF_032062135.1 Pyxicephalus adspersus | reverse complement strand
GTGTGTGTTTACACTTGCAGTGCATTCTCTCTACAGCACAATGAAGTGGCTACAAAGAATAACAATCTTGATTGAGCAGAATTTGTAGCCACAGGCATTAGGGATAAGCAAATCTCTGCAAAGCATATAAAGTATTTAAGGTGACTAAATGACCACAAATTTTACAATAACATAGGAGGAATCTATTAATATGACATAAAAAAGTGTTTTTTGTTTTTGTCTTTATTGACACTAAAGGAATTGTCATCCTAAGAGAGGAAGTTTATTACTGGCAACATTACTTGGTGAAAACAAAAGGGGAAAATCTTTCAAAAAAGAAAACTATATGGACTTCCCTCACTTTCCCTTCCCTCTTCTACCTGTTGCTTCTTCCATTATGGGTATTCTGTTAATGGCATGTGGTTTTATGTACAAAGATATTTGCACTCTTGTTCATAACATCATTGATACATTGTACTGCTCCCATCTTCCCCTACTCTATAAAAAAACTATTAAAATAAAAAATAATGCAGCCAGCTTATCTGCAGACTGGTTAACTATATGAGTTTTGTGATCTTAGGTTTGGATTTGCTTTAGGAAGAGATCTTTTTATTTATTTTTTTTTTCTTTACAAAATGCCTGTCTGACCGCTCCATTGGGAAATGTGAATGTTCTGAAACTCTTTTTTTGTTGTTGCACATAGTCACCCTATGGATGGCTATCAGCCATGTATATGTAAATACAAACAGTTGATGACGGTAGGCTTGTGTCTCTCAATAAGCCTCTAGAAACTCTCAGACTTTTCTATTATTGTCCGTTAATACTACAGTGCACGTGACAGCTCTGCATATTTTCCACTGACATAAATCCTCCACTGCAAGCCATTTAAAGATTTGCCATGTGAAAAGGCGACTCTCTCCTTATTGATATCTTATAATAGGAGCTGTATGATTAATATTATCCAACCAATCATACTGTATTCTCATTCATTTTATAATCTTAATTTAATTTAAATTGACCTCTAATATATCAAGGTTGGTTCTGATTTTTTATCTCAATAACAATTTTATGGTTGCTAAAGACTACATCACTATATTCCTGCCTGACCTAATACACCATAGCACAGAACACAATCATGTTTGGGTTTCATCAATATCTGCTCCATGTGTGATGCCTAAAGTGGCCTAATATTGCCCCCACCTACTAGATTGTATGCTCTTTGGGGCAGGGTCCTCTCC
>NC_092863.1:54480087-54481425 GCF_032062135.1 Pyxicephalus adspersus | reverse complement strand
ATCACAGATCATTTTCTGGGCTTCCAAGCCTGTTATCTTACTTGTTTCTAAAATATAATGGATCTTTTCATATCAGCTTACATATTGGCATTGTGCTTGTTTTTCTTGCTAATTAAGATCTTTTAAAAAAGAAATACTGAATGTAAATATCAATCACAGCTCAGCCAATAAAATCCAAAGCTTTTATCCTGATTCTCTTCAGTCTGCATTTAGGATTTTTAGAATTTTCTGCAGATCTGACAAATAAATACACGCACGTTTAGATTGAAAAATAATAAAAATGTTATTATTAGAGAACAACTAAGCATTTGTTAAATAATAACTTTTGTTTCTGGATTTAGGTTGCAAATAAATTATGTGGAATTGAATTGACACATACCAAGTTTAATAATCAATTAAGACATTGATTGAGATAATTGGATCAAACTTGTTTGAGCTCAGGACCTGGGATCACACCATTGGATAAATAGGATTACAGATCCTTTGACAGGTAAAACAATTCTCATATATGTATTTAGCTGCTTGGAGATATTAACTAATATTCCATATAATGTATAAATATTATTTTGAAATGATTTATTGACCTAATCACAATGTAAGTGGAATCCAATTCAACCCTAGCGCTGTGCTCATGTTTTATCTGTGAATGGGTTAATGGAGATGCCAGGCTGGACATGCGCAGTAGCGCCCTCTGGTGTCATGTATCCAGATCGCGTGTTGGTCGCATAGAGTTGGTTGGCAGCTTTCCTGCCCTGATTAGAAGGCCGGTGCAGGCTGCAGCTCCGGTGACTATGTAGTCCGGGCATGTTATATGAGATCCCGCACATGATCTGAGCGCTTGCTGCAGGAGCACATCGCCCTTCCCCCGGCTATCCAGCAGCAGCAGGAGGAGGTTGTGTTGAGGGCAGGAAGGAGGTTGGGAGGAGGAAAGAAACTATGGAGGGGATGTCAGCCCTGGAGAAGAATGTGGCCGAGCTTACTGTCATGGATGTGTATGAC
Organism: Pyxicephalus adspersus; assembly: GCF_032062135.1. Taxonomy (NCBI): domain Eukaryota; kingdom Metazoa; phylum Chordata; class Amphibia; order Anura; family Pyxicephalidae; genus Pyxicephalus; species Pyxicephalus adspersus. Next base: position 54,480,426 of record NC_092863.1, on the reverse strand, counting down.
ATCGCCTCTGCGGTGGGCCAGGAGTTTGAGAGAGTCATTGACCAGTATGGCTGCGAGGCCATAGGCAGGCTGATGCCCAAAGTGGTGCGGGTCCTGGAGATCCTGGAAGTCCTGGTCAGTAGAAACAACATCAACCCAGAGATGGAAGAGCTGAGACTGGAACTGGACAGACTGAGACTGGAGAGGATGGACAGGATAGAGAAGGAGAAGAAACACCAGAAGGTGAGCAGACATCTCCTACACCAATTCTAGGATGGTGCCATGTTCTGACATTGTTCTCCAATGTGGTCACAAGCTTCTGACAAGTGTTCAGTGACCTCATCATACACCAACAATGTT
>NC_092863.1:54445614-54478456 GCF_032062135.1 Pyxicephalus adspersus | reverse complement strand
ACTGTATTCATAGAGTCCAGACACTACACACTGTAAAATACCATCATCATCTGGTTGTCATACACTAACATTGTTCTCTTCTACTGTACTCACAGAGTTCATGCACTACACACTGTATACTGATATCATTACTTCTGGTTGTGATATACTAACAATGTTCTTTTTTAGTGTATCCACAAAGTTCAGGCACTACAAACTGTACAATACCATCATCTGTTTGGATACACTAATATTGTTCTCTTCTACTGTATTCACAAAGTTCAGCAACTACAAAGTGTCCAATAACATCATCACTTGTGGTTGTTGTAATACACTAACACTTTCCTCCTCTGTTGTAGTCACACAGTCCAGGCACTACAATGGGTTTGCTGATATAATTGAGTCTTCTTGCTGTCATACACTAACTTTGTTCTCCACTCCTGTATTCATAGAGTTGAGTCGCTATACAAAGTGTTCAATTACATCATATCTTATGGATGCCTCAAAAAACATTGTTCTCCACCATGGAGTCCCAGCACTACAAAGTGTTGTCATACACTGACATTATTATCCACCGATGTGTTCAAGTACACTATAACATTTTCTTGTTGTCATGCACTAAATTTGTTCTCCTCGCCTGTAGTCATAGAGTTTAGGCACTACAAAGTGTTAAGCGATATCCTCACTTCATGTTGTGTATAACAATACACTAACATTCCCCCATGCATTCCAATGAGGTAATCTACACCAGGACATCTCCTTCAGGCACGTTTTCCAGCGTTATCTCAAACGTTGCTTGCAACTTTTAAAAAATTAAAGCGCTGGATAAATGCGGGAAAACATGAAAACTCTCCCATTGAACTCAATGGAGAGTTTTACAAGCGTTTTTAAGCTTTTTATGAAAGCTTCCAAAACAATGAGGGCTTTAAAAAACGTTTTTAGCAGGTCTGTAGTATGTGTTATAGATACAGAACATGTCACAGCTCCTCTTGGGCTGCGGGAGTAATCAGGGGAGCAGAGCTGTCAGCATAGCAGAGCTCCGCTGACTGCTCTGCTCCCTGATTGGCTGAGGAAAGGGAAATCCTGATGATGCTTGAGCTGTAATCGGGGTTTCCTATTTCTCAGCCAATCACAGAGCACTAGAGATGAATGGGCACAAGGCTCTCCATTCAAGTCTAGTGCTTTTTACGTTTTACGTTTCTCAGCCAATCACAGAGCACTAGGGGGAATTTAGAGCCTTGTCCTCATTTAACCCCTAGTGCCCTGCGATCCCTCACTGTCAGGAGGATTCCCAGGGCTGTGCTCATGTCATGATTGCAGCCATGGAAATCATCCTGTCATTGGGATAACCTGTAAAAAAAAAAGTTTAGTTACACAAACACACACATTTAATAAAATAATTTAACATTAAAGCCTCGTCCAATTTTTTTACACATATTTTAACCCTTTCAGGGAATGAGTAAGGGGTTGTATGTACCCCTGTACTCATTCCTTGAAAGGGTTAAAAGTAAAACTTTTATAAACGCTTATGTAAAATTACGGTAAAAAGCGTCCTAGGCATTTTATAAAAGTTTTTCGGCGTTTTTAAAGTTAAGCTTTAAAACGCTTGTAAAAGTGCAACAAAACGCATATAGGAACGGTAGGATGTTTAAATGCGTTTTTAAAACCGGGTATGTAGACCCAGCCTAAAGGAAGTTAAGATGTTCATTTAGCAAGTAAATATTATCATTCTTCAGAGGAGCAATCACTTGCTATGTTCACACTAGGTTGCAGTGCATTTACCGCTTCCTCATATTAGGGAACTGCTGCTTCTCAGGAGATACTGCATGTGGTTCTGGTGTGCAGACACTGGATCTTTAAGGACCAGAACTATGGTGAAGTGGCTGGCAAGGTGGCCGCAAAAGGAAGCCGCATGGGATTGCTTAATCCTGAATCAGTTCTGAACCTACCCTTCATTTACTGAATGACATGAAGCTTTAATTATGTCAGTTATCCAATCATTTGCAAACTAAAATCATGTTTTTTTTTTTTTTTGTTTTTTTTACATCTCCTTTTACTTTATTGGGTATAGTTTGATAGTTTGCAAAGTAAATTTTTGCATTCATTAAGGAAATTATCCCATGCAGGGTGATAAGTCACTTTGCTAACTCTAAACTCGTTTACAAAGTCAGTAATGTAGGTGATATATTGAAACATTTTATTAAAAAGTAACTTTTTGTTTATCAGTGAGAATGTATCAATATTATTCTGGACCACCTGAAGTATTTTTGGCCCACCTAGTGATTTACAACTGATGTTATTACTGAGAGAATTATGAAGGGAGACCTTTCCTTATGACAATGCTCAAGTCTGGCTGTAATTCTCATCAAACAGCTTTATTATTTTTTAAATCAAAAATCCAAGGTCAAGTATGAAGATCAGAAGTACTGAATTCATCGACTGCATGCATGTGTTCCTGATCAGAGACTTTAAAATTATTGTAACTAAAAAAGCCTTGCAGCAATGGATCCTTTATATTTTTATTACACGCATTCTTTAAGTATTTTCTTTGCTTATTCTAGGCATGTCTGAGAGAGAAAGGCAAGTGATGAAAAAGTTAAAGGAGGTGGTGGATAAACAAAGGGATGAAATAAGAGCAAAAGACAGAGAGCTTGTACTTAAGAACGAGGATGTGGAAGCGGTAAGTAGAAGATTTTTGTTTTTGAATTAGGAAGCAGACATGCTGGGATCTAGAGATATGGCCAGCTTGGTATTGGCCCTTTATTATAATGGGTGGTCTCACTGACCACTATTGGCTGCTGTTATCTTTATTATATGAATAATGAATAGTTCTCAGGTAAAGGAGTTGCACATGAACTAGTCATGTGATAGGTGGTTGTAGTTCTACCCAGAAGCTTTTGAAAAATTTGCTAAACACGGTTGCAAAGTATTATATAAAGCACCTATTAATCCTAGATTACAGTGTTTCCTAGAAAGCATTTTCAGGTTACTAATTTAAAGTGTACTTATTGCCAGAGCTTCTTCCACATTAGATTGTGAGTCCCTTTGAGGGACAGCTAGTGATATTACTATGGACTTAGTAAAGTGCTGGGTAAAATTAGTAATAAAAATATTGTATTTTCCCCTCTATACCCTGCAGTTGCAGCAACAACAAAGCCGCCTTATGAAGATTAACCATGATTTACGACACCGCATCACAGTGGTGGAAGCACAAGGGAAGTCACTGATTGAACAGAAAGTGGAGCTGGAAGCTTATCTCCAAGCAAAGGAGCAAGAAGCCACAAATATGAAACTGGAAATTGGGAAACTGAGAGAGAGACTGAAAGGGGAGCAGCTACAGAATGGTGAAGAGAAAAAAGAGCCGGTAATTTTAGCTTGTTGTGTTACCTTCCTTGTTATAGGCATATTAATTTGCAGTATTAGATGTACTACACCTGCACTATATACAAATCGCATCCTGTCTGCTGGCAAATGGCTTTTGGGCATTGTGGTTCTGCAAGCTGCGCCTATGGGTGGGTCCAGAAACCTAATAGACCCCACCTGCTTTCACTGATAATAGCTAATAAGAAAACCCTGAAATGATACCATGATGGGTTTGCACATCACCATTCTGGATTTCAAATTTGCTGTGTAGAGGAAGCTTTTAGCATTTATTATGCTTTGACCAGAGATCACATTTAAAGCATGTGACTGTTTTTTTAGGGAGTTTTCTTTGTCCTGACCCTCTTGTAGAAAGTGTAACATTGCTGGCAGCCAGAGAATCCAGCCAATCTATATATGATGCGATATGCTGAAAATCAGTGCTGACTGTTAATCCAGTTTGAGCGCTGGAACATAACAGTTTCTTTTTTGTTTTACTAACAAATAAAATAAAAGATTAGGGCCTCCAGCAGTAATAAGATTAAAGTAAGAACAGAATACTCATTCTAAGTAATGAAAAAGCTATGAATGTCAAACAATGTCCTAGTATATACCATAATTACACACATATATTGATATAAACATAATTCATGCTTTTTGACCTTTTTTCAGACTGAAGCCATAACTGAAGACCCCCTCTTTGATTCAGACAAAACGCTGTTTGACCTAAAAGATTCAAACCGGCCCAGGTTTACATTACAAGAACTGCGAGATGTTTTACATGAAAGGAATGAGCTGAAAGCCAAGGTTTTCATGCTGCAGGAGGAACTTGCTTACTATAAAAGGTAGTAAAAAGACAGAGTGGCAAATGTGTTATAAACGCAAGTGTTGGCTGAAAAAGCTGGGAGCCTGGTAAAGAACACTAACATGCCATGTGTCAGACTGAGCAAGTCATAAACCTATTGGTGTGACCATGGCTTGGAATTAATATTCCAAGTATTAATAATGGTCAGGTGTGGCAGTGATATTTGTGGTAATCATTTCTTGGCTATGGTAAAAAATGTTTGTGATGGTTATACCTTGACTGTAGTGACATATATTGTATACGGTAGTAGTTCTCTGGTTGTGGTAAAAAGGGCCATTGTCGTAGGGCAGTGGTAAGTACTTTTTGTCTGTAGTGGTGCCGGTCATATATGAAGCATACGTGCAAACTCCCCCCTGTCTCTCACTGCAGCCATCTGTGGTCCTGCTGTCATTTGCCACTCTATCATATGGAGTAAGGGGGTGGGCAGTGTCAAAGACATATGCAAATGACATAATTTCAAAAACTTGTATTGTTTTTTTTAATGTTCAAATTGGGGTAATGGGCAGTCCTGAAAAGGTTTGGGTATGCATATTGTGGTACCTGCTATATTGTGCATGTGTGTTAGTTTATCAAGTTGTTTTTGTATTGACATGTGCCATGGGGTTCTAATAATTACCTGGAGCTGTGTATCATAACCATACATAATGTGGAGGAGACAAACAGGAGTACTATAACAGTGGAGCAAACCATGCACACTATACAAGCAATGATATATTATATGTAGTCAGAGGTGCAATAATACATCCATTTCTAAACATTTTTTTCTTTACCACCAACCTGACTGACATGTTGACTTTTTACAGTGAAGAAGCAGAAGAGGAAACAAAGCTTCCACAGACACCACCCATTATTCACTCCAAAGCACCTAACCCACAGGAATCTGGCATTAAAAGACTGTAAGTAATTTCCTTCAGCTGGAGTTTTGTATCATTTATAGATAAAGGCAGCAACAGTTTCTTTGGCAACAATGTTGAAAACAGGATTGCAAGAACCTATACTAAGGTATAAAGGAGGCTGCTACTGCAGATCTCTCCTGAAAGTACACTAGCATTAGCAACTAGCATTGTTAGAAAGCTGTCACCAATATCAACCCCCAAAAATCGCTGAGCACTTTAACCTGTAAAATGACTTGCCTTTCCTGCTGCCACTGCCATGGAACTGCAATGCTGAGAAATCTATTTGTGAAGTAAAAACAACACTTTTGCGGTTGGTGATCACATTGATTCACCACATCTTTCATTGGTTCCTCCTGCTGACCTCAATGTCATTTATACATCTTGAATGAATAGAGGTAAGAGGGGACCCATTAGATTACCAATCCTGGAAGTGTCCATTCTAATGTAGACATGAACAGAAAATTTCTCTGCAATGGATTGGATTTTGATGGCACAGGCGAGCGGAAAAGGGCAATATATCCTGTCCTTTACATATATAGTTTGCTTTAAGACCTTTTCTGTAGGCACAGACTTGCTTTACTTTGTATTGTCCATCATTACATGTATACAGACATGTCCAATACTGACAAGCACATCAAACCTTAATTTTTCCAAAAAGTTATCTATGTTCTATTGTTTACATGACCCAAATAAGTGTTAGTTTCCTTGTGTTATGTTTACCTACAAATTGTCCACTGTGATTAGCCTTACACGGCTTTAGCAGCTTGTTCTGCTTGGTGCTTAGTAAGTTGATAAGCCATATAATTATTTAACATTAGGCTTTGTTCGGCTGCAATATGGTTGCTAATAATTACAAGAATTGTTCTTTTTTTGATGAGACATAAGTTATGATAAGCTGATGCCAAAATACCATCACAAAAAATAATTTTCACATCCAGGGAGCATTTTTTCTGCTGCATGCATACATTCTATACATATATTCATAAATGTAATAAGGATTCTGAGATCAGTAGAGATAACATTTTTTAGTTTTGGATAATGGAAACAAAAATATAAAAACAAAGTAAGATGTAAAAAATAGCCTATAACAACCAATAAAATGCTTGCTTTTATTTTCTGTCAGACACTTGCAATTAAATGGATTTAACTAGAATTTTTTATCACTGATCTTTAAATATTAGTTATTGATCTTTCAATGGGAAAAAAATCTGGTTAGTTTCAGAATTATTAGCAAAAAAGCCTGTAAAGTTCTAAGCACATGATATTCTGCAAAATGTTTAAATAAGCTTATGAACTTAAGTGTCAAAGGATCTACAAATGACTATGCTTGTTTTTTAAAGGTGCTAAAGTATAGAAAAAAAAGCTCTCAGGACAAATCTAATTTGGAATTGCAGAGATGCGTCTGCAATTGAACCTTAATTTTGTAATCTACCTTCTATATCGTTATATATTACATGGCATGAGACGGGCAAAAAACATATTACCTAATTTAGCCTCATTATACAATGTGTGCCTTAATCATCCTCATTCAGTGATACAAATAAAGAAGGGTATAAGTGCTGAAGCATAATATTCTCATCTTTTTTTAGTGACCCAGCATATAATTATTTGATTATTTTCACATCATGGCTTGTCTGCCTCCTCTCCATGATGGTGTTTTCAAGGTAAAATGCCTTCCTTCGCTGTCAAGTTACCTTTATACATGTTGAGAGTTTTGCCTTCTATTGACTTTCATACTCATTGAGCATGTAATGACCCTAAAACGCATGGTTGTAATTTGTGCAACACATATGATGTTGTATGTTGTATCACCCTCATATAAGTTTTATACATTATTGTGTAAAACTGCTGTCTTTTTTCACTGCATTTTCAGTTTCAGTATTGTTTAGAATGTTGATACACTTAATAACAAAAAGGGATTCATCAACAATATCCTATTCAGTAAAGTCAATTTATTGTGAGCCTTGTGAGCCCTGCCTAAAGTTTATCTCAACACATTTTGGCAGATTTACAAAATTTATAGTGCAAAGTATGTGGACTGATGTGAGCTTCCACAGTAGTAGAATAATGGAATAGAAGAACAGGCAATAAGCATATGGTGTGTATATATAGCTGTTTTTAGATTTATCGTAAATTAGATGAGTTTAGGTGGTATGTGTTTAGTGAAGTATATTAGTTTACATTGGATTGGGTTTGAAGTGCTGCTTGTCTGAAGTCTGTTGACTTTTTGTTAGTGAGGATAAAGATTTTTATTCTGGACATTACTAGCAGAGTTGTGCTTCTATTGCTTTTCTTTTATATTCGTATCACCAATGACCATCTAGATGTGTCCAAGTAGAACAGAGCTCCCAAACTCTGCAATGCGTGTGGTGGTGTTTTGATCCAATGCACTCTCTTAGATTGCAAACATGATGAAGTAGCTGCTTGGAAGTGACTTGATACTGTTACCAATGCTTGTGGCAGTGTTTTGATTTGGCTGCACCTAATTCTTACTGTGACATCATAGTAGTAGGTAGGAGGAATGCTCGTTGGCACATGTGATATTGGTGCCTGGCACATGTAATAAGCAGGTATTGTGCAGCTGAATAAATAATATAACCCTAAACAAAAGGAGCTGTATATAACTATTTTCAAAAACTGAATGTGTGGACTGTAGTAAGGATTTGTTATTGGAATTTAAATGGCAGGTTTGTGGAGCTGGGGCAGTCATTGTACTTAAATATACTTTACAATACCCGAACCCTATCATGAAGAAAAAAACTTTCTCAAACAAGTGTACTTGTAAAAAATGAGAAGTAATTCTTCAGAGGATGATTGCTATTTAACGAGCCTAATTCCCTAATTCTGACAGCGTAGTCAGCCGTTAAAGTGAATATTACACTTCTTGTTTTTTTTTTGTTTGGGAAACTATTTTTTCATGACAGGGTTGCTTTAAAGACATATCAAACATCTGAGGCTTTATTCTTAAACTAATTAACACTTGCAGTAATCCATGGGAACTAGTTAGAATTCACTTTTCTTACATTGGACAATATCAATTTGGGTTTGGTTTCTATAATGCAAATAAAAATTATTACCTTAGTCTAGGAATAGTTTATTGTAATTCAGCATGTAGGAGAGAGGGTTAGGGCAGCAGAGTGCCAGGAACAGGCAGTTCAAGTCCATTAGCAGATAACTTGCAGTCAGCACTGACAGATGACCTCCAGTATCCTTGCTGAACCCATCATTCTGCTATTAGGAGAAACATATCTCTTCTGGAGTGGGTCTCCCCATTGAAGTGACAGTCCCCAAACGTGGAACATATGGGTTCCTGTCCTAAAGTACTTTTCATATGTGTCCCTTTGGCTTCTCTCCTTGAAGCTAACTCCTTGAGCCAGGTCCATCAACCCAGTGATCCATTGTCCAGACACCGGCATAGCCAAGACCAACCTGCCCGTCTCCCTTTTTTTTCTGGGTGAGTTATCTCCCCTAATTTCAGCTCTCCACACATTTATACTGTTCATAAATTTAGACTGAGTCCTTGCTTAAAAGTGTGTCAATGTCACCATAAATCCAACAGTGTAATGCACAAGGACAGTGCAATTTAATGTAGGACAACCATAAATTAAAGTCAGCATAATGTTATTTATCTTTCCGTGCTGCTTGAAATGCTGATTGAGAATCAATGCACTGTAAAGTAATCCTTTATTGAGTGGATAGACTGATTGTAGACTGCCATTGCTTACTTCTATTTGTGCATATCCTCCTTTCTTGGCTGTTTACATTGATCCAATTGCTTGAGTATTTCTATTCTATGACTACCGGTAGGTATAGGCATGCCCAGAAAGGCAGCTTAGATTGTCAAATATCAATACTTGCAGAGAGAGAAGTCAAAACAGAATCGCCATTGAAGAGGCTTACATCTTACTATCGAGAATTGGTGCTTAACTTTAGCAAGAGGAAATAAAAGATGAGCTTCGAGAAGGCAAAATATTTATATTTTTATATATATATATATATATATATGTATATATATATGTGTATATATAAATATAAATATATATATATATATATTTATATAGCCGGTCTCATGGTAATACGTTTTTAATTTTCAATGCTTTTAAGTTTAGTGAATATCTTCACCACCACTATGTTGCTGTAATATAATAAATGTGGTCATAACCCGTTTGTTGTCTACTACTGGCAGATTTTCATACAGGATACCATGCAACTGATAGGAGCAGTGTTTTAGGTTGTTTTACTATCCAATATATAAATACAGATGCACACAATATTTTTGGTTTGCAATGACTTCCATTTCATATGTTAATTGTTGTCATGTCTAATTATGTCTTTCCATCAGGATGTTTACAGCCATTATGCCCATGGTAGCAGCTGGGTTGATTGCTGATGATCCCACTTTGCAGCCAATCAGCAGGCTTATCTCTCTTGTAGGCTTCATCTTCATTGCCTGTGTATTGCTGTGTGTTTTTTTTGCATGTTATGGGCATGTGCTTTCATGTGTGTGGCTAGTGGCATTCTGATTGGCTGATTGTGGGATTGGTAAAAAGAAATGGTTTTGCATTTGGCTGCCAATCAGAATAGCCACTGTGTGTCCCTGGTCTCAGAAATTAATATTTTCATAAAGATCAGTAGTGTAGTCCAGATAATGGTATGGGAGCGAATAAATAGTCATTAGAAATCAGCCATTCAGGAAGACATTGAAGCAGGCATAGAGGTCCTGGTTTACTGAAATATAAAGTCAGGTAACATAAATAAATTTAACTGGTGGTGGGCATGGCATGGTGGAAGTTAAAGACCTGTCCAATGCGTAATGATTACAAAGTTGACACTGACAAAGTGGTTATGTTTGTGGGAGTCCACAGAGACCTTTAGTGCTGGCATTACCCTAATCATTTCATTCCCACTGTCTTTTTCTTCTTTTTCTCCTCAAGTCCCAGATCATTTTCTAAAATGTTGGACATTTTTGCCTGTTTACCTTTTTTAGTCTGTTCTTCTAGTCTAGTCTTGTTTTCTGTTAGGCAGTTAGGGCTTTATTTGGCATCAGATCTGCATACATATTTTGTGCCTGGGTTTTAATAATAAACAAATCAATTTGTTTTATTTTGCTCTTCTATGTAATATTTCTCCAACATACAACTTACATTATTCACATAAGCTCAAATATCTACCCAAAACATAACTAATAAAGTCTTCTAAGAAGATACTGAATAAGTGCAGTGTTTTGTAACACAGTGGTTCACACATGCACTTTATGACACCTGGTAACCTATTTTGCTTGCACCTACACAGGCCATCTATTTGATTGGCTGACAATGCACTTCTTTGCAGAAAAAAAACATACCTGACCCCTTTTCAGGGAGCAAATTTTAAGCAAAGGCAGTGGAAGACCTAGCGAACTGGATAGCAAAAGTTTTACAAAAGCAGTGTTGCAGTCAAGTATAATATACAATTTCCTGTGCACGATTAGTGCTGGGGGAGGCATGAGGGGTAGAAAAAGATAAGTGCACTCTAAGACCTTTATATAAGTCTAGTGCATGCTAAATTAAATTCAAACCTTAAAAATGTTAAAATAAATAAACCCTTTTTTACCTAGTAAACCAAGAATAACATTTCTTTAACCGTCCCCCCTTTTAGTATGGCTGTACAGCAGGTGTTTAAATGGCTCATCTGTCTGCTTTTCTCACTGCTAATTTGATTTTTTTTTCAGGTTCAGACATCACAAATTCCAGGTTTTCTGTATACAATTAATATTACTAGCTGTGATCTGAGCACAGTTCATGCCATGCAGTGTCACTCTAACAGCATGACTTACATACATACAGTTTTATAACACAATAAGATGGGGCAGATGCATAAAGCTGAAGAAAGGGGCACATAACTTGAAGTAGATGCTCAACAAAATCATCTAGATTTCTGTTTCACATTCTTGAATTGAAATGTAGTTGAATTCTTGATTTGCTGCTATTCCCTAATTGGTTGCTAGCAGCAAAACTTTACTTTTGTGCTTTTTTTTTTTTTTACGCTTTGATGAGGAATGTGTTTTATCTTTAATTAGCAAAATTCATTCTGTAATAACTACAGCATTTTTTCTATCTTGAATAAATATATATATATATAAATATATATATATATATATATATATATAACATTTTTTTTTTTTAAATGTGAAAGATCTATGTGTCAATTTGTCATACTGGCTGACCAGTTTCCCTAAAACTTTGGTCTTAATGCATGCAGTTATAGCTGGCAAACTGGTCAGCAAGACTGTAAATGGGGTGCTTTGCCTGCTGGTGGCTTGGTGTTCCCAAAATCCAATTGACCTTGTACCCACAGACTAACCCTTTACCGTTTATAAAAGAGATTGACTATCTTAGCAGCTTGTGAGTTGCTAAAATTACATCTAATAAGTACTGATGAGTCATACTATGTATTAAACATTTGAAATTGGAACAATTTAATAAGTTTCATGCCTGTGCTTTGTAACTTCTATGCCGACTGGGTGTAACCACAAGTTTAGAGGATGCCGTGAGGAAGCTGAGAGAACCGAAAGCCCAAATTATGATTGGTACCCCTTGTGCTATAGACAAGACCTCTATCTTAAATCAGAAGACCAGGAAAAGGTCATCAATTTTGCATATGAACCCTTAGATTTCTTTCTTTCTCACAGTACATAGTCTATTCTAACTCATGATCTGGATTCATATTTAGTTTCAGTGACTTCCTAATGAATTAAAAACACTGAACCAATATAAAAAGCCAGGAAGCATTTTTAGAAGCGGAAACCCCTATATTTATCTTGGCACAGGCACTCTTAGTTTAGAATGCAGTCTAGACAGCAACTATTAGAGTCTGCGGACTGCATACTCCTAAAGTGAGAAACAGAATTGACAGTTGTTTTCTGCAGATTAGAAAATGTCAAAGTAACAGTATGTTTTATATATTTTATACTGGAATCACTGTAAAGGAAAATGACAAGTACAATACTTCTGAGAGTATTAGTGTTCCTCATCACTTTCCATACTCTAACCCAATGTCTGGGATATCTCCTTGTCAAGTACTTTTTTGGAAGCATTTGTGTTTTTGGGGGGAAGGTGTTCAAGTAACTAAGTGTACATGTGACATTTGCTTTCTCTCCATAGATTTAGTTTTTTCTCAAGGGATAAAAGACGGATGCCCCTACAACAGAAAAATGCCACCTTCCAAGAATCCTTTGGTGTTTGGTCAGATTACAACAGAGAAGACGGTTACACAGAACAGGGACAAGAGGCTTTACAGCACATGTGACTTAACCGGAGACTCAATATTGCACATTTATTAGCTAATGACATTTTCTTTTTGTCCTGCCTGCCTGAAGACATTTCAATTTGTGATTTTTCACACAAGACATACTGCACATTTGCCAAGAGTTAAAGACAACAAAGTCATTATCAGGTGGATAACAAGGGAAGACAAATGGAGAAAAATGGACTGCCATTATTCTAGGTCTTTTCAAAAGATTGGTCAACTCTTCAGTGGTATCACAATTTTTTGTTATATAGAGGAATAAATTTACCACTGGATAGCCCACGGGCCTCCAGTTCTGTTCCTCCTTAATGGTCATTGTGAAGCTATTCAGGCTGTCCTACTCTTCCTGCTGCTTTCTGAATGAAGGAATAAAATAGAGAATCTATCAGTGACTTTGACACCCCAGGACATGTCTACCAGACTTGTAGATGAGAAGCAGTAACAAAGGAACTTAGTTCTGGCTAAAGGTGGTGGGCAGGACTTGGCTTAACTCCTAGAGTGTACCATGGATGATACTACAGAGCTATCACTTATTGTGTAAAGAATCCATTCTTACCACCACAAAATTGCTGCTTTTTTTGAATGTAGTCAGTTGTCTGAGGGTAACTTTCAATACATTTGCCAAAAACTAAGGTGCCTTAAAGGTCCTGCATACCTATTAACCTACTAATATGCATCACCTAAAATATAAATAAAATTGGGCATACAAATAAGTTGTGCTTAATTAGAAATAGTATTAGCTACTCTGATAGGTCTATGCAGTAACCCCATCTTATATATTTTCCCTTCTTAGCACTAAATATGGCTTTCTACTTATATTTTAGCAAATTCTCTAACAAAAAAGTGTATTGTAAGAGTTTTTGAAAGGAACTTCCCATCATACAAAATATTGTGAACAGGCCTAGTAGGCTTTACGATGTATTAGAAATTCATTACAATGGTCTAGTTCTGTTTGACAGAAAATGTAAACAATGATTCCAACGTACTGAACACTATTAGAGCGGAGCTTCTGTGCCAAAGGCAGTGTAGCAGAGTGGCTCACATATTTGCACTTTTACATGGCTGATCTAATCATATTACTGATCTAAAATGATACATGACAGTATTGGAAAGTTGGAAAATACAATGGTAACGCATTATTTGGTGTGATATATTGCACGTTATTTCAAAGGAAAGGTATTACTGTTACTTAAGGGAATTACATTACTGCGGTGAAAGAACTGACATTAATGAATCATTAATACACTTCTTGCTGCTCAGCATTCTGAATTTGGAAAGCAGAAATCATTGCACACAAATACATTTTTTAAATGAGCCCCATAATAGACCCAAGCCCTTTGCCAGACCAAACGTTTTTTGGTTTCTTTATTATAAAATTAAGAATGTGTGCTTGATCTTTGCTGTTAATTCTTTCCAGCCATGTATCCAGTGATGCATATGGTGGAACAAAATACACCTATTGCTGACAGAAAAATGAATGAGAGCAGGCATCATGTTCATTGTGCCTAATAAAGATATGCAAAATAAAGGACACCTTGGGATTTGCAATTACCAGTATTAAATACACAATATTGTTTGATTATTAACAGACCTAAAATTAATTTTTGGATAGTGGAATTGTTGTGTCTGCTATGTTTTTCTTCCATTTACATAATGCGATCATTGTATTATCTGTAGTGCTACATGGCACTGGAATATTTGCCCACATAAAAATGGTAGCAACCATAGTTCTCCAAAGAGATTTAATAGTTGAAGTTGTACATTGTATAAATTAAGTGAAAGAACAAATAAATGAATGATTGCAGCGAGTCAAATAGGTATGATTAACTACGATATAGCTGCATTTCTGTATACTTTGACATGGAGTGAAGTTACCTTTATTTATTTATAAACGAAGGTGGCTTATAAACTAAGAAATTACCAGAATCTTTGGCTAGCATTTTCAATCACAGGCTGCACATCCAACATAAGTCAAAATCAAATAGTACATGAAAAGCCATAATCCTTTAACCACTAGTCTTCCCATGAATTTGTAAACAAGCATGGTATATAAATTTGATTATTTTGGTTATAACTTGTAATGTGAAATAAAATAATTTTTTGACTGATGCCTATAATGTGTTGCATTTGCAGTTTTTGTTGTTTTTATATGTCTGGATAAAAAAAAAATTCACACAGGAATTTTGTGTTAGGTAAATAATGGAATTCACAACACTACTCTCTCAACTAGAACCCTTTTCAAAGTAAAATTTTCACAAAAAAAAATTTATTTAGGGCAAACATTTTATATTGCAGTAGATGTGGAAATAAGCTTAGAGAGTTCCAGTGAGCTTAAAGTTCTTTTTACACACATATTTATATTCATGGGAGTAATTTTTACCCTTCACTACTTCTCAATGTTTTGTTAAAAAAAAAAAAAAAAAAGTGAGTATGAAAAGTTTTAAAAACTATAAAATACAACTGACCCAAAACCAAGTTACTTTTAGGACGCTTAAGTAATTTAACAAGGTAAAAAAGGCATCAGGTAACTGATGCTCAAATACTAACGGGAATTTCAGTTTGAGGTTTAATATAATGACAAGGTTCATCCTATAACATGTTGGCTGTGTTCATTTTAGCACCAATACCTA
This sequence comes from Pyxicephalus adspersus, assembly GCF_032062135.1. Classification (NCBI taxonomy): domain Eukaryota; kingdom Metazoa; phylum Chordata; class Amphibia; order Anura; family Pyxicephalidae; genus Pyxicephalus; species Pyxicephalus adspersus. The sequence continues at coordinate 54,463,439 of NC_092863.1, read as the reverse complement.
ATGCCATTTAAAAGTCATCACCAGCTATTTGCAAGCCTGTCATAATGATCCAATGTCTTTAATATTTTGAAGCACAGACCCTGAACTAGAGTGATCAAGTTCTGATTTAACTGCGTACATGTTCCAAATCTGTTAGACTACTGAAGAGAAATACAAGTAGGAACTAGCACTAGGAGTTCAGCTATTTCTCCCCAGTGTATGAAGACATCTAGTCATGTGGTTAAGAAAAAAAAAACATCCACTTTTGATCCATTTATATGGTTCTTCATATCAGAATGTTAAAAACTGGTCCTGAGCAGGTCTTGAATTTAGGCAAAATACAAACTCAGGTGAGCAACACCTCATTCATCTGTTAAACTGTAATTTATTTGACAAAGGGTAAATTAAGCAGGAGCAGTGTCTTAAAAATTAAGAACACCTTTGGAAAGGCAAGAACAAAGTGGAGATGTTTGATAATGCACAGAGTGCCTCATACCAACTGTCAAGGTAGAGGGAAAAGGATTTAGATTTGTTTTGCAGGCACTGAGTTGACCATAAACATCTCTGTATAATAAAGTATTTTTTACAGTCTCCTGTACAACAGCTAAAGCTTGGCTGACATTAATTCATCTAACAGTGCAATAATACAAAGCACATCAACAGATTTACAAAAGAGTGGCTGAAAGAGAAAATAATGAGTGTTGCAAAAGCCCAGACCCCAACCTGACCAAATTCCTTTAGCAGAACCTAAAGAGAGCTCTGCATAAACTAATGCCAGCAAACTACAATGAACTGAAGCAATGTTATAAGGAGCCATAATTCCTCCACAGCATTGTAACAGCCATACAGAAAAAGATTACTTTGTTAATGTTTATAATGGGGTAGTTCTAATAATGTATTGAATCATGGGGTGTGCTTAGTTTTTCCACAAATGGCTTCGCATTTTGATTAATTTTTGTAAATAAACAATGTCACAATAGAATTTGTTGTTTTACATCTGAGGTTAGAATTAAATCATATTAGAACCTTTAAAGAATCAGATGATTTTCATTAAGTTTTGATAAATACAGTAAAACCTTAGAATCAAAAGAGGGTGTATTTTTTTTCCCATGACTATCTCAAAGATCTTTATTATCAGAAGCAGTGAAGATGACCCAGCAAGTTAGATTGCCACATTGGACTTAGTATGCCATATAACAACAGAACCCAGAAGATTTTTTGAGATCGGTACTGCATTTACATCAGAAATGCTCTTTAAATTAGTCAGCCTGAAACTATCACTTAATCATGCAGAGGACTTTTTTTCGCCCCTTCCTGCTTAGAATTTGTTACCAAATACCAATGACATGAAAGAACAGCATACACAGATTTAGCAAGCTTTGTTTACAGGGAACCACACACAAAAAAAAAAAAAAAACACTGACATTTCTGAATAGCTTGGATTGGTTATTTCCTGTGGAGTGGATGTTACTTATCAACCACTTAAACATGAAATACAACACAACTATCACATTGCATTATTTCCTGTGGTCTTTTTCTCTACTTCTGTCCCTTCTGTTGTCCGACTTCCGTCTGCTCTTTTCATCTCTCTCTCGATCTCTGCTCCGTTCACTTTTATAATGCCAGTCTTCTTTCTGTTCTTTATGTCGGCTGTGTGATTTATCATGCCACCTTAGGTCCCTTTCTCTGTCCCGTGAATATTCAGTTTTATTTTCCCTCCATTCTTGTCTTTCTCTAGATCGAGATCTGCGTCTTTTATCAACATGCCCCTCAGCGCGAGCATTACTTGAGTACGATGGTGGCAAATTAATTGGTTTCCTAAATGGTCTGTCACGTCCTCCGAATCTCAATTGTCCAGATTCTTTTTTACCACCAAATCCCCCACCTAGTCTACGTGGTATCCACCCTTTCAGTACCCTTTCTAGTTCATAATCCACAAATATTTCACGCTGATCAATTATCAATTTGTTGGCATCTCTGTAGGCTTTCCTAATGGCGTTCTCTTGTTTATATTCTATGAAAGCATAGCCTTTTGAAAACCCAGTAATAATGTCTCTAACCAATCGGATCCTCTGTATGTCTCCATAACGAGAAAAAAATTCCATTAGTTTCTCCTCTGTTGTCTGTTGGCTTAATCTAGCCACAAATAATGTTAACTGGGGGTCTCCAACAACACCTTTATTAGGAGCATAACGAGCCAACATGGCCCTAAGGACAGCGCGATCATGTGGTTCCTCATCTGTACCATCGATACTGCCAGCTTTAAGAGGGTCATAGTCCTTTGCAATTGGGGTCCAATCATTCATTTTCTAAAGAAAGAAGATAAAGTATGAGGAATAGACTACAACCAGGTTCAGAAATAAAACATCATGCGGCTTTATACAGTCAATGACAAAACACACACAGTCTTACACAGCCTTGTCACTTGTAATGGAAAATAAATGAGAATTAAAAATAAATAAATGAATAAGAGGTAGGAACAGTAATTGAAAGGCAGTAAGTATTACAGCCTAAGCGACCATAGACAGGTTGCCCCAGACCTCTTTACCCCAAAAGACCAGTCTATAGATAAAATATTTACTGGACATCCTGTGTGTTTTAACATTTATCCTCATTTACACCTGTGTATCACAACGCACTGCAGCATGCTACAATGAGGATGAGTATAGATAATCAGATGTAAGTAAATAAACACAATTTAATTATAAAATCAAACCTTAAAAAAGTTTAAGTCTATAATCCTAATTAATAGAAGATTTCAAAGAATATGTTCAAAAAACTGTCACCAAATACATTTACCAGGTTCTTAAAGCATAGTATCAAACTACTGGTTGTACATGCTTATGGAAATCTCAATCATCCAGGGCTACCATGATCAGAAGGACCCATGTCTCTAATAAATCCTCACCACTCAGAGATAAACTTAGACCAAATTCCTAGAATTTCAGGATAAACATTTTCCTCCAAGTGAAATAAGTATGAGATGGTGATGGCTCACAACATTTTATAACCATAAAATGGTTATAAAAACCCAAAACGGAATCCAAGGCAGTGTTCAACCCAGAATGACCCAACTCATCAGTAACCACCCTAAAACAGCCAGGTGGTCACTGAAAACTGCCAGGGGGTGCGCCCAGCTAAAAGGGGCCGTGAGAACAATGCAGGACAAACACTCCACTAACATATGGAATAAGAATGCAATTTGTCATGCAAGCAGCATCCTACGCATTTCAATAAGTAGGAGGATCATCAATCTTGATGAAGAATAAAGACATTTTATAGATGTTATTGGAGCTTTTTTATTGTTAACAATACGTTATTTTTAAGGTTTGCTATGAGCTGTATAAGTGTAGCTCATTTCTTTACTTTTTATAACACATAAAAGGTACAGAGTGAACATGAATCATACACTGGGATGTATGGTATGGGCTCTATTCATGCATCTCCAGAGTTCCCAGCAGATGTCTAAGTGCACCATTGGAGGAATCTGCAATACTCTGAGTCCATTCAGTGTGTTCTGTAGATTTGTGAACAGGACGGACTCTGATCTCACAATGGAGTGATATGTGTGGTTATACCTAGCTGTCTCCCTTGTATGGAAGATACCCCCAGGAGGGTAAGGATGTACAGGTACTCCCCGGGTTAAGGACATCCGACATATATACGCCTCCTAGATATGAACGGGGCTTTCCTGCTCCCTGTGTGCAGAATGGAGGCTTTAAGGGGGTGGTTTGCATGACTTACAGAATAAATCTAAACACAGCTGAGGTTGTGGGTGATCTTAAGGACTGAGCTCTTTCTGCAGCCTTGTGTAACTCTTTAATGACCAAGACAAACTCTGCAGTTGTTTCTTTTTGCATATCAAAGCACAGCTTGCTCCAGAAGTTAATGAATGTCTAGGCTCCATAAAGTTTTTTTTTTTCCTCACAGTGAAGGTTTTATACAGTAACTGACACCACCACGCTGCCTAATAATATGTTGAGACAAACATCTGTCCTAATTGTATTTACTAAATAATGTACCTGTTCCGACCTACATACAAATTCAACTTAGGAGCAAACCTACAGTCGCTATCTGGTATGTAACCCGGGGACTACCTGTATAAACCATCAAACTGTTCCATGACAGTAAGAATACAACCACACTGACACCCTGGGGTATTGTATGGATAGATCACACTGCTCATTCATCAGTTTAGCAGGCGATCCATCGCCTCTGATCAGGTAAATACCGAATCCTCCATGAATAAATCAATAACACTGAGCTCCCATAAACCTGTACATAAAAAAACATTATAAATTAAACCACCTCCCCTAAATGAATTTACATGAAATGCGATATATTGACTGATATCACCTTATAGCTACTAGCAAGCTTCTCAGTGGAATCACAAACCAACAAATAAAGGAAACTTCCGAAGTGTTCAATGAGTCGCAGCTATAGTGACGCTGACCAATCCGAAGCGCCCTCACTTCTCTGGGTACAGTGAGGCTTGGAAGGCATGACGCTTTGAATGTGCGTCGCCGATATTCATTGGCTGTGTGTGGCTAGGTTGGGGGAGGGCTGAATGGAATGCTGTTTCCATGGTGACAAGCACTGAGTGAACTGTAGAGTAACTCTGAAGTGACTTGAGGAAGTACCAAAGCTGGGGACATTTACTGGAGGCCGCCTGTGCTGGGACATTCTCTGGGGAGAGACTTTTCACTGCCGTAATATACAGCTGCACGGAGGTATTGTGAAAATGGGGTGATAACCCCCCTGTGACCTGTGTGTGAGACCAGGCCGTCCTCTCTGCCTGGTGATTGGGGCAGTCGGTTCCTTTCCTCTGCTTCATACCATCAGTCTATCCCTGCACCGGCCAGTTCCGCCATTGTCTTTTTATTCCTCACAGATACACAATCCAGGTGATTGTTGTAGCAGCACTGGAGACCCCTCATGTTGTAGACATCTCTGGGAACTCCATACGTTGTCACCAAGACAGGATATCAGGGGAAATCTCTCCTAAACCAGACACCAGTTGTCCAGGTGTGCTAATGCATCACCATCCTACATATAATAAAAAAAGGAGGATTGTTTATTCACTTTAATGTGCCAACATTCACTAGTACACAAGAAATGGGTGTACATTTACTTCCATGTTTTAATGACTTATGTTTAAAAATCAGGAACCAGCTTCTGGCATCATGCAGGTCCTTTTCTCTTAGTCTTTTTATGGACATCACCGTTATTATGAACCTGTAAACCACATTTAGTATTTTACAAGATACCCCTCCCCCACCCTGTGAGCCCCTCTGATTTAGGGTCACATTTTTTTAAGGGGCCTCCCTGTCTTCTATGAGCTTCTAAATAGTAATTGAGGCCAGTCGTTCCAGGCTAATCCTTTCACAGTTCTTGTCCCATTTACCTTTCTGCTCTGATAGACCCCCATCTCCTCCAATGACCTACTACTGACTACCTGACTCAAAGCCTCATCACACGCACGGCTACCAAGACTTTTCTAGAGCTGCCCCAACTCTCTTGAATGGTCTTCCTTATCCTATTCGGCTTGCTCCTACTTTCTGCTCCTTTAAAAGAGCGCTCAAAACCCATTTTTTCAAACTTGCCTACCCATGTCCTGTCTCTTAAACCGTCACTTCTTCCCACGACTCCATATCTCTCCTCCTATTGTCTGTTACTTCTCCCACCTCCTAGATTGTAAGCTCTTCGGGGCAGGGTCCTCCCCTATTGTGTCACTGTCTGTAACTGTCATTAGCAACCCATATTTAAAGTACAACGCTGCGTAATATGTTGGCGCTATTAATAATAATAATCCCAACGGCCAATGTCCATGGGGCTTAACTCAGAGGCGAGGGAATTCAATCCTCCAATACAAAAAGTGAAAATAAGTCAGAGTGATGCACAGGGCAATTTACTTATTATTATACCAATGACAACTTCCATAGTTGTATCTCAGACGAGCTCACTATCTAATGCCCCATCATAGTCATATATCAGTCTGGGGCCAATTTGGGGGAAGCCAGTAACCAATCAGTACGGGATGTGGGAGGAAATGTTTTAATTGGCTGAAGATTTACTTTAAACTGTGTGCTTTGATTTTGTTTCCTTTGCATGATTTATTACTTCACTATTTTAATTCCTTTCTCCTTTTTTTCTCTCTTTAGAATTGCCTCTCCTGATCAGTCTTGGTGACTTTTTTTTACTTTTGTTTTTATAGTTCACAGTAACTGTATAAAATCTGCAGACAATGGAATCAGAACCAGAGGATGTAATGTCAGACTCACCATTTGATAAGGACCCATTCCAGATGACAGTGGAAGATGTGTATGATATCTCCCATGTGATAGGACAAGATCTTCTGACGATTAACAAAGAGGCTCGTGGGGCATCGGACATTGTAGCTGGTCTGCAGTTTAAGATTGTCCGTGTGCTGGAGGTCCTGGAGACTTTAGTGAACCAGTCAAGTCTTACTGCAGAGGAGCTTAAGATGGAACGTGATAACCTCAAAGCTGAGGTTGAAAGGCTGCTAAAAGAAGGCTCACAACCTGGACAGGTATCTATGTAATTCTGGGTAACATAGAGGTAAATACCTGGTGCCCAACCACTAGAGGGCCCCCTGCAGAATGAAGTTTTGTTAAAGGAAGAATATTCTTTACTTCTATTAAAGTTATTTCTCTTTTTTTCACATGGATCTTTCACTCCACTGTTAAACATTTCAGCTTAGATATTATGGTGTGAAATGTTTTTCCATGCATTGATCATGTATGTATATGGTGTATTAGTGAGAACTAATCACCTTAATGTAATTATCACATGCCCGTTTATGTAGTAACTGCTGTAAATGTTTGCTTCAAAAAGCCAATACACAACTCAAGCTGAGCGCCATACAATTATCTTTTTGTTTGCTACACACTTGGGGGGTTCCACTGAATAAGATAAAATTGTGTGGCTTATAAGAATCAAAGACACTCAATTTTCACTTTGGTAGTAAATAAACAATTTTTGGTGCATCCTTGCATAGTTAATTATAGCATGGTAATGTTAAGTAGTTATTCTGATCACATTTATTGAAATAAAAGGACATCATATTCATTAGAAGACACCAATCATCCATCCAGACTCCCCTGTCCAGCACTGTCCTCTCCCTGCTCTTATCTACTGCGATGTCTATATACTCAATTTTATTATAACACAGTATTTATTTAGCAACATCATATTACGCAGCAATGTAGAAAGTCATGTCATTAGCTGTCCCTCAAAGGTACCCCAGTTTCCTCCCACATCCCAAAAACATGGATTTAGGTTAATTGGCTACCCCCCAAAATTGACCTTAGAATGTTTTAAAGACATATGACTGAGGTCCCTACCTCGTATTAGATTGTGACCCCCTTTGAGGGACAGCTAGTGACATGACTATTGACATTGTACAGCTCTGCGTAATATGATGGCACTATATAAATACGGGGTAATAATAATAATACAGCCAGCACCCCTACGCTTGCTTCTTGTTTTGTTTCACTAAACAGATCTGACTTTAATTATTTGAGTGTTTATGCATCTTATTCCACTCCTCGTAGAAAAAGACCAATAATAATTTATTTTTTATTGCACTCTTTAACCTCCCAACCGTTAAGCCAGTACTTTTTCGTACTAAAAAAAGTTGCAATTATCGTTAACCCCGTACTTTTCTCACTATATTAAAATCTCACTTACCTGGTCCCGCTGTGCTCATCCAGCGTCGTGTCCGTGTTCCAGCGTCATCCTCCAGCGTCGATCTCCCTCTCCAGCGTCGGGTGCCTTCTCCTATACCAGCGGGACCGGTAAGATGCCGGTCGGCATCTTGTGTTCAGCCAGCCGGCATCTTGTGTTCCACCGGCCGGCCGGCTTCTTACCTGGTCCCGCTGATCATCCAGCGTCGGGTGATCTCTGAAACAAGAAGCCGGCAGGCGGAGGAAAAAAAAGCCAACCGGATTCTTGTGCCTGCGTACGCGATGACGTCGGCGCATGTGCGGGAAATTCAAATTGAAATTCATTCATTTTGTATTGGATTGAATACAAACTCCTGTATCCAATCCAATACAAAATAATTAAAAATAAATACAAAGTATGTATTTTGTATTGGATTGGATACAGGAATTTGTATTCAATCCAATACATAATGAGAGTTTGAATTTTGTTCCCATTTTGTATTGGATTGAATATTGAATACAAAGTCCTGTATCCAATCCAATACAAAATAACAGAAAATATATTTATGTGGTTTTGTCTATAGGTATGTGACACTAGGGAGGTGTTTTAGAAAAATATATTACTATACAATATACCGAATTATCAGTGTAACGCCCAGGTGGTTAATATCCAAATTAATGTTGCTGTTTTTTATCCTGCTGTTTCAACCACAATACAAAGATATCTAGTTATTGTAAAGTTATAAAATATTTATTTTTATTGCATAACTTCTGTTTTCCAGACAGATATTGGGCCAGACAAAATGATCATTGATCTGACCGACCCCAACCGGCCACGGTTTACCATGCAAGAGCTGAGAGAGGTGCTACAAGAGCGTAACAAGCTGAAGGTTCAGCTCTTGGTTGCTCAGGATGAGTTGCAGTGTTATAAAAGGTTGCCTTTCTCACTTTTCTGTCTTTGGAAAAACTTTTCTCTTTTCTTTTAAACAAATGGGGAAGGATCAAATTATTTATTTAACAATATTTTTTTATTTAAGTGGTGTCATACCTCCACCTGAGGACCACATTATTATGCTGGAGAATGAATCTATAATCAGCTCTCCAAGGTCAAATGAAGGCAACAAAGAGAAGTCATCAGTGAAACGCCTGTAAGTAGGATTGATATTCTTCGAATTGGCATTGCATTCACTGTTACAATGAGATACAAATAATAGAGTAGAATGTTTAAGATTTTTCCATTTCTATTGCACCTACACAAAGTAGATGGGAATCCCAGGTGTTGACTTGAAAATGAGAAGCTGTTTTTACCAGGGACAGTCTGGGAAGATATATGCTTTAAAAGATTCGACATCAGCAGTATGCAGTGTGTGCTAAGGGGAGATTTTTACTTACTGCCACTCTCAGTGGCCCATTACACCTAACAATGTATGTGTTTAATTTTTTTAAAAACCCAACTTTACCCCTTAGACTGAGACCCTCTTCTTCTAACATAACCTAACCTTTAAAAATAAACCTAAATCTTCCTCAAATACTTATTCTACCTTAACAGTCCCCTAAATCTCAACCTGAACCCTGTCATTTACCTAAGCATTAACACTAAGTTAGTAGCTGGGTTTACATACTTACCTTACCCTTAGCAGAAGGACTTTTTATCTGTTAATCTGTTGTTATTCCCTATGTTTTTACTGTGAGTTCCTGATATGTGACCAAATATTAGATACAAAACTATTTCACAATTGCTGCAAATTAAACTCCCGATTTGGCTCTGTAATGGCACGTTATACCACAATGTAACTGGGAGAGATATCATGATTACTACATGTGTATGACAGTGGGAGGATTGTGGACAATTCTTTGTCATAGTGATGCAGCTCAGCAGGGTGAGGCATGTGACACCTTTCTGCAAAGTATAACACCCGTGTAAAATTGCTATATATATGTGATATTTTTTAATATTTTAGATATTTCTATTTATCAATCTGTGCGGTATATAGTAACTTATATTTTATCTTTATTTTTCGTAGGTTCTCATTTAAACAAGAAAAATAAGCACAGTAATTTGCTGATCAGTTGCTGCTTTTACCTTTGGTATTTGTATTTCAAGAAACATTTTTTGTTAATCTAAAAGGTTATGTAAACTGGATTTACTCTGGACCATCAGATGTCTTAATGTATGTGCAGTATATGAGACGTGCCTTAATGTAAAGTGATGCATAAATGAAGTGTATGAAGTACAATTCTGGAAGTGACTGGAAATGTGAAGGAAATAAAATACTGGAATCTTTTTATGATTTAGAAGCATAAATGTCAAATTGTGAGCAGAATCATGACCAATAGGCAGCCAAGGAATAGTTCTCATGTAATCATTCTGTTCTAACAGTCGGCCAGTAATGGACTCTGGGACCAAAGATGTTATAGTTTACTCAGCTGTGACTTGGATCATTAGCACTTTTGGATGCTATAGCAGTAAGATTCATAAAATGTTATAATATTTTATTAAGCCGTTAATAAGGGCAAACTTGGCTAAAGTTCTAACCTTTTATCGCTGTATGTAATGCAGTAAAATTTGGTTAAGAATCCGTTTGCAGACATGTTTAAATCACTCATCTCATCTGACTGGGCAGTGTATAAGAAGCAAGGTCATTTCTATGTGCTCTCTTTAATCATTTTCACAGTGTTAGCCTGACAGCAGTGTGCAAAATAAAGAGCCCGGATTTGATCAGAGCACTACACCTCCCTCTGCATTCCACTATGCAGGGCATTACAGAAGACTAAATGAAGACCCACATTAGAGACAAACAGTATCTCACCTGTATGTAGTAATTCACTTATTGGCCCTATTATCTGATACAAATACATAGCTAAATTACATTAGTTCACGTGACAGTCCGGAAACCTTGTTGATCAGATTTCTATTTTGATATCTATTGTAAGGCAGAACTGATGAATAAAATGTTAATCTATGATGCTATTTAGGTTGGATTTGCTTTCTAAGAAGCTTAAAATATATATTGCAATGCCTTTGAAATTTCTATTTTCCAAAAATCATTCATTGTACAGTAAATCAACATGTTTATACTTTTCTTATGAAAATGCCTACTGTTAATTCTTTACTGCCAATAAACAGGATTTGGTTATTTGGTTTTGTTTGTACATTTCTCACAACATTTACGTTAAAATATAGATAAAGGCAAAATGTTTTTGGAGAGTGGGGAGGGGAAAGAACCGGTTTTGTGTTGCTGTCTATATCCCCTGGAGGGAGATAAACTTTCTGTAATTATTGTCATCATCAGTGTCATGGGGAATTAAAAGTAAAGTGAGACAGATATGACAAAAGAATTAGAATTACCCTTTCTGAAATTTGTTTTGCAAGCAACTGTCACGGTGGTGGAGGGATGATGAGTTGGACTTGTTTTGCAGCCACAGGTGAGAGACTGATAAAACCATATAGAAACATTACTTCAAAGGTAGTTCTACAAGCTATTGAATCATGGGGTGTAAGTAATGACATGGTGGAAAACAATTGTTTGTGAGTTGTAGATGTACTGCATGACTTTTCCATGATTATGTTGAGATCACCTTGAGCTTGATAAAATATGCCTGACTTCCTCCCAGATTGAAACAAGTGTGCAACAGGAAAAGGTCATGAAGAAGCTGACTTTTTATAGTTGGTGCTTGCAACCTAGTAAAACCTTAATATTTTATTAATAATACAGTATTTATATGGTGCCAACACATTACACAGCACTGTACATTAAATAGGGATTAGCATTTACTAACTCTAACCCGAAAACGTTTTGATTGATGCATGTTCCCATAAAAGGAAAAAAAAATCCTTAATCCTTTAATCCTTTTCAGAAACTTCATATAAGTCACTGTAATAAAACTGTTATCTGACATCTATTGTACTACATAAAAAGGGTATACAGGATGTGCACAGTGCAAGGAGATAACACATGAACAAAGGGGAAACTCCCTTCTTTTTAATGAACAAAATACACAACAAAGTGTTATTTTGTGAGTTTAGTTTTCTTAACACTTACATAATTTTAAAGGTATGTGTACAGTTCAGCATTACAGTTTAGCATGTTTACCATAAAGCAACCACACCTAAAACTGCATCTGAATTCCTCTCTGGGGAATGTATATATATCCATCACAAAAGGGAATTTTTAGTGCATTCATAAACATTAGAAGTTACAGGACTTGCTAACAAGCTTTAAGCATGACATTCATGCATATGCAAAGAAGCAGTCACAGGCCAAGCTGCAATGATAAAAGTGGTGTTTATTTACAGTGACTTGTAAATGCAGCATTGGATGGGGACACTTCCTAGCCTCATTGGATAGGTCACAATACAGAACCTATGACGACTATCTAGTGCCTGAACAAAGTCAATACTATGACTTTAAAAAGAAATGGGTAACATTGTTGACTCTGTGGCTGGCACACTTGCATTTGAAGCGCTAGGTCACTGGTTCAAATTTCGACCAGGACATCTGCAAGGAATTTCTCCCTGTGATTGCATGGGTTTCTTCTGGGTACTCCAGTTTCCACCCACATCTGAAAAACATGCTGTTAGGTTTATCTGCTTCCCTCAGAAATTAGCCTTAGACTGTGGTAATGACATATGACTATGATAATGACATATGACTATGATAGACACATAAGATTGCAAGCCTCTTTGAGGGACAGTTTGTAGAATGGCAAAAGACTTTAAAACGCTATGTAATATGGGTGTCAGGGCTATATAAATACAAGTTATATTATAAATAACCTAGTGCTGGCCACTTCCAGGTAGTTCAGTGATGAGATGAGTCTGAAAAGATAATGGTTATCTTCCTAGGACACTTGCAAAATATATGCATGTCATGCTGGTAGCAGAAGTTCGCCTGGGGTTTTCATTTGTCAATTTCCAACCCTCCTGAAGGTGGCAGTACAAACAGAAGGGCAACAGATTACAGTATTCCTCAACAGATGTAAGAGATAATTGACAAGACAGACTGAAGCTGTACTCATATCTGTACCCCATAAATTGAATTAAAGCATACCTAAACTCAGGATTTTCACTTTACATAAAAGGGTAGACAACCCTTTTATTTAAAGTAAAACATCTGTAAAGAATATGTGACATAGGTAACCTGGGAGGCTCTGAGCTCCCATTCATTCTTGATCGCCGAGCAATCGAAAATTAAGGGGGTGGTGCTGCACATTTTTTTTTTTTTGTAAAAACTTAATTTTTACACTTTATATAAACTGGTTGTTGCCTACTCCTTCTGCCCAAGCATCTCGGGTATGCACAGGAGGAGCCCTTTCAGTAAAGGGGAAAGAATTGCTGATCTCACGCATGTGCAGTGAGATCGGCAAGTTTTTTTTTTCACATCTTGTGTCGGGTGACGTAGGAACAAGAACCAGGAAGAAGAGAGGTGGCTTCTTCTGCACCAATAGAAGAAACCTCGGGATCGAATGACTGCTCTGCAGAATTGAAGGTAAGTTTTGGGTTTACTTCCTCTAAAGCAGACTTTACAACTATAATTTTCTACAACTTTTTTTTTTCCAGAGGAATCATAGTGATGTCTGCGTAAATTATGTATTTTTAAATTTGGGAGTTGAGCCCACAAAGAGAATAATATACCATACTGCCTCAAGTAGATCTGTTAATTCAACAAGTTTGTTTTATTTGCATAGCAAATAGTTCCAGTAGTTCCTCCAGGCAATGGAGACCCAGGTTTTTAAATGCTTTGGGAGTCAGCAGACAGATCATAACATGGGTTCTCCATTCTACAGGCAACCATTGGAGAGTTTGCTGAACTGAAGAGATATTTAGGCAATGAGACTAGCTGCAGCATTCTGCACGACTTGTAGGGATGAAAAGTTTACTGCGGTACTATAAAGAATTCCATTATCTTGGATAGTAAGGTGCAAGACACAAAGTAGCTTAGGTAGATCATCAGGTGGAATAAGTGTTTTACTACCATTTCATTTTGTGTAGGAACAAAAAAAAAAAAAAAAAAATATAAGGATTTCATTACGTATCTAACTTACTCGATGAAACACCTAACACGGCAGAGGTTTTGTACTGCAATACACCTTACCCAGTGCATTTCATTTTACAACATTTTCATTAAAACCTAAATTTTCTATCTTCAGGATCCAAAGTAGTTTCATTAAAGCCTCTAATTAAAAAAAGGACACATTTTTTTACCAATAAATATTTATTCCACGATCGTTATTCTTCAATATAAAAACATCTTATTTTATATTTTACACAATGCATAAAAAAAAAAAAAAAAAAAAAAAAAAACCTAGAAGGATTTGGGCCTTTAGCATGACTGCAGCAGGCTGGAGTAATCTCCTCAATCTAGCTCAAATACATAAACCATGCCCTGCTATAGCAGAGAAAAATCACAGCAATAAAAAAAAAATTCTTACACTAAAAATATGCCAAATTTTACAATCCCTGATATTTCCATCTAATCTAAGATATCAGAAGCTGAAATATCAGGTGGTAAAATTCATATTTCATTGACTAGAGACAGTTGTAAGGATGCCTGTTCTAAGGCTGCCATTGCTGGCTTCTAAAAGTGGACCTATCACCAAAATGTTTACTTTATATAAAGGAAAATTTTAAAAAAGGATGAAGCCCCTCCATGATGACAGAATGAGAGTGCAGAGCCTTCTGGGATACCTACATCACTTATCCCAGGAGGCTTTGGGCTGCTCCTACCATTTTCTGCAGGCTACGTCACCCGATTTTGCACCGGTGCGGTTTGAGATCGGGTGACGTAGCCAGAAGGAATAGGATGGGGGCTTCCTCCACACCAGGACAGAGGATGATTCCAGAACGCCATGGGGTGGAAGAGAGGACAACGCTGGAGGAATCGAGGGAAGGGGAGGAATCTGCGGAAGTAAAGGCAAGTGGGATTTTTATTTTAAGTTTAGTTCCGCTTAAAATATACCAACGGGCCCGGTTGTTAATGGTTCATTAGTGTAAGTCATTGACCCAGAACAAATTCATAACTACTGACCTGCATAGTTTTCTAGATCAAAGCCTCAGAAAGTACTGGGGCCAGATAAGCAATGACAGCCAGGCAACAAACACCTTCAAACGTAAGATAACAGCATTGGTAGCTGCATTACTATATTCATAGAAAATGGATAACCAAATGAGAACAGAATTAATAATTAAAGATAAACAGAATTAATAATTTTGTAAAGGCTTTGAGTAGTGTGCGTCAAAAGCATCCAAGCCTCTCTGTGAAATGGAAGTTCCAGCTGTCAGTCTCCCCTCCTTGCTGCACAAAGCTGCTAGATGGTTGGACTCATTTATCACCTTAAATAATGCCAACCAACTCACCTGGGCATGGGCGTCTTACTTTCACCCACCACATTCTAACAGCTGGATAGCTTAAATGTGATTGCAGGAAGCCCACAGACATCTCCCTTATTAAGGAAAATTGCCTATTCCCAAGAGTTTTCTAATAAAATCAGTCATGCTTTTTAATTCTAAGACATGGCAGAAGGAACTTCCATTTGGCAGATCTGCCACTACAAGAGAAAATAATTCCCAATACAAGACTGCATTTGCCTTTCAAAGAAAACAAACAGCTTTTTTTAAAAGGTATTCACATTTTGTTTGATGTGCAGAGCCCAAGAAAAGCACTATGCAAAAAAAAAAAAAAAAAAAAAAAAAAAAAAAAAAAAAACACACACATGAATTCCTTTAAATTTGTAATAAGGAATATAAAAACCCAACTTTTCATGCAGGTGTATTTATCCCATGATTTTAAATCCATGGTGGCCTGCTAGGCACAGACTGATCAAACCTGCATTATCAAGAGTTTTTGAAGCTGGAATATAGACAAATGCTTTGCATTGTAAAACTGGCTAAGATACAAAGCACGGATTGAATGTACACGTTTCTATACAGAAGCTGAAGGATTCCCACTACCAGTAACAAACTACATCTGTGGCCATGTGGGTGCAGCACTCACCTCTACCACCATTAGCCTAGTCTACTCATCTATGGCAGTGCCAACAAAAGCTGTGTACAGGGGCTTTCTGCCAATATTTTAAGCATGCAAAAACTTTAGGGTAACCCTGCCTATGCTATAAACTAATCTCCAGCTCTGGCCATAAAACTGTCCCCCTGCAGTTCCTTAAAAAGCTTTAAAAAATGTTCTAAAGCAAGAGCAGAAGAGCCTCAGCAATAAAATTCTTTTGGGCCAGCAACAATTTTTGACCCAAAGCTTGTTGTACGCTTAAGGTTAGTTTCTTACACTTGAAGTAAATAAACACCCAGGTTGCTGTCACTGAGCATAACGATAGTTGTCTGGTTATTATGTATACATGTTTTTTATTTTTTTTTTCAACCTCTAAGCTTGAACACATATGCAGGGAAGGACATCTGACTTTTTAAATCCACGTATTTGTTCCAGGTCAGTGCAGTGGCTACGCAAATATTAAAGATCATGGATCAGCATGAACTCTAGGGAACTAGCAATTTCATTTCAGATTTAGGTTAGATATAGGGAAGACAAAAAGCAAGAATTATATACAGATAGCAACAACCTATAGCCAATAAAATGAAATCTTTTTGCTGTAAGTTACATTGCTGTGCAGAAATGCCCCATGGCCTCAATGAGCCCAACTGTATAATACTTACTGCTGTACTGTACACACATCGTGGTCAATACTTCAAAGAATACATTTAGGCCATTTGTCCTCGTTGAAAAACAGAAACACAAACTCAGTATTTTGCCTTCACTGACACAAGTTATAATCCTTTAGTTGTAGGTAAAATGAGACCATGTGAAGCCAGATTATCCAATAGGATGCATAAGTCGTCATCTGTCAGGCCCATTTGGAGATAAACATTCTTGTGCACACAATTATTCAATGAACTGTATGCTTGAGAATTACAAACTATCAATATAAAAAAGCTATGATCAAGGCTGCCTGCATCTAAGTGTTAAATGTTCAACACTAATGGGAAGAAAGAGCTGTTAAAACCAAATCCATTCACAATGCAAAGGCTAAAATCCATCCATGCAAGTCAGTTCTTAAGCCAAGGATGTGCCTCAATGGAAGACCTGCTCCGATCTCCATAGTCATACAAAAGTTCTTCCCCTGCTTTTATGTCCTTTGATGCAATCAATATGAGGTGAGGTATATTGTTGATATTATGTAGTTTTGTGTGGCAATTCCCAGTCTTGCTGTGATTTATAAGCCTTCCTAAGCGGTTTGTTTCTTTTGTTGCATCCACACTATAATAGACCAAGACATATTAAGAAGTGAACAATTGGAAAGCAGAAAAAAAAAATATATACATATACACATCACACATTCACTCTTGTGTATGTAGTCTGCTGTGCAGGTGGTGCACAGATGCTGCCTCATGCTAGCTGTAAAAATACATTTTTTAAAAAGATAAAAAACTGCATTTAAGAAGTCTCCAGTTCAGTTTTATATTTAACCTTTGAAGATAAATGACAAACAAAAAATAAAAGTTTGTACATTCATTTAAAATGCTGCCTAAAGCCCCTAAACCAACTAAACAAATATGCAATAAGTCAAAAAGTGCCATCTGCATCAATGGAGCCCAACCCTTAACAACATTAATAAAGTCCCAGGCCTCTTAAAATCTACTGTAGTGGTGGACACATTTCTAAATCTGCCGAATGCAAATGTGTTGAAAATATTAGGAGCACCAAGTGGTATTTATATAGAGGTCGACATTAACAAGAGTGCTCCAAATTAGCCTAACATTATCTTATTTTAGTGAATTACTCACCAGTAAGTTTTATTTAGATACTGGAAATAGTACATGTAACAGCCTTTGGAGGAGTCCTGGGCATATTCTTCTTCTCGCTTCTTTGCATCTGTGATCTCTAAAAGATCTCCGTGATATTCAACAACAAATTCTCCCCGATAGAAATCCCGAGTTGCAATCACTCCTCGGCCTTTTCCAGTAATGATATCAACCTTGAATGAAAGGGAAAACATGTCAATATGCCATCTAAATATGAATATAAGGTCTTTAAGTAAGCCTACTGGCATTTTTAAGAGCCTAATGAATTTCCTCAACTCCCAGAATGCAGCAAGAACCCAGCAGATTGGTGCTCTAATATGCAAATGCAGATTTTGAGATATATATATATA
>NC_092863.1:54437237-54445355 GCF_032062135.1 Pyxicephalus adspersus | reverse complement strand
GATGTGATTACCTTCATCCCATCTTCTTTTCCACTTGTAATCAGGTCATCTATTCTCTTCTTTTCTTCACACTGCAAAAAGGAACAGAGATGTGGTCAACACATGACATGTACACAAAGTGTACCAAAAATCATATCAGTGTAATTGTGTACCTCAAGCTCGGTTTTGCTTTTCCTACAGCTTCTTCTAACAGGGAAATAGTCTGTAACCTTTCTGTTGGGAGACTTGGTTGCTTGTACTCTGGAAATATAAGAATTATGGGAAAAAAAAAAATATATATATATATATATATAATAATATTATTATTATTAAGATTGCTGCCTGAAATCATAAAAACCCCTATAAATAGATGAAGCCTACTCTCCACAACCAAACATTTTATTAACAGCCATTCATAACCATCCAGTCATCTAAAAATGTTAATTAAGATAAAGTCTTCTCAACTGTTGGCATATAAACCAACAGTATATCATTACACTATTGTGAATCTGGAATAATAACTCAAAATACTCTTTATGGTAATCTCACGGTATTTCCAAATTCAAACACATGTGAATGAACAAACAAACTGAAGGTGTTGGTAAAATCAGTTCATTTTTTTTTTAATTTTAATGTATTTATATTTTTGTATTTTTAACAAGGACAAGCAGAAACGGCAGCATTGACCTTAAACCTTGTTGCCAATGCACATTTTGGGTGCCTGGTTAAGGAGATCAGCATACTTGCAGAGTAGCAGCCATTTTTGGCTTTAAAAAGCAGGCCTAACTATCTTTCCAGTATTCCAATAAGTTCTGCATTTAGAAAATCTTTACAAGCAAACTATATTGGTATAGGTTTAGCCCTAAGAACCAAAAAGTGCAATAGGCAAATGGACTACAAGCTGATATTACAGTGAGGCTAATGAACTTGGTATACAGAACCTCATAACAGACTTCATTACCAGCTTGCATAAGTACAACTTACAAATACAATGTAAAAATCAAACCAATATCTCACATTCTTAGCATGAAAAAACATCTTATACTCACTTCTGTCTGTTAGGTTTGGCTTTGACCATCCTTTGTTGTTCTGGCTTGCGGTCAGCAGGAGATCGCTTGTTCTGTGGCTGAGTCAAGGTTTGTTTCTGTTCCAGGGCAATATCTAACACGGTACTTTCACTGTCCTTTTGCTCTGCTGCTTTGCTTAACAGTTCTAGACCAGCAGCAATTTTGGGATTCCCGCCTAAATAATTACAAAAAGACAAGATATATAAGAAATAGAAATAAAACAAAGTGATAAAAAGTCAACTAATTGTGTTTTGGCTATTGCTGGTAAAACTAAAACCATGGCAGTGTTCAACCTAGAAATTTTTTAAAGACGGGTGGGAAGAAACTTTTAGGCAGGTGGCAGCCCGTTTTGGGAACCGACCCCTCAGCAACCACCCTAAAACAGCCGTCACAGAAAAGTGACAGGTGGTGCGCCCAGCTAAAGGGGGCTGGGGAGAACACAGGCATGGCATACCAGGTTGTGGGACACATGATAGAGAGAATCAAACTATTTGTATGTATCGAGCTTTATTTATCTACAAATCAAAATGAGCAGAATGCATTTGTTATCAGTTAAAAAAGGAACCAGACAAAAAATTCAACCCTTATAAACCCTTGGTTATCCTTATTCCTAATCAGCTCCTTCTTCCCCCTTCTATCCCAAACAATTTTTGTATGCCTTTTTTGTTTTCTTTTTTTTTTTAACCATTAAAATGTAATTGTTTATAATTTAGTATTGCATTAAAAAAAAATTTTTTTATCTCTCTCTCAATATATATATATATATATATATATATAAAAGAAAAAATTATATTTTGCTAAAATGTTAATAACATTACCATTTAATTATTAATAGGTTGATTTAAAAAGGTATTTTTTTTTTTACAGAATCTTTTTTCTGACACTGATAAAAGTTGAGAAAAAATTCCTTGGCGCTTTTTTTTTCAGATTTTTGCACACACACAAAAAAAAAAAAAAAAAAAAAAAACACCTTTCTGCAAAAAAATATTACCAAATCAAATCTTTGTCTATAAATAATAAACTCCCATCTGAGATGTCTTCTTCATGGTGGATGGTGGCATGTGGATAGTTATGCAAAAACTTTGCTATTCATAGTCATGACCAAATCTATTTGACCCAAAAGATAACTAAGCAGAGAACCAATAGGCAAGAAAGGCAGGAGCAAATATATGGGCAGATTATTGACAGAGCTGGTTTCAATGATCTATAAAAAAAAAAAAAAATCTAAGGGCTCTATTTAAAAAACAGAGAATCAGACATTCCCTCGTGATAAAGTTCCAGGTCCATATGTTTCAACAGCAGTAACTTATTCTAATGGGGGAATGTCAGATTCCCCTTTTTATAAATTGAGCCCTATGTGTATAGTGCTTTGGAAATATTACTACAGAGAGAGGAAAACCATATCAATAGAAACATAGGTGGCTACATTGTGAAGATCCACCAACCTGAAACCCTAAACCTGTTTTCCTTCTACCATTAGCCTTGGGTTTATCACTTATTACTATAATTACAGCTGACACACCTTACATAAAAAGAGAGGTAAGGAGAAAGAGGATATGTTCATACTATAGAGAGGATACCATAGATGAAGGTACACCTAACATTTTGTTGACAAACAGCCTTATTCATGTTGTTTTGGAAGCCTACAATATTGTATGGACTACATACAGAAATCCACCCTTAAAAATACCAACAAAATTTGTGCAGAAAGTTTCAAAAATACAGAAATAACCTGTAATAAAACTTCCTAAAACACTGGAGGTTTATTCTCAGACTGGTATATAGGAACATAACCAAGATTATACCCAAACTGAAAGGTGTACAATGGATATTTACTGAACTTTTTAGGCCCTTACCTTCTTTTTTTTTGGGAGCACCTGAAGAGGTTTTGCCAATATGTTTGCCTTCATGGAGCAAAGTGGAGTTTTCTTCCTGGAGAGGAGGACGCACACCAGGAGTTTTAGTAGGGCTCATAAAAGAGCTGATTTTTGTTTGACCTCCATGTCCCAAATCCTACAGACAATGCAATTAATAATTTAGTATTTTAAAAAACAGATTTGTACAAATATACACCAATAAAGTATTGTATGGATATACTTTGATTTCTATAAAAATGTGTTTGTTAAATTTGTATTTTCATGTAATGCAATCTTGTAACTGCACTGCCTCAGTTTTCGTATCTAAGGAGAAGAAAGTTCATTCAGCATTGAGCATAGGGGTGAAATAGGCAGATTTTGTGCAGTGCAGAAACCAGCACCTGTACATGAAGTTATATTAGGATACAGGAGAGATTTTCTGCAATTTCAAGTAGCAAATATCTATTAAACCCCCAGTGTAGAGGAAAACATTGCTAAAGAAAAAGTCAACAGTAGCGAGCTGTATATAGTCCAGTCATTGCAGTCACATCTGTCTCTCTGTTAGATCTGTGCAGCTGTTAATCATTGCAGGGGAATGGGCAGACTTGGTGCAATACAGAACCAGCATATATAGTGCTCCAACCTTCACATGATATCAGTGCCATGTATTCATCAGAAGGATTTTTCTCCAAAAATAGGATTTTATTTTCATAAATCTATTCACTACATATGGGAGATCTATATCAGCTTGCAGTATACAGAATAGGGCCACAGTGCAGGTAAGGACACCTTTTGTGCTGAGCTAGGGCCCCTGGCAAAGTTGGGGCCCATTTACACAAGATGGGGGCGGATGCTAATAGTAGATTCCTAGTTGCTGTGATATAGACCTGGATACCACTCATATGTAGGGCAGGTAAGAAGCCGGGTGTATTTTTAGATAGATTGGATAGATATATAGTGCCCTAACTGGGCTACCTTTCCATAATCAGGGCTACCATGCGCACTGCTGTCGTATTTAAGCTGCCAGCAGGTAACAATAATCTGAGAACTCTACACATCAATACATATCACTGCTAGGAAGCTCTTCTCTATTACAGCTACTAACCAAGCATCATGTAAGAAACCATTTTCTTGATACATCCCATGGCATTCTATGGTATGTATCATCTCTCAACCTGCTGATCTTTCTGAATAGGATCAGGGTGGGGTAGTTTCTACCTATCAATTAAAAGCCTCAGAGGAAGCCAAACGGTGAAACGCATCTGGTACAGAGACAGCGGTATCATTTGCGAACTCAAAGATACCGAATCATCAAATAATAATATTAATACCTTGGTTATTGTAACCATTGATCTATGTACCTGTGGTATTTCATTTACTTAAAGTAAATACCATTTAAATGCATGCCCAAAATAAACTATCTATTCTCTTTATCGAATCATAAATATACAATAGGGCTGGTTTAAAGAATGCAATCATACATTAGAGAAGAATCTAGTTCCTTCTTTTTTGCAGCTATATAAAAAGGTGTTGGGCAGACAGGACCTCTTGACTTCTTTCACTTACTACCAGATTTGGCACAAAGATATGCAAAATATTTTATTCACTTGGTATTACTTTTGGGTGGGAAGTGAAGGAGCTAATCATTGTGAGCCAAATTGCAGATTACAGAGCCATTCAGCACCCCACTGAATATTCTTCACCTAGTGTGTGTAATATATAATATATTAGTTTAAATATTTTAGGATCATTATTTATCAAATAGGCAAAATGTAATAATATGAAGTGTAAAGATTCGAATCTACCCAAGTGGTTCACAATCAGGAACTTCCTGCATTGAGTATAGCCTTACACACCGTTTACAGCAGAAAGAACCTAAAACAATCATTGAATACATACATGAACACAAAGCCACAGAACATACATAATGAAATCTGCTAAAAGGAGATTGGGACAAGGGTGCAGCTACATTGAGGGTGAAGTGAATATGTCCCAAGCTGCACATACAGAAATAATTGAATGTTCTTTCTAATGCAAAACCACCACATTATGGATTCATGGGGAGTCTTTGAAATTCATGGTAAAGGTACAAACTAGACCTCTTTATGTTGCACCTTAGCAGTATTTGCATGCAAATTAACATACAATTGAACATTTGTTTCTAGCTTCCTATCACAGTACATAGGTTGGTATAGGACACTACTACAGTCTTGGCACTTTACACAAAGCCTATCTAGCTACTAAAGCGATATGTAAAAAAAGCCATTTATGCAGCATGGAAACTGCTTCCCCAACCATGACTGCCACCATGTTCCCCTACAGGCATGCCATCCAAGAAAGCACAGCAATGACACGGGTTCTCTCTGCACACACTGGACCAGCCATCCTCAATCAAGGTTCCTAGGGGCTTCTTGAGTTTTGGAAGATTGACATTTTATTTGATAGACCTGGCATAGATTTGGAGCCAACAACAAATGGCAAACCATTTGCATGAATCCTAGGATCCTTTTAGCCATTTGTAAAGAGGGAACATCCTTTTCAGTTTCAATAATTTTTATTATCATTTAAAAAAAATAAAAAAATAAAAAATAAAACAAAAGGATTATACAAATATTTCACATAATGTACAAAAGAGGAATAAATCAAAATAATCATACAACAAAAAATAATGGGAGGGGGAGCAAATAAATAAGGTGGGTCAGCATAATAGAACATTAAAGAAGGGTCTTCCATCAGCCTAGTAACAATGTGAACAGATACGGTAAGGATGCCACGGGCCAAAAACACCTTTTACATGTTGAAAAATAGGGAAGCATCCTTTTCAATGGCCATCAATGTAAGTTAGTTTGCTACAAGAACACATTCTAAAAAATTTTAGATGGTATGAAGGAGTTGCCTGATCAATGCAATCAGTACACACACTGACCTATGACTGCTTTGCCTTTTCATAGCTACCCAAGTCAGGTCCTATATGGAAAGGTTTTCACCTGCAATGTAACAAGGAATAAAAGGTACAAAATGTTTGTTTTTGTTTTTTTTTTTCCTTTAGCAAGTAATTATAATCAAGCTTTGTCCTATTGCATCAAGAGCTGGTTTTGCAATTGATGTTGCTTAAGCTTATTCTTTTTTATCTCAAGTTCCTAAAGCTACATACAAAAATTAATACACTTATTGGTTCGCAATAGTTGTCAAATTTCCTGCTTGGCACGTGATCTTTTACCTCATCATCTTTGAGGATGTAAATTATCACCCAAGTGGGTGTTTCATTTCCACTATCATCAAGCATACAGAGGTTTGGATCCTCATTTTGCAAACATCAGAAAAGGCCATGGCTCTACTGGTCCTAATTCAGCTCAGTGGGGACTTTAGTATAAATGGGGCCATCCATTACCAGACTAAACAGGAAGTGGTGAGAAATCTGCCAACCCTTGTCACCTCCTGAACCAGGAGAACACTAGGTGCTACAGAATGATACAAAGATAGTTCTTGCAACAAACTGTTTTGCAAAGTTTTTTTCTTTTACTATTTGAGAACAATCAAGCATTTCCAAGAGGAGTCCATTGATATACTATGACAACTTTTCATCTGGTTATCACTAATCTCTCCACTGATTTTAAACATATTAAAATTATTAATAATAACACTAATAAACAGTATTTATATGGGGCCCAAATACCACGCATATTACATTAATTATAGCAAAATAATCCCAGTTATATACCATACAAAAAAACTCTATAGTCTACAATGCAAGTAGAAGCTGAGATTTCATGGGATCTCTTAAGACCACCAATATACTGGGATCTGACACACATATACAATTTATAACCACAGCAGACCAACAATCACTGAATTAGAGGAGCGAGTTAAAGACAGTCCCTCCCTGGATACATAATCATTGAGATAATAATCCATTACCTCTACCCATGATGACAGCAGACCGGGCGAATCCAATACGAAACGAATGAAAGTGATGATCAGAATCCCAATCAAATTAACAGTAAACTTCACAGCCCTGCACGCTACATGTACTACGGACGCCGTGCCACACACGTCTCCGCCCATCGAGGCCTTAATTGGATTACATCGCTGTCTGTTAAGTGACTTGCGCTGCCTATTGGCAGAAACAAAACACCCACATTCTCTCCTAACATGTTGCTCAGCCCTACTATTCCGATATTCGTACTTTTAAATTTCAATGGACTGCAATGTGATTGGCCGCGAGGGAGATCGAGCTTTTCGCTGATTGGGTAAAACAGGCAATTAGGGACACGCGAGTAAACAGCGGAAGGACGAGGGTGGGTTGTGTTAGCTACTGCAGTGTATGAGGGCCCTTCACATTGTTAGGGCCCAATCATTTTTGGGGTGTAGTGCAAATGAATAGTCCCCAAAGCAGGGAAATACGTGCTGTTTATATAACACACAGGACATTGTGCACATACATTGGTGTGCCATTTACAAGAAGCGGCATTGCACGGCACCAATGTACATCCATTACTGCCAAATATTAATGACAACCCAACCTGCATCTATATGTTGTGCCGCAGTCTCATTCAGGTGTGTTTTATGATGTATGTGTCTTAGAATACAAATAACTATTTAAATATTCTGGACAATTAGGTGAAAAGTCTTAAAGCGTACCTAAAGTCAGAAATTTCACTTCCCATAAAAGGGTAGACAAACCTTTTATGTTAAGTAAAAATTCTGTTGTTTGTTTTTTTACTAAGTGCAACATCCTTTTTTTTTTTAATGGTGTAGCACCACCCCCTAGGCGATCGTGAATGAATGGAAACGCAAAGCCTCCTGGGATACCTACGTCAAGCATCCCGGGAGGCTCTTGGGTGCTCCTGCGCATGGCATGCATTGAAGGAGCCTTTCCATGCAAAGAGATAAAAATTGCCGATCTCACGCATGCACAGTGAGATTGGAAAGTTCTATTTCCAACCTACGTCACCTGATCTGGCGCCTGGGTCAGGTGACGTAGGAAGAAGAGGAGAAGATGGTGGTGCCCGGAGCGCCGGCTCAGGGACAGATGCCGGGACGATGCAGGACCCGACAGGTGAGATCTCCGGATGGATCAGACTGCCCTGTGGGATTGAAGGTAAGTGTATTTTTTTAAGCACTTTTCAGTTTAGTTACTCTTTAAAATAAACCAACCCTGAGTGGAGATGACATCAAGTTTTCTGCAACTTAGACATGTTTGCAAGCAGCAACCG
>NC_092863.1:54418254-54437025 GCF_032062135.1 Pyxicephalus adspersus | reverse complement strand
CACCAATGGTAGTGCTGTCCACCATTTAACATAGAAATCACACTACCAGCCAGTTACGAAATAGACAGTGGTACCGCTCCTGACAACTACTAGCCAATTGGGACACTCCCCACTATTTACATTAGTAACAGGCTCCCATTGGAGCGATTTCTGAAGTTCGCCTTGATGAGTTTTTATCAAATGAGTTCTGTTGGCTGAGCCTGTGGTGAACTCCTCCTGGGGGAAGTTCACCCATCACTATTCCAGACCTCTCTGTCTGCTTTAAATGTAACACAAACATCCTCAAGGATCACAACATAGTACAGAGTTGAGTTTTAGCCAGTTTACTAGCTTGAAGTGTTATCCTGCAAAAGCTTATATTGCTGTTAAGTTTTTGCCAGGTTCGCTGTGCTTGCCAAGCTCAAAAAGCCTAAGGCTGGGTACACACGTCCAATGGTTCTTGCTCGATAATGGTCTCAGGGTCAATATCAGACGAGAATCTGAATCTGTGTACAGCGCCCGTCGTCCGAACGACCATTCTGGCAGATCCATGGATGATGGAAGACGAACGATACTAATGCAAGGGAAGGGGGAGAGCGCGCAGAAAGGTGCCGCTTCGTCGTTCTTCTCCTCCCGTCTGCATAGAGCAGAACGGTGCTGTATGTACAGCACTTGTTCATGTATTGTGCAGTCCTTAGTTGTTGGAAAGGATCGTGAAAGATCCTTTCCAACGACAATAATTGCATGTGTTATTGTAGCTTAATGTTGATGATAATGATTATTATAGGACAGCTATCAATATTCATTATATGATGCTCAGACTTCAAGTTTGTTATTCTGACTGCTGGTGGAGGTAAGGTCACTGGCTGCAGGCTTTTGCTGACATAAGTAAAGTGGTGAAGAAATGGATGCTTGTTTGGCACTTTTGGAGTCTTCATGGTTTCATAGCACAATAATTCATCATTACAAAAATTCTTTCATCAGTTGATGACTTAAAAAAAAACTGAAAAGACATTCATCAATATTTCTAATGGAGAGAAAAGGGTTACAAAGCTTGGTGAACTACAACACCCCCCATGTGAAGTGAAGAACATTACAAGCAGGCCCCTGTCATTCATCCTCAGCTCTCTCTAGTGTTCGGAAAACGTATTACACTACATTAACACAACCTTGAAGTTTTTATGTATTTATATAGCACCAACAGTTACATCATCCATTACAGAGGCTAAGTACATTTTCTGCGAATCTAGAAAACGTAAAAGAAGTATACTAATACTCCCAGGGAGTAATAATCCAAGTAGTGGTTTGAAATTATGGTATATGCAAAAAGACTTGTAAAAAATAAGGGAGTGGAAGAAGAATGAGGATATTGTCAGGTCAGGAGAGAATGAATGCGACTACTTGCTGGTATATGCAGATGACATGCTCATAACACATAAACCTGAAGTGAAACAAAGAGGCTAAGGTCCCAAAATTCTTTAGGATATGAGAATCATTCATGTTATTATTATTAATAATATTAAACAGGATTTATATAGCGCTAACATATTACGCATCACTGTACATTAAACAGGGGTTGCAAATGACAGATACAGACAGTGACACTGACAGTGACACAGGAGGATGAGAGGACCCTACCTCAAAGAGCTTAGAATCTAGGAGGTGGGGGAAGTAACACACATAAGGAGGGGAGATATGTAGTGGTGGGAAGTAGAAAAGGTTTTAAAAGACAGAAGATAGGTAGGCAAGTTTGAAAAGATGGGTTCTGAGTGCTCTTTTAAATAAGCAGAAAGTAGGAGGAAGATCATTCCAGAGAGTTGGGGCAGCTCTAAAAAAGTCTTGGAGCCGTGCTTGTGATGAGGTTATGAGTGAGGAAGCCAGTATTAGGTCATTGGGGGAGCGGAGAGAGCCGCTAGGGAAAAGAGAACCGGTCCAAGCACTGACCCTTGGGGAACACCAACAGGGAAGAGAGGAGGAATTAACATTGAAAGAAACCTGAAAGGAGCGGTCAGCTAGACAGGAAGCAAACCAAGAAAGAGCAGTGTCACTGAAACCAATGGAGCCCATGGTTTGGATTAGAAGGGGGTGATCAACAATGTTTAAAGCAGAGGAAAGAACTAGGACAGGGGTGTCCAAAGTTTTTGCAAAGAGGGCCAGATTTGGTGAGGTGAAAATGTTTGGGGAGGACCACTAACCAGGGTTTTTGTGGGCATGGTCTGCGCGGGTCCCACACAGCACACACCCACCAGGGTGACGTGAGGGATTCCCTGTGCACAGAGTGCGGTGTCAGTCTGGTGACATGCCTGGTGTAGAGGAACTTTGGAAGACAAGAGACAGGGATTTTACCTTTATCCTCATTGCTCTAGACCCAACACCCTAAGCCACTATTACTGCCCCTGCCGGTATCATGTCCATCACATTTCATACTGTACCTTGAACCTCAAACCCACCTAACCCTTTTTTTGCACGTAATTACCTCAGACTTCTATTATTCCCTCTGCTTTGAAAGGGCTTGATTGTAACCAAGTTTGCTGTCCCCATGGCACTGCACACAGAGGGTTTGATTTATATGATATAAAGAATAAACTCCTGTAATGGAAATGGCATATAAATAAACATAAATTATGACTAAGTCTTTAAAAGAACCTGTTAACACGGCTAAGAGAGATCTGAACCTGCTACACCCGTTCATTAGTGTCAGGCCTGACCATTGTCAAGAGTTACTGTGATGTGCAGGAAACGTCTGGAAAGGTGAGAAAATAGTAGCTGCTTGGTTATTTTAAGAAAAAGGAGATGATCCAGAGTGGCTGTGGTCCATGGGGGTCCCGCACAGCACACGCCCACCAGGGTGGCATGAGGGATTCCCTGTGCATGGAGTTCATGTCTGTGCGGGCTCCGTGCAGCGCACTTTCTTGGAATCGGATTGGGCGTGGTCCGTGTGGGTCCTAAACAGGACACGCCCACTATAATGATGTAGGGGATTCCTTGTGATGACAGAGGCTGGGGGCCAGTGGAAATCTGAACATAGGCCAGACTTTGGACATGCCTGATCTAGGAGAAGGAAGAGGGAAAAGTCGCGTTGTGACTTAGCTCTGTGGAGGTCGTTGGCCACTTTAGTGAGGGCTGTTTCAGTGAAATGGGCAGCTTGCAAGCTCTCAAATGTTGTGACATATTTACTTCTGGCTTCCCGTGTGAATGCTGCAAATCCACAAAGTGAAAAACAGTGGGCCACCATTGGTAGAATATCTCTATCAAAATACTAGATTTGTCTGGCTGTTAGGGTGCTCAAGCCACTTCAATACTTTGGCTCAGCATCCTGGAATATGCTTGTATGTCAAGAGTACTGACTTCTAGCCGGCTAAGTGCTTATACAAGGTCTGGACCAGAGACAGCCATATCATGCAATCTCAAAAGTAGGTCATCAATTGGAACCTCTTGGTGTCTGGTTCCTCTACTTTTTTGTCATATATTTGTGTAAAGGACTTACCCTGCCAGCGATCCTGCATTGTCCGCACCCGCCGCGACCCTGAAGATCACGTGCAGCCTGAAGGGAAGCTTTGTGGCAGATAGCGAAGCCAGGGCTGCAGCTGCTCTTCTCACAGCCTAGGGATCCGTTCCGGCCAAACAGCATCTCTAGCATCCCTGCGGCTGTGCACACTGCTGCGCGCTCCCCCAGCATTCCTGCGGGTGTGCACAGTACAGCAAGGTCCAAGGGTCCTCCTGCAAGAGGCGCAAGCGCTACTAGGCACGCCTTCTGCACCACCTGGAGGCGGGGTTCAGTTTGAAGTCCCTGCGGCCGATTTGGGGAATTAGTCAGTATGGTCCCTCCAATCGTATAGCGCCAGGTTGCGCAATGTGATTGAGCCCCTGTCATGAGAACAAAATATGAATGGTACTCATTCTCGATTCTTTAAACCAGTCCCAGGCAGCCCAAGTTTTTTTGAATTGTTTAAATCTATCATCATCTTCCGCAACCAATTGTTCCATATGTCTAATTTTCTCCATTTCAGTTAGCCATTCTCTGATAGTAGGAACCACTGTTTCCAGTGTCTGGGTATAATTACTCTGGCAGCTGTAAGAAAATGGCTGAGTAATCCTTTTTAATTAACTTGATCAAGCCTGAAACCATAGATAACAGGACCACTTGAGGGTTGTTAGGAATGTAAGAACCCGTACAGTCATTAAATAACTGAATGATTGTGTTTCAAAAGCAATGTAATGCTGGACATTCCCACCATACATGTAGCATGGATCCCCTGGAAACAGAACAACGCCAACAGGTATCTGAATGATCAGGTGAAATGCGGTGGAGCTCCACCGGGCATAGGTACCATCTTATATTTAGTCTCTTGAGCTTTGCAAGTAAGAGTTAGTGAAAGATTTCTCCAAGTCCTCAGCTGATTTGTCTACTCCAAGCTTCGATTCCCAGTACCTCGTAAAAACTGGTGTAATATATACAGTGGCCCAAATCAGGAGACTGTATAATTGAGAAATGACATGCCTAGGGCGATCAGTAGACCTCAACAGTTCCTTGAACCCTGTCAAACTCCTAATTAAACCACTTGAATCTGTAATAGAAGAAACATAGGATACAATTTGCCCATACTCAAACCATGGGGCCATCCTGCTCCCTGTCGGGAGGCATAGAGAGTAAAAAGAAGGGCCAATCTGTAGGATACCCCTTAGAAATCGGTCATTAGGTAAAAACCAGATCAAAAATTTAGTGTTCCCCATAGCTGGAGGAAAGGCTGGATTATCAAAAATGGGGATCAGGAGGCCTGGACATGAGGAAAGTTTACCCCCCCCCACAAGAAATTGTCCCCATAGCAGATCAGTTGTGAGACCAGGCAGAGGGGTAAATGAACGGGTCTATCCAAGGGAGGGACTGGAGACCTATTTGAGAGAGATGTTCTTTTATAAGAACTCAATTTTTCAATTCCCTATTATGAAACCAATCAATTATTCGAACAAGTATAGAGGCTTTGTAATACAACGTCAGCTCAGGAACCCCCATTTCCCCCCACTGGACTTCTGGACAGCTGTTGCTATGGTACGGTAAGTGATGCATGGGCGCTTTGCTTCCCAAATAAAGGTCCAAAATAACCTATGCAGTTTACGTAAGTAACAGGAAGGTAGGAAAATAGGAACAGTCTGGAATGGTTCCTCCAGGTTCAATCTCCCTATTCCATATTTGGGAAACACAGACACACACACACATGTATATATAAATATATATATATATATATATTGTACATACTAATTGCACGCACATTTTAATGGGGTTTTGTTCCAAAAACTTTAACAAGGGTCTTTGAAAAGTGATAAACCCATGGGAGATAACCCCCAACTCATACTGCACTTTAGTTCTGAAAAAACAACACAAGCCAAAGTATTCTAAAGGTTAATGTCCCATCCTTAGATGGTGGAGCTCTAAGATGTTCTGCATGATCTTAAAACAAGATGTTCTTCAAATTTGCATTTAATGTATAAAGCAAATATTCAAGAAATTGCAAGTTAAAACAGTTATGAAAAAAACACTCTGTTTTTTCACCCCTTAACAATTATCACTACATGGATTTGTTAATATGGTAAACATGGAAGTAAACAAAGCAGAAATGAATTGTAAAGAACAGTAAGAAATGGAACAATAGGGAGAGAGAGGTAGGTATGTCAGGTTAGAGAAGGATACGCAAACAATTAATTTGGCATTAAAGAAACCAAAATTTGACCCCTGCAAAAGAAAAAAAGATTTGCCTTTCCTTGAAGTGATACCTCATCTGACAAAAAGGGAGGGTGTTGGTACAATCTGTGCTTTTCTAAACTTCATATATCAAGGATCTGATGTTTTTTTGGCTCTTAGCCTGTCTGGTAATCATGCCAAGGTCATATAAAAATGTTCCAAGGTTATCAGATTGAAGGTGGTAAATGTTCAAGTTATTTACCAAACATTGCCAAATTATTTGAACCCCATTACTCCACTGTAAGGACAATGAACTTCAAGCAGCATAGACTTCCAATGACTGTGAATTCCAATGAATGATATCAGGTTGAGCTTTTCAAAACACCCCAAATTGCGAAATTGTATGGCAGGATTTGTAGTTAAAGCTTGCAACAGGTAACCCCTGCAACATGAACTGACAAAGTACATGAATCTACAGTTAGAAAGAGATTGTACCAATTGAATCTACATGGAAAATGTGCCAGGAAAATTACCTTACTGACCAATAAGAACATTTGAGCAGAACTACAGTTTGCCATGGAACATGTGTTGTCTTCTGGTCAAAGTGTTTGTACAAAGTAACAGAACCCCATACCAACTTTGAAGCACTTCAGGATCTGGATAGTTTGCATTTGTTAAGTCATCTATAAATTCTGCATTATAAAAAATGTGCTTGGCCAGAATGTTGCACCATTTGTACAAAAGTTTTCATATGGCATAAGGTGGGAGAAAGGACTTAAACCTGAGGTGCCCATCCATACAGATAAGCAATCATAAGAAATTATTTATTTACTTCCTCATCGGTTGTATATTCTGTAATTTATTGCTCATTCATATAGCAATTTCATATGCTATATTGATGATCCACATAATACAGGAACATTCGGCCAAATCAGCCAATTAGATAGAACATAAATAAGGGGACTTCCTTTCTTGTGTATCTATCTGCACCAAAGCCTAAGTGAAAGCAGAATTGGATCTTTCAACACAATAGTGATCCCATGCACCCTACCAAACCCACACAGAAATTAAGGATTGTGAAATGGCCTTGATTTGAATCCTGGGGCTGCAACGGGTTACCATTTTCAGTTGATCATGATTGACGTTAGATTAACAGCACTGTGTGACACAATCAATGCTGGATTTACTTCTGGGGAAATAAACTGTATGCTAAGTGTTTGTGTTTTTATTTGTAGTGCCTGATTTTATTAACATTACCCACTTTTAGTTAATAATATTGAGTTACTAATGTACCCACCCATTAACTCATTTCCCTGGGAAGTGAAAACATTGATGTTGAAATGGTAGGGTATGGGGTACTTTTGTGAGGATTTCTAACACATGCTTGAGCAGACAGTTGCACTTTTATTTATCTCCAAAACAGGAAAAAAAAGAAAGTTTCCCTTCCAGGGTTTCAATGTTAACATAGTTCAGGAAAGTAAACACAAAACTCACCCTTCTGGCTGGGTTTCAGGTTATTTCACTCTGCTTTACCTCGTATCCTTGTCAGTATGTTATGGCACAAAACCTCCAACCAGTGGCTCTGTCTTTCTAAACACACATTCGTCCTAGAGCTTAATGTAAAACTAAAGTTTAATTGGTGTGCCTGAGCTTTTACCATATTCAGAAAGCATGCACAGCGTAGATTGTAAGCTCTTTGGAGCAGGGTCCTCTCCTCCACCTGTGTTATTTAATATACATCCAGCAGTGATGACAGGCCCAAGAACCTGTCAACGCTGCAACCCCTGCCCCCATGGGCCATGGCTATCCTATGCAGACATTGCAGCCAAGAGACATGTCAGCTTTCCCTTAAGCTGCTAACTTAGGAAAATGTGGAGCCACGTATCCCTTATCCACTACCTTTCCAGGTACATGATAAAAAGAAAAACAAATATTCAATTGGTGTATTTGAGGCAAACTTCCTTTGCTTTGGATAATACCAAAATTAAAAAAAAATAAAATAAATGA
This sequence comes from Pyxicephalus adspersus, assembly GCF_032062135.1. Lineage (NCBI taxonomy): Eukaryota > Metazoa > Chordata > Amphibia > Anura > Pyxicephalidae > Pyxicephalus > Pyxicephalus adspersus. Next base: position 54,429,359 of record NC_092863.1, on the reverse strand, counting down.
AAAATCCCTCCTCAATCAATGCATTTTCTGTCCTAAAAAAAACAAAAGAAAAACATTGTCCATTCTGTTCCCCACTCAGTAGAAACATTTACTGTTTATATGCCAAGCCTTACTGTCAATAAAAAGCACTTTCCAGTGTGCTGATGTCACACAAGATCCCCTCTATGCTTTCTGTCCACTGGACTTTATTGTTACAACCACAATCAATAGAATTCTTCTTCATATAACTTAGTTACCTTACCTAAAGATGAAGTACATTATACAAACCATTAATAACACTTGCCTTGTGTTGGCTCTGTATAACATAAACATTCTTCAGGATGTTAGTTTTTCATGCTCTTCATTTCAGTCTGGTTAATTTGGGGACACAGGGACGGGATGTACGTATTCTTCTGTGTGATGCTCTATATTGTGGATGGACAATTGGCATCCTCACAATACAATGCCTACATTGTACCAGATAATGTCTGGCTTGCAACCATTGGATGGAGTTTCTTGGAGACTTTAAAGAACTGGTCTCATGAGCGGAGAACATGGCTTTACCTACATTTTAAAACAATTACGGTACTTCTGTCACCAGGCACTCTGGAGGTAAAAATTCCCAAAGTTCACAACAAAATATGAAAGGAAATGGAAACAAAGCTACATTATTGAACTGCGATATACATATGGTTGTACAGCCCTGACTGAAATGAAGGAAACATCTAACAGAATGCCCATATATAAATGTCAGAAACCATCCGAGAAAACTTAAAAAAAGAAATCAACTCACATGATTACCAACCATCTAATCATATAGTTGCAGAAGCACAAAATCAAAATGAAGGATGCCAAGATTTTAGCCATACACACCATATTGTTACAAAGTATAAAACTGTACAATGTTATACTGAAATTAAAGCTTGATTTTAGGTAGAGACAGCAAGAGTTAATATTGTGCCAATGTGCGGTTTAAATAATCATAGTCAAATAATACACATACCAGACCTGAGGGGCAGGAATTGTCTGTTATCAATGTTAACTGTTATGCCAAGAAGTAGAGTTGAATATTCAGGTGGAATATTAATAATTACAGTCATAACTGTTGAGTTTATGGAAGTTAAAGGACATGAAGGATGAGATAACACTATGACACTCTAAGTCACAAGAAATTAATTCAGCCAGAGCAAGAGCAGAGAATGTTGTCAGCACAGGGGAAACAATGAAAAAAAAAGCTGACCAGGATCATGGGATATGGATAGAGAGAAGGGATCCAAGGACTAAGCCTTGTTATGCCCCAGCAGAAAGGAGGCAAGCGGAGGAGGTGGTACCTAAATGTGTATTTCTGAAATAGACCCTGCATGCCCCCCCAGAAAAAAGATCTGAGCACAGGATAGTCTTTCTATCTCAAAATGGGAAAATATAAATCCTTTAAAATTTTTAATTATTTGAAAACAAATCATTGAAGTAACAAATAAAATAATAGGCCCAACAGCTAGTAAGCAAAAACACTTGTTAATGAGACAGATAGTGGTCCTGGAGCGTACTTTTGGGGTTAATGGATAATCACGGCCATAGGATTCCCCCCTCTGTTTGTTGCTACCTGCCTTTCACCCTATATTGTAAAAAAGTGTATTTGTACCCTTTGCTGAACCAAACATGCCCTAGCAGATTACAAATTGTGCTTTATTGAACTACAAGCCCTCTGCTTTCCCTGTATTGCAGAAAGGATGGCAGGTCATAGTAAAAAAAATCCCCATCTACATTTGCAGTTGCCTGGAGTTACCCTGAAAACCTAGTGGTTGTATGTTTCCTCACTTTCATTTACTACTGCCTTCTCGCTGCATTGTGCAGTGGTAAGCAGATTACACCCATTGCATTTCTCCTTCGTTTTCATCTACTTTCCGGCTGGTGTTGTAAAAGAATGGGCAACCCATGGCCACAGAACATGCTCCTGCAGCTGTGCCTTTTATTAAAAAAATAAAACAGTCTGTTCAATTCCCTGGAGAAGGACGAATACACAAACTTTTGTGCCAGGTATTTGCAGATGTGCACACCTCCATATCATCTCTGCATTTAGACCTGTTTGTGGTTGTAATAAAAATACTTGATAGCAGTTTCTCTAACAGACACCTCCCTATCTTTGTGTGGTAAATGTTCTTTCTACACCAGTGTTTGTCACAGTAGGAAAAAGATGATGGTGGTAAAGATGATAAATTATTATTACCTGCCTACAGGTTGAAATAATTTTGTAGTGCCTCTATTGCCAAAATTGATTGTGTCAGTAGTCATGTGTACCTTGCCCCTCTCAGCATGTTCAGTAAAAGGGGCAAAACATTACCAGATTAGAAAAATGATCTTTTGAGAAAAAAACATAAAATAATAAAAAAATAAATAATGATAAAATAAATCATGGCTAAGATTCTGCCACTGTGGGGCTGCTCAGGACTGAAACTTTCACAAAAGTAATATGAGAGAAGTTGTTTGGTCAAACTAGTTCAGACATAGGTTTAGTTACATTGGAAGTATGGAGTTTCTGTTTGAGGCTGCTTCTTGAATTCCAATGCTCCTTCTCTCAGCATGTCACTACTTTTGGCTCTCCTTTAGGGATGTCATGCACCTGAATGCAAGCACCAGATACTGGGCATTGGAAGGATACGGTTCCTGCATGGCTGTTGTCACTGTCCGAATGTAGTGTTCTTAGAAGCCATGACAGGCTCTAAACCAGGGTTCCTCCAGAACCAACCTTTTGGACCTCACGGACCATTACATTCATAATTTTAAATCCCATGGACCATTAATATGATTTTCTTTTTAAAAAGATAAATATATATGTAAAATAATGATCTTCCTATTGGTGCCTGGCAAGGACTGTGGAGGTTCTGATTCATTGATCAGCTCACAGTTAAGGGAAGTATTACTGTTGTTACTATTATCATTAGTTGCATTATCTTTGGTATTACTAAAGAAATGCAAATTTTTGGTTTGCTTTTTCTCACTCATTATGAGTTAATTTCATTCGAATCGAAGACCAAACAAGAAATGATAATTATCAAAGTCAGTCTTTTTGATGCCATTAAGTATGACAGTTAAAGGAAATACACAGTTCAGGTCATACTTACCTAAAAGAGCATCTAAGAAATAAACAAATAAAATAAAACAATGGGATGAGAATCAGTATTCGCGGAGTGGGGTGACTGTAATGGTGGAAACAATACTGAAGCGTACGGCTCGGCAAGAGTTGCCTCAACAAATTAAGAATAGACTGACGTCACGCTGCGCCTCCCTTGTTTTTCTATCCCTAGTACAGTAAATTTAGTGCACTATAAAGGCTAAAATTGTCATTTAGAATACAGGTAGTGCCCGGGTTACATACGAGATAGGGACTGTAGGTTTGTTTGTAAATTTAAATTTGTATGTAAGTCGGAACAGGTACATTATTTTAATAATTGCAATTAGGACAGATATTTGTCTCAAAATATTAACAGGCAGCGTGGTGGTGTCAGTTACTGTATAAAATCCTCACTAATTACAAACAAAGCAAAAAACAAAACAAAAAATGTTATTGAGCCCAGACATTCATTAACTTCTGGAGCAAGCTGTGCTTTGATATGCAACCCCAGCTGTTTAGCAAAAGTCATGCAAGTCATAGACACTGTTCCCCCGCCCCCCATCAAACCTCTGTCCTGCACACAAAAGAGCAGGGAATCTCTGTTTGTATCTTAGAGTCGTCCGTATGTTGGATGTCCTTAACTCAGGGACTACATGTATAATAATTTATTAGAATATTATTTTTGCTTTATTAATTTTGTTTTATTTATAATGGCCAAAGTTTTCTGTGAACTACCAATTGTTTGTGAGCCCTTCCCCTGCAGACAGACAGACAGACTGACAGATTAATGATAGATAGATAGATAGATAGATAGATAGATAAGATTATATATAAATATAGATAGATAGATGATGGATAGATAGATCACATAATTTGATAGTAAATATAATTTTAATAGTAAATATAATTTGGGTGAATGTACAGAATAATGAATTGTATTATTAAGTTGACGTTTCAGAATAATGTGAATGTTAGCATGTTGCTTTTAATATTGTTATATTCTTAAACCCAGTGCAGACATGTTATTGAATGTTAATCTGCTATGACTAAGAAGAATGTTTTATTAGACTTGTGTGTCACAGAGGTAAGAATGACATATTGGGTGCTTTTCATACTCCATAGAGCACCAAACACATGAAATTGATGAGAATATATCAGACAACCATGTTCCCCGAATAAATGAAAGTACAATAGGTCACTAGGAGTTCCGGCAGGGAAAACATTGCTGCGCAATTCTTTCTCATATATGACCGCGTCGCCACCACCCACCTCGCAGTATCACATGATTCACCCAAATTACTGTTGACATGACCGTCCCAAAATGGTGTCTTCTTGACGACAAGCTCCGCCCCTGGCCGCCCAGCGACGTCACTTCCACGAAGGCGGGATTTCGGCGCACCACGTGATCACATCTGCCTCTTGCTTCATGTTACACAACAAAACAATAATTATAATGAGAATTAAAGGAATCGGGAGACAGACACCCAGCGAAGGTCCGTGTTTGGCGTGGAGAAGTCAAGAAAGGCGCCAGTCGGGCGAAAACAGCTGGGCAGCGGCTGCAGGGTGGGGGGCGTGTGGAGAGGCCTCGGCCTGTGCGGGTCACGTGGTGTTGCGCTGTGGTGGATCCCCGGTAAAGATGGCGGCTGTGAGGTAGAAAGCGGCAGGTCTGTGCGACAGTAGCGGTTCGGAGCTGACACGGCGACTAAGTGAAGGTTATTCTGAGACCAGCACTGTAAGTGTCTGCGCAGGGCGGGGATTATTTCTATATTGGGCGTGAATAAGCTGAGGGAAAGGACAGGCTTATTCATGATGAGGCCCCGTGAGGCCTCATGATACCGGTTATTCCTGGCTCCTCTGTCACGTACGGACATAGCTACTACACGGCGAGGGGACTGCAGCTGGCTGCGGCGGTGAGTCCTGTCATACCGACACCCGGTGCTGTACATCTGTGCCTGGGCCAAGCTTACTGCTGCACTTCCCTCACCTCCACATGACGTGTCCGGCCCTAGCTGACCTCATGCCGGGCTCCTCACCACTACCTGGGCCCCGTCATTGTATCCCAGCATAGGTGACCCCAGGCACGGTACCCGGGCTGGGTGAGTCACGTAAACAACTGCATGGTACTTTTGACCCCGCCAGCTGGCACGGATCCGCCCGGGTCCAGACAGACTTGCTGGGTCTACTTGTACTTTGCCCTCCAGTAAGGCAGCGATCACCCCACACATCGTGTCCGGGCTCGCTGGACATTAGTCATCCCGGCCCAACCCGGAAGTTTATGTTGTGAACACGTGGTCATGGCAAGGTTGGGAGGTGCGGGCTAACTACTCACTGCTGACCTTTACGGTACAGGTGTAAGTAGGATCCTTGTACCCCTCTATAACCCGATCTCCAGCAGATTCCAGCAATCTGGCAAGATTGGGCAGCAACACGTGTTATATGCCAGGCTGACAAAGGGCTCCAGGAATGAATATTCTATAGACAGGGCTGTGCACATGGACCTGGCTAGTCTTAGGAGGCACACTGTATCATTCCATTACTGGAGCTCTTTATTTTATACCTTTTACTAATCTAAAATCTAGGTGCATGATATTAAACATGATGTGCAATAACACTATTCTGCTTTTCTCAAAATCATTTATTAAAAAAAACTTGATCGGCATTGAGTTAAATGTAAAAAAAAGATGACATTTGAACATCTTTATATATTTCTGCTATGAACAATTGTAGCCGTGTCATTCTTCTTTCATTTTATATTTCATTGCTTAGTCTCCATTAGAAATCTGTTTCATATACAATTTTGTATTTGTCCCTGCAGCAATTCATTTAAAAGTTTGTTTAGTAATTGGAAGTCCTTGTCCTCAGTTTTGCCTCAGGGCGAGTAAGACTTATAAAAGGCGTTCCTCTCCCATGTTATTCTCCATGGAAATGTTAATCATGTCTGTTGGTATACAGTGATGGTGGTCCTTTGCATGACTTTACCACTTTGTTTTTAAGATGATGGATCCTGGTCAGGACTTGTTGCTTGCTGCTCTGAGCGAGTGTGGCATCAGCCCTAACGACCTTTTTGATGGCGATTCTTTGGATATAGGTCTCCTCGCACCCAGCCCAGCCCCTATCAACCAGCAAGTAAGTATGAATAAACTGTTCATATTTTGTACTTCTAAGAGGCCATGGTTTCAGGACACCATTCACTCAGTAGTCTTTGTGCCCTGTAAAGCATGATAGTGGGACCTAGAATAATGGATGGTGCTGGGTTTTGTGTGCGAAACAAGAGAGTTTTCAGTGAGAGGTGGCAGCCTGCCGAACAGACTGGCTGCTGTCAATCACGATAAGCTTGCTTTGACTTCTATGTGGAGCTCTTCTCTCAGCATGACTATAGAAAGGTGGAGGGTCACAGAGCTGCGGTTCTTAATATCAGCCAATCTTTTCTCCCCACAAAAGAGCTGTGGTGTACAAGAGTGTAGGTGTGTTGTATAAATTCCACTGTGATTACAGTTTGTATAAAACATGGAACAGTGGGAAGTTGGGGCACTTATAGTTGGGGCATATTATAGTAATGTGTTTGGATAACAGTAAGATTTTACTGTGGCTTCTTTTTAGAATTGTATTGTAGTGTCAATACAAAGCACATTTGTGTATACTATTAAGGACATATCCTTGTAAAGAATGCTGAAATACCATTAACCTTTCAATCATTTAAATGTGTTTATCCAAATGTTTAAAAACATATGAACAATTAAGTTTATTTTCATTTTGTCAGGTTGTTTGGTAATGTTACTTACTTATGAGAAATTTGTTTAAATACAAAATACATGTTTTTCAGCCTCCATCAACAACAACATTTGTTCTGAATCAAATTAACCAGTTGCCAACGCTTGGTAATACAATAGTTATGGCAAAGACGTCTCCTGTTACTACCACTCGACCGACTATTACAGTAACAAAAATACTTCAAACAAGTGCTACAACAAGGCCATCCACAGCTGCCCCTGTAGTGCAGACCACTGTGACTGCTGCACCAACAAAAGAACAAATTCAGTTGAAGGATCTCTTGAAAAATAGCAGTCTAAATAAGTTAATGAAGCTAAAACCACCTTCAAACATTGCCCAGCCAGTTGCAACAGCAGCAAGTAAGTATCTTGTTTTTTACTTGTAATTTATATTTTAGTTTCCAGCATTGTAACAACATAAGATCCTAACCTCCCCCATGGGCAAGATAATGACAGAGTACAACTAGGAAAGGCAATTCTATTGGAACTCCCTAGGATGAGTTTTATATTTCCTAATGAGTTTTTGGGGATGGAATATTGTTGGTTAGGGGTACTTGAGGAGTTCTGTTTTTTGTCCTAGTTTGCATTTGGTGTGATGTCACTCTATCACCTACTTTTAATATCTTACTAGTGGAACTCATCGACATGTGATTTAACATAAACATATGTGAAGTGTGCTATTACATTAAAGATTAGCATAGCTAGACACTCACATAGTGTAAGCACTGACACTTGCAGTAAGTTTATTTAAATCTGTTCCTTTGCTCATCAAGGCAAAAGTAATTGAATCTCTCGAAACGTCACATTTTCCCTCATACTGATATTTGGTTTCTCCCTGGCCTGCTGAATGTTTGTGTCTAATCCCTTTTTGGGTCGCCTTTGTCACAATATTTGGACTTGATACTTTCCTGAGTACTACATCTTGGGCAGAAGGGAGAATGTACCATGTATCTGAGTGCATTGACAGAATAACACACTGCACTGCACTGGGGGCACTGCAAAGGTTACAGTCAGTGGGAAGCTTTGTCATGAGTGCTTGTCACTTTGTCAAGAAAAGCTGAAAGTCACTACTGTAGATATTTTTGAGTAGCTATGAAAGGTAAGTAGATCGGCCAACGCTGTCCTCCCATGTTTTTTTTTTTTTTTTTTTTATTGTACAAAAAATTTACAATATAAATGAGGGGATAGTACAAAAAATGAAATCTAAATAACATGAGAACATTTGGGTACTTTTGAGATATTGTACAAAATCAACAGCACTGGTCAGCTAGAGAGAAATCTAGTTCAATCTAGAAATCGAAATGGAAAAGGCACAACACTGTATTTGAGTCTATTCTTCAGCTTCAAGTTAGTCCTTGAATTGTGTATTTTATAGGCTATCCCCAATACCCACATTAGGAAACAACAAAGGGAAGTAGGGGGAAAGTGGGGAAGGGTTGTTAGGGCAGAGATGGCCATTAACCCAGAATAATTGAATAGTAGGCAGCATCCCAGTCTTCCTGTTTGTTCAAATTTTCCTAGTGTCATTTAGCAAAGCAGTGAGGAATTCCATTAATTGGGCATCTTGAATGCTTTTGTAAAGGTCATCCACTGAAGGAGGGATGGTTGACTTCCATCCAATGGAAATAAGCTTCTGCTAGTGATTTTTTTTTTTTAATATTCTTCTTGTCTATGTGTTACAGCTGATCTGCTCAATGGTGCAAAGAAAGATATTACTAACAAGGAAGTGACAAGAATTTGTCTGGTTAATTTTTACTAAAAATATGAAAGGTTAAGTTGTTGAATTTCTGTTAATCTTTTTATTGGTACTTTTTTATAGATAAGTATCATGAAAGTGCTATCTGCAGGCTTCAAATGGTCACTAACAATTCACAAAAAACATGCTAAAAGGGACAGTTATTTAGTAAATATTGAAACTAGAAGTGCAGCCACCTATAACTGCATCTGGTTCATTTTTTTGAGCTTGCACACTGGTTGAAAGGGGAGAAAGGCAGAGTAGGAGCTTAATGTAGTTGGGGGATAGCGTCAGGACTGCTGGTGATTGTAGCACAAGGATGAAGATTGTATGTATGTTTTTATTTTATTTTTTTTATAAAGGGAGAATAGATTGCAAACTACATGGAAAGGGAATGGGTGGCAGCATAGGAGAGGAAATATGAGCTATACTTGTGCCCCAGAAATAAACAGGAAGGGTGTGGCAGCACAATGTACCTGCAACATTAGCTAGTGTGGCTTGTGTACTGGGAAATGGTTGAAGACCGTTTATAGCAGCAAGGATAGTGCTTACAGAAAGTCTCTGCTGGACCTTGTGTGTTCCGGACTTCTCATAGAAGCAGTTGGAAAAAGCTTTCTTTTCAATTTGTTATAGAATCTTTCAGTAGTTAATATAGATATCCCAGTCACTGCACTGAACTGTAAACTTTTGGGATTATACAAGTCCTACAAACAGCCAGTGAGGGTTGATAAGTTCTAGTTTTTCTGTGCGTTAGGCACTTACAGGAAATTAATGCAAAATCATCCAGTACATACAAGAAGTTGCAGTCTTAAACCTGTCGCAAAATAAATTATAGAGACAACAACTGCTTACGTCTCGACAATCCTAGCTTCTGACTGCTATGCGTACCTGTGGTCTCTGATTTAAGTCAGGAAAATCTGTATCTGCATGCTGGTTTAGGGTTACTGACCTAAAATATTGGAGAAGGGTGTTTAGTATGACAGACAACTACCATTTGTAGAAAGAGAGATAAGTAAAGACAGCCTGTCTTCCATGACAGGGCAACTTTAAAATTAAATAAGGTAGAGTGTGATGTTACACAGTTTGAGTCATGTTTAAAGCATGTTATGTCTTATTATGCAATTAAATAAATATGCTTTGTTTATTTTCATAGATAAGAAACAACAAAAAGACTGCAATTTTAGTTAAGGAAATAAACCCAAAAAAGAAGCTGTTCCTTGTGTACAGACCCAATACTGGAAAGCAGCTGAAGTTAGAAACCTCATCAGACTTGAGGAAGAAATACAAAAAGGTAAAATTTGTTTGAATGTATGTCTATAGTGTGGGTCTATATCTGTACAATGCAAATTTTCTATCAAGACTTAATAAAGAATCATCTTGTTCTAAGATTATTTCAATCTAACCTCCAATGTAAAACACCCAACAGATCACACCAACGATTTGTTTAAATTTAAAGCTAAATGAAGAAGCCATGTGTGAAAAGCAAACCTCATTATTGAGTAGCTTGTAGAACCACCTATATTAGGAATACATAATAAGTAATAAATAATATTTGTTTTCTCTATGACTTCTATTAGTCTTGTTTTGTTAAGGAAATTTGGCCCACTCTACAACATTGCTTCAGTTAATTGATGTTTGATGTTTGCAGGCCTTTTTTGTGCACAGCTCCTAAGTGCCTGCCACAGCCTTTTGATTGGGTTGAGGTCTGGACTTTGGCTGAGCCATTGCATACCCTTGATTTAGTTTTCCCTTTTTAGCCATTCTGTTGTTCCTGGCGAGCTGGGATCATTGTCTTGTCCTTTTGCTTGACCAAATTTCAGCCAAACTTTAGCTGCCGCACAGATGGCCTCACCTTGACTCTAGAATACTTTGGTGTATGGAGGTGTTCATGGTTGACTCAATGACTGCAAGGTGGCCAGATCCCCTGGCTTTATGGCCAAACATGTCCACTTAGGTCCTATCTATCCAAAATACCTTGATCCAGAAGTGGTTTGTTCAGATGCAACTTTGCAGGTCATGATGCAATCTTCTTTTTAGAAATAAGAGATTTTCCTGCTTCAACCATTCCAAACCACTTACAGTTAATTTTTAATTGCACAAAATCATGAGCATTAATATTTAACATGCTAAGGCCTGCAGAGTCAGAGTTGTAGCTCTTGGGGGTTTTTGCAGTTTCTCTGAGTATTGTGATCTGACCTTGGGATAAATTTGCTGAGTCATCCACTTTAGGGCGATTGGCAACTGTTTCCACTTGTGAATGATCTTTCTTACTAAAGAGTGATTTTTTTTTTTTTTTTTTTGATTTTTTTTTTTTATTAGCAACCAATAAAAACAGACAATTACAGAACACAAACCAGTGTATACAGATGGCAAAAGCCAATAAAAGCATGAAAAGGCATACATTTTTACAGAAATAGTCATATCCAGTAACTCGAAAGAACATATAGCATGCCACATAATGATAAATGGAAAAGAGAAATAAAATGTATACGTACATAAAAACATTTCC
>NC_092863.1:54307848-54416034 GCF_032062135.1 Pyxicephalus adspersus | reverse complement strand
TAGGAATGCCTATAAAATTAAGGACTTGGTGCATATATGTCCAGTTCACACGATCGAATGCTTTTTCGGCATCTGCCGAGAAGATCATTGAAGGAATTTTGTGTACAGTCACGTGGTGAATCAAATTTAGCGTGCGAGTAGTGTTATCTACTAAAGAGTGATTGAGGTCAAACAGTTTAGAAATTGCCATATAGCCCTTCCTATATTGATGGGCAGCAACAATTGCCTCTCTAAGGTTATTGTTGCCTTATAGAGGTGATCACACTTGTTGACATGAAGTGTAATGTATTTGGCTATAGCAGCACCAGGCTGCTACTTAACCTTTTAAATCCTTTGGAAGTGGGATCGCTGTACTTTGTTTACATAGTTCTTCTGCATTTTGACTTTTGTTTTTGTTAAATAAGGACTGAAATAATGCAAACTGTTTAAGCTTTAAGATTGTGAACAGGGAGATTTGACAAGGGCTTCAGTCCTCCATAAATGATTGTTTGTCTGTTACATCCCTGCATTTATGCCTAACTATATTGATCCTGCAGAGAATCTGGGAAGCTTCACTTGTGTTTATGATGCCAACATTTTAATGCATTTCAGACTAGTCTGATTGTCTCTTGTTTTATTTTCTGTAATATTGGCAGAATACTTTTGATGATGATATACCTATTGGACTCCTATAACAGTGACCTCATGACTTTGAAGAATAGCAACAATAGGAGCTGTGCCTTTGGTGTACTAGTTTAAATGTTAAATGTTGTTCCTAGGTGGCAAAAGAAAAATATATATCTTTTTTTTTTTTTTTTCAGGTACCCTCTGATGATGCTTATCCGCACTGGAAAGAACAGTATATTTCTTCTGCCGATACATGCACACATGCTTATTGGTGAGTAGTCAGCAGCAGCGATTAACAAAAAAAGGCATTTTTACACCAGTCATATGCTATAGAGGTTTGTTAGAAAATAAATATCTTATCATAAGCAGCTGTTGTACAGATATTGCTGAATTGGAAGTCACTCCTGCATTATTTATTGAAATGTTGACCTGTACTTAAGAATAGATGTATTTTTTTCTGAACATTTTGGGGACACTGATCACTGGGGTCTTGCACTTGGTAATTTGCTGTGTACGTCATTTGTTTGAGAAAAGGATTTTTATGCCAAGTATAAAGCACCCATTCAGTCAGCCGACCAAACCTGCTATCGCTTAAATGGAAGTTTAAAAATGTTTTTAGTGAACGATTACACTATAAATGTACAAATTAACATTTTTACTTTTGGGATTTTGTTTATTACTAAAAATACTCCTGACATTCTTTGTAGGAGAGGCAACTGTAAGAAGGCAAGTCTAGGACTGGTGTGTGAAGTTGGTCTGCGCTGCCGGACGTATTATGTTCTCTGTGGATCTGTTCTAAGCGTGTGGACTAAAGTCGAAGGAGTTCTTGCTTCAGTCAGTGGTACCAATGTAAAAATGCAAATAGTAAGATTACGAACTGAAGACGGACAAAGAATTGTTGGTAAGTGCACACACACTGCAATATAAATCGTACACACACAGCATTTTGTTCAGCTTGTTCTTCACGTTGTCTGTCTGTTTTAATATTTCGGCTGGTCGTGTAAAAAGCATTTTTGTACAGAAATGCTTCTGTTGAATAGTGCTGTTAAAACCCTGTTAGCAGCCTTTTTGAAGTTAAAGCACTTTTTTCAGGTTCTGTATTTAACGTTGAAGGTAAAGGCTTCAAAATAAGTTGCTTGCTGTGAGCTTTGTAGAACAATGCTTTGTAAAAGCATACAATACATTCGAATGCACGCTGAAGATAGCATTCTATTCTAATATCGCCTTAAAGGCCTCTCCATCTCTCCAGGGACAATTAATGGCTCGCAGAATAAGAGAAAGTATAGGAGTTTTGGCAGAATATCACCAGCCCAGTAAAAAAAATGGTTAGTGTGCAGAATGAGGTCTGGCAGTGGCAATCTTGTACCTAATTTATCTATTTTCTTGTGTGTGTCTATTTACAAATGCCTAAACAAGATCAGTACTATAAAACCAGTGATTATCCCTGTCATGCTTTATAAATTTTCATACTGCTGTTGTGTGTGTGTTTTTTATTTTTTTTTTTTAAATAGGGGTGATAGTTAGGAGAATAAGCCATATGTCATCTTTTATTTCTGGTGCATCTCTTGGCACTATTCTATCAGGTTGTGGGGGTGTGTAGCTTCTACCCTTGACTCTGCTAGTTACTTCACATTAATGTGTTCCTTTTGCTTGGCACTGATAACTGGCTTTGGCAGAAGCTGATAAAACTGCAGAAAATAAATTAAATTCTGTACCATTTGGAAGCAGGGTTCACTTACAATAATGTGCTTTTGGCTAGGTGTCAGTTGCCTGCACTGCATCATGTGTGTGAGAAATGATAGCTCATAAATAGAAAGAAGAAATGGCTAGATTGTGGTATGCTGTGGTTAAATGCTTCATTTCCCATTATGGAATCTCCAACAATGAGGGGGAAGAAAAACGCTTAGTATTTTAGTTGTATTTTCCCTGGCTTTTATGGCAGCTTGAACGTTCTAAAACATACAATTCAGGATCCAACTTTCTTGTATAGCAGTTGATCGACCAGCTTTGTAGGATGGAACCTTGTCAGGGGTGTTCCCAAATGTTATCCATTAATGCCTTGTAAATATACAGAATCTAAAATTATTAATCTTTGATCAAAGCTCTTTTAGCTGATTAGTAGGAGCTGCATATTACATCATAAATAATACATTAGATGGTTGTATACTTACCACTTTTTGTTTTTCCTTGACAGGTTTAATCATCCCAGCGAATTGTGTCTCATCACTAGTAGCACTGTTGTCAACTTCAGACCAGTCCCAGCAAATTGCAGTACAACAGCAGCAGATGTGGCAACAACTTCATCCTCAGAGTATCAGTAATTTCAGCACCCTGTAGAAAATCTGCCCAGCAGAGACTGATATAGTACAGAGGAACTGGAAATGCTGACTGCACACAAATCAGGGCCAGATTCCAAAGAAATAAAGTCTACTTGTGCATAGACAGATGCTCTGCTTTGTTGGACACCTGGACTTTTGAGGTCTTTGTGGCAATCTGCAAGTTCCTTTATAGTGGCACATAAATCTGTTTTTCATTTTCTTTTCTTTGGTGCTTCCCATCTATATTCATAGTACATAAATGTTTCATATTATTTTGGTTTCTCGTTCTGGAACTGAGTTTTCTTGAATGCTGTACCTCATTGCTTTCTATTCAGTTATTTCCCATACAGTGCTCAGGGTCTTACTTGGTAATCATTTTACAAAGGGGGAGTTTTCCCCTAATGCATGTACATTGGCGGTATGATGCATATACCAATATATGTATATATAAGGTTCTCCTCTACTCGTCTAATAAGATAGCATGCTTTCATAAATGCACTGTATTTAAAAAGGGTATATTTGTGTTTTTCACCCACATTGTTTAATGCAGCGCATGTTTCAGAAAGCATGACTAGAAAGACTTGGAAAGTTCAAGTCTGCAGGGAACAATCAGTTCCTAAACTCCAGACACATAATTTTATTTTTGCATAGTATTTTAAATATTTAAGTTGACTTTTTTCTGTGTAAGATGTTCTTTCAACGCATTTGCTCTTAAAATTTGTGACCTGTATTTTAAGTGTAAAAATGACATTTTCTAATGTGCTGCAAAAAGGGCTTGTGCCTTTTTTACTTTTTTTTTTTTTTTTTTTTTTTTTTTTTTTTTTTTTTTTTTCCCGGTCATGAGAAAGGGGAACAATACAATTCCATATTTTTCATTGCTTCTTGTAATTTAATAGAAATTTGACTAGTAAAATAAGACACATCTTGAGTTGTACAATGTTCGGTAGTTCACTCAAGGCTCCCTGCTGTGTGTGGTTTTGCCTTCTCTGTAACTTGAATACGATTTATTATGTTGTAAGACATTGTAGAGTTTCTTGAGCTGTTTAAAATGGTAATGTACAAATGTGAATAGCTATCTATATTATGGATAAGGTTTTTTTTTCTTCCTTTCACCCAATAGTTCTTGTTTATAAGGATGTGAAAAGGACAATGTTTGTCATTTCTTGCTTGCACAGGTTGCACTATTGAACGTTTTCAGACTGTATAAACCTGTTTAGGGGGGAAAAAAAAAAGTATCCTACAAGGTGTTGAAACCTTGGAAGGAACAAATAAAACTCATTGTACTAACATGATCTGAAGTTGTATTTGTGTCTCCAGTTTTATTTAAATGTTTTCCCCATATCCACAGGGAGCACACCCATATTTACACAAAGAGGTGAATATTCCTTAGCTTAGAAGTTAGCTGTGGGTCACACTGAGAGCATAATAGTCTGAAGGAACGAGTAATAATTATGTTTATTATTACAGTGGGTACAATATGGGGGTACAAAAAAAAGTTCAGCTAAAAAAACAGATGAGAATCTACAGTTGAAGAAAATTGCTATTTTCTGGTGTAAATTGTGATTATACTACACTTAACAATGTTAACTTTACATTGTTATTGTTTAACATAAAGTGAACCTGTATGGCATTTCAAACTGTTAACACTAAAATTATACATTACAACAGATACAGTAAGGTTCTGCTATTACCATTATT
The DNA here is from genome assembly GCF_032062135.1 of Pyxicephalus adspersus. Classification (NCBI taxonomy): domain Eukaryota; kingdom Metazoa; phylum Chordata; class Amphibia; order Anura; family Pyxicephalidae; genus Pyxicephalus; species Pyxicephalus adspersus. Next base: position 54,411,412 of record NC_092863.1, on the reverse strand, counting down.
AGCCACACTGCACAATGTTCCAGTTGTGGAGGACTGATTGCTACATTTTAAATCTGCACCAGGAATAATTGGTGGTATTTCAACTGAAGGTTTCTGTAAATAGCCAAAACAAGACTCAAATCCAGTTACTATGCAACACAAAGTTCTATGAAGTAAACCAAAGCTAAATGCTTTACAACATGGTGCTATAGTAACTCCAGTAGAGTGGAGAGTGTTGCTATTGGTTAGACAGGGCTATCGTTTTTCAAGTCAAAGCACAGTTTATATACCCAGGGAAGGTAACATATTTGTAAACGTATGTTCTGCAGACTTTCCTAATATTTCAATTGCTATTGTATTAAAAAAGTGAGTAATCCCATTCTTTATGGTGACCTTACCAACTGATTGGATATTGCTTAGGGTAATAAATATAATCCTAATCAATCTTCCTAATTGATCAAATCAATGACTATATCTTATCATGCAACAGGAGTCAAACTTCAAGAGATCTATGTCCTGGGAACAAACAAGCAAATTCACTTCAACTACCACAGAACACTGAATCATTTCAGAAAGGTGGAATTTGTATGAAAATGTGGCAGTTCGAAGTTCTATGAATTTGTAATTAACCAGGGAGGTTTATTAAAAGAGTTTTGCAAACAAAAAATTTGCTCTTTAAAAAGCTAAAGTCTGATATTGCCACTGAGGAAATATAAAACCCACAGATAAAAGCCTAGGTCCCTAAAGCTTTCACTCCTACATTATCAAAAATTTTGTCAGATAACCCCAGATATTTGTAGATATACTAAAGCCATACGCAAAGGAGATTGAATATTCACAGAATCACAGCAATATATAGGAATACATCCTAAGTAAAGATATTGCACCCAGCTATAGGCTGTTCATACTTCTAAATATCAACACAAAATGATTTGTGCAAAAACCTTAGCCACTAGAATCCAGCCCCTTCTTCCCTCTTGGAACTCTATTGATCTGGTAACATTTGTCCATGAAGGCAATATATAATTCCCTTTGGACCTTTTCCGTTTCCTGGCTATAATTGCCAGTTCTTATTTTTGATTTGTTTTTTGTTTAGAGCCAAGAAATAAAATTATACAGTATGTGAAATAGTATGACAAAAACAAATCCTGAAAAACAACTGAAACATACATCCACACAACAAATGGTGTCTTAAAGGTTCCCGCAATAAGAAAACCGGTAACAGCTCATGGGACAGATTCTTTTTTTGTTTAATTAATTGAGAGGGAACAAAAGAAAGGCAAAAAGAAGAGGATGTAGAGGAGAAAAGTAAATGGGTCTACTGAAAAGACAACAAACGTATGGTAGGAAAAAAACAATATAGGGGAGAAAGGAAAAGGAGAAAAGAGGATGGTTTTCTTCCACTAGGGGAAGAAGATGATGTTTTTCCTAGGGTCAGAAAGACTGAAAAGTCAACAGTTACTATTCAGGGAGCTGGTAGCATCATCTAGTTATCTAATATCTTCACCTTTTTTTAAACCAAGAATGATATAGTTGGAGGAATCGGAGTGGAGGTGTGCAAGTTTAAAGGAAAACCGTTAAAGAGGAAGATGTCCAGATCCTCAGGGCCTCTTAATTAAAAGGACAATATTAAAGATCATTCTGTCTGCTGTGGGCAGGAGGAACACTTGAATTCCTAACAGAGTGCAGGCCACTCTGGGAGAATGCAGAGCCAATAATCTGCAAAAAATGGGTCCAGAGCCAAAGTTAAGCAGATATCTGGAATGTGCAATAGACAGTGAATATTATACCATATGTAGTAAAGTTTTTCCTAAAAATAGGAAGAGGGATACACCCATCTGTATGGAGCTCAACATTGAACAGTGATGCAAAGTGTTTCTTGATAAGTCAGGAAGGATTTACTGATACCATTCATTGTGACACCCCAAACCAAATAAAATGCATTCCTATGCATTGAGTATTAAAAAATGCAGTGCTCTGCTTTCGGCAACCCATTAAAACAAATGGGCTCCCAATCAAAAGCAATTGCAGAGCCAGGTTATGGAGGGGCCAGTTTACTGAGCAATTCTAAAATTTCACAGCATTTGATCCTCCAACTATGTCATCATAATTTCTATTCATCTTTGTTGAGTAAGATGAAAAGTTCTAGTGTGCTCCTGACTTTCATCTGCAGTGATTAGGGAATTACCCAAAATGCAATAACTACTAGATGTGTGTGTCTGCTGATAGGAAGTTTATTTCAAAGACCTGATTATTTGTTTCCTAAACATCTGATTCCCCAAAATATGTCAGACAGATAGATGGAGTTTAGATATAGGAACTCTGCCCTTCAGGGAAGTAATCATAGGGTGTGTGCCATCTTTGTGAATTTACTCTGGAACCCCAGTGGAAAAAGTGTCTGCTTTATAGGGAAACTTGAGTACCTGAAAGTCAATGACTTTAGGCACAACTTACTTAAACTTTGGAGGTTGGTGGATAGCGGGCATGCCAAGCTTTGTAATCAACCTAACGGACAATGTCACTTGATGATATTCTGGGTGCCACTGAAAATTACTTTGCATGCCTGCCAGGTTATAGGTTGCCTATACCTGGTATAGCTAGCTGTAGTTAGTCACAGTGAAATACATTATTAATATTTAAGATAATTGACCCATTGTCAGGAACATGCCTTTCCCAGTTTTCATGAATGTCAGGAACATATCTACCATTTAAAGTAAAGGAATATACTTGAATATGGTCCATTACATTACACAAATCCACTTCAATGTAACTACTACTAGCTCTAAAATAATGGTTATTTACACATTGGACTAGTTAAAAGGGTGTATTTAGGATGATTTCAAGGTGTGGAAAAGTTATTAAAAGACACTTCTATGTAGGATGCGTTGTAGTACCAATATGACAGTTATGACAAGGTCCATGTTCAGTCTTGTAATTGTGTCCTTCCTGCATGAAATCATCCTGCTTTTTTATAAATCCTAAATAACAAATAAACCTTATCAAGTCTGTTTCACCCACAAGAAATGTAAGTAATTACCTTACTTCATCCACCCACACCTAAAATATTGTTCTTTTAACTTTATAAACTGCATAGGATGTACAGCCTGTGGCCTCTTTCCGAGCTTCCTGTGTGTACAAATACTGGCACTGGCATAGCAGTATCATAGCACACCTGGGTCCCGGGGCTCTTTACCACAAGGATGTACATATTTTTGGGTCATTAAACTAATCCTAACTTTTCTAGTACACAGCTGCACATGATATTGTTAACTCTTCTTAGTGATAAAGGAATCCTGTATTGTTTCTAGTAAAGTGGAACTTTGCGATCAGGCATAATTTTAATACAAAAAAAGGGACATGCAACATCCCTTCTGCAATTAAACATACTTACCTGCCTGACTGCTGTCCTAAACTGTCAAAAATTACTTTAATATTTATTTCAGAGGGAATATTTGCTGTTTCTCCTTCAATATAAGCCTGCCTGATCACCATTTTTGTTTTAAATAGTTTTTAGTTCTGCTTGAATTTACACTCACTGGTCACATTATTATTGGTTGTTGGTGTCAGGCGTCCTATTCTGAGTATTACAAAAACCCCTGATCTGCTGGTATTTTCATGCACATCCATATTTAAGGTTTACAGTGACTTGAGGTTACAGTTTACATGAGTTCACCAAAATTGGCATAGGAAAAACATTGCTTGGGCTGATGAGCCTTGGTTTCTGCTGTGACCTTTGCATAGTAGGGTGAGAATTTGGCATTAACAACATGAAAGTATGAATTCATCCTGCCTTGCATCAATGGTTCTGGTTGATGATGTAATGGTGATGTAATGGTGTGGGAGAAATTTTCTTGGCATACTTTGGCCCCCTTAATACTAATTAGGCATTGTATAAATGCCACCGCCTACCGTAGCATTGTTGGAGAACATATCTATTCCTTTATGACTGCAGTGTACCCATCTTCTAATGACTACTACCAGCTGGATAACACACCATATCACAAAGATCCCGAACTGGTTTGAACATACCGATACAGATCATTATGCTCAAATGACCTCCTAAACACCAGATATTAATCCAACAGACCACCTTCAGGATGTCATGGGATGTTAGTTTTGCATCATGTATGTGTAGTTGACAAATCTGCAGCAACCGTGTGATGCCAGTATGGGGCAAAACACCTTTGGAATGTTCCCAGTTCCATTATTCTATACAATAAAGAATTATAGTAGTTTTGAATGCCCAAACTAGCACTAGCAAAATGTACCTAATAAAATGGCCAGCTAGTGTATGCATGCAGCTAATCTGAGTAATAGAAAAGCAACACAATGGTAATATAGATCTCTAGCCAAAAGCTTTTATTTATTTCTGTGTATTGAGAGGACAGATTAGAACCTCTATTATGTTACAGGGGAGAAAATAAGTATTTAGTTTGATTCTTTTTGGTGGATGAGGGACGAAAAGAGTATATGCTGATGGTGGGGTTACTATTACATGATTAAGTAAACCTGTTTCCTGCAATAACAAAAGCATGATTGTGTCAAGTGCCATTCACCATATCCCCTAAATTTCTGAGGTCAAAAAGAGGGACACCGTATAGTACAAAGTATAAAAGCAGAGAATATACCCCCTGCCACATCTACGGACTGACAAAAAAAAAGTAATTTGATGGAAAATAGGCACTTGTGGATTTATCCATTTTCATGTATGCAGACCTTTTAAATTAACAAATGCAATATTGTAAAGCCTTGGTGTCACTAGTGGCCCCTTGGAAGACCTGAACTATTTTCAGCAGTGCGATGTAATACTCAGCTAGAGAAGGTGCAGTAAGATTGTAATTATCAGGAAAGTAACACATATGATAAACCTCAAATTACCACAATGCATATATGTGAACTTGTCCTTAATGTCTCCACATTTAATTTGTTCCTGCTATATGAATTGCTGTTCTGCTCACAAAGAAAAGGGATTTGGAAGTTACAAGCAGGTAATAAACCAATATGCAAATATATAAAAAAATACCAGTGTCTGGGATATATAACAATTGCTTTAGTAATCAATCAAGGGATACAGAAATGTAAATGATGACAGCTGATAAAGCAGCTGATTTTAAGTGCTTATGTATCTGCAGCTGGGTATGCAGGAAACTGACAGCTGCATTAACTGGTGAGACAAAGAATGAACCATAATACTGCATTAAAAAAAAAAAAACCATCAGCCATCTGACAGTCAGGGGGAGTTACAAGTTATAAGGCCTAAGTGGACATACAAGAAATACAAGATAATACAGCACTGTGCTTTGTGTAACCAGCTTTTTCTAGAAACATCCATGTGCTTGCTATAGATGTATTTTCTCCCGTTGAAGGCTTTCTTTATTAATGAATATTTTCTTAATAGTGTATTTATTACACAAAATAAAATCCTTGTAAACCATGATATAAACCTAATTCTGTAAAAACCCAAAGCACACAATAATAAAGGCCCTAATGTATACTAACAACTTTTATTTGTGAGAATGGTGCTTGTAAGATCACCTTTTACTATAATCTGTAAATCTATATTCTGTAAAATTGCAGACATTAGACATTAAGAGCAGGTTCAGATCTACAGCGGGATCAAGTGATCCCGTACCGCGCCTGGTGGCTGGCGCCTTGCCAGCTGCTTGCTCACTGGTTCTTGAATATTATTATTATTATTATTATTATTAATAATAAAGAATAAAAAAACAGTGCTTGCACATGTTAACAGCAGGTGGATATGTGCCCTGTGCAGAACTTGATTTGTCTCTAGGCAAAATCTAATTATTATTATTACACAGTATTTATATAGCACTAACATATTACGCAGCTCCTTACAAAGTGCATATTCGTGTCATAGCAATCCCCAAAGGAGCTCACAATCTAATGTTCCTACCATAGTCATAAGTCTTTAACACAGTCTAAGGTCAATGTAGAGGGAAGCCAGTTAACGTAACTGCATGGTTTTAGAATGTGTGAGGAAATGCATGCAGACACAGGGAGAACCTGCAAACTCCATGCAGATAGTGTCCTGGCTGAGATTCGAACCTAGGGCTGCAAAGGCTACCATGCTTTCCTCTACTTAAAAATAACATTTGGACAGCATGTGGAAAGGGTGGTAGGCCTTATGCATGTGGTAGGCCTTATGCGTTTTGTAGCCATTTATGGGATCTTGGAATAGTGTAAATAGGTGAGTTTGGCTTATGGAACACAAGCCGGATGCTGAGGACTCGAACAGACTACGGCTGTTTTATACAATTCTTTTTCTGAAAGCTGGAATGTTGAGTGAACCTAGGAAGGAATGTTGCTCCTAAAAGATGCCAATGTATTAGCAATTTCTTCATAGCCCTAAGTATGCAAATAAAAGCTTAAACCAGAGACATTTTAGGACCAAATTGTGTTGTATAGTATATAGCTTCCTGAAAAGTTGTACTTGGGGTAATATGGGATGGTGAACCTTCATGAAATGAACTTGAAAAAACTTGAAATAAAATGTGCTCTATCTGACTTGTTACAGCTTTAATGCACACTGTGTGCATTACAGTATAGGACAGGAGCTGTACAATGGTGCAAGACTGAACTGGAGTTCAGATTTAATGGTAGAGGTGATAATAAATCACTTTTCTGTAGTTTCCCCATTTTTACCATTTATTATGTAATTCTCTGAAACATAGATAATACCCTGGCTTAGTTTTTATTTTTATGTAATGTAGCAGAAATGTTAAAGAACTAATGTCAAAGTTTTCTTTCTAATAAAACAAATGTTTTTTTTCCTATTTAGCAACACATTTAGAAAAAAATAATCTGTTTGTGTAATTGTTGCTATAAAAAAATTAAATAGGATAAAAACAGATTTATTGCTGTGAAAAACTAAATAGGAATAAAACAGAAATTTTCACAGGTTTTAAATTGCAAAAATTCACAATGACTCTATCTCTTACATAAGTGTTTCATATCTAGGGCATGTGAAGTATTTACTGGAACTCAGGATAAATAAGAAGAGAGAATATTTGTTATTGAATTCATTATAATTTTTTTAATTGATTTTGTTTGTTGCAGGTTTAGATCATGTCAGGTAACACATGGCCTAGTCCAGGGGTGCCCAAAAGGTGGATTGCGATCTACCGGTAGATCACAAAGACAACGGGAGTAGATCGCAGAGCCCTGCCTTTCAAAATAAACTGTACTGTGCACAGGAGTTATTAAGCCCAAGTTTTTATGTTGGTGGATCATTTTGACTTGGTCATTTTAAAAGTAGCTGGCAAGCCAAAAAAGAATGGGCACCCCGGCCTAGTCTCTTCATGCCACATAAAACTTATTAATTATTACTTGCTTTTGTCAAAAACAAGCAGAGCAACGCTGATCAAGATGTAAAGGTTGATAATGTAACTCACAGTGCCAGTAATGTCTCAGATGATGTCACGGCATTTCACTCTTGACACAGGAGAAACATCAACTAAACCTGACAGAGGGTATAACCATTTCCCCACAATCAAAAAGAAGGGTTACCTGGAATTAAGCTTTATAGTTGGACACAGTTTTATGACAATTCAGGATATTTTCTCTTTAGAGGGGATTTACATTATACATTTGCTAACATTGGGCTCATGGTTTGGGATTTTTACAAGCCCTGGAGCAATGTTGTGGTATGTACCGTTATTGTGGGAAGAAAATTGCTCTTATACATTAAACAGAACACAGATGGACAAAACATTGCTGGAAAAGGACTTCGGAACAATGGCCAAACTCAAGCTTTTCTTGTAGCTTTGCACAGTTATAAAGGCTAAACTTCTGCATTGAAATAGGTTACTCTGATTGCACTGCACACTGTAATCTTTTTATAGAGTGCATTAAACGTTTCCTTAAATCAGAAAGGTCCCACTTCATTTAGTGGATGGAGGATGGCTAGCACCATATAACCCGTCATGGTGCTTGTGGCCCAGGAGTAGCAGATAGGGGCAATAGAATATTTCACTATGGGTGTGGGAAGCCAAATGCTATTGTTATATGGCACCATGATCACAGGTCTCTTCACTTGAACCTAAAGAAATAATTATTTTAACACCTATGCACAAGAACATGCACTTTAACCTTTTGACTAGCAGGTAAAGGTCTTGGGGCTTGCCTATAAAGTCTGGGGAAGGATACAAAGGGTTTTGGTTTGGTTCTTACCTGTCTACAGGAGCCCCAATTTAGTACCTTGGTGGTGTTTGCCTCACCAAGTCCCCTGAGAATTGGAGTCAATCTGGTTTTGGTTTTGACTGGGTAGTGCAGAGTACCCTGGTCCTGACAAGAATCACATCCCTGGGGGGGTTCAAGATTAAATTCACATTTTGTGTCCTAATTTTCCTTTCTGGCATCATTTACTTGAACTTAAAAAGTCCCAAAGCTACAGCCAAACCTTTACTACTGGCCCTTTAAATGTATTTACTTAGTATTGCAGCCTGCAGAATGCAGCATCGCAGGCACTTGCAGCTGTTCATGTGTGCATGGTTGCATGTAGGGTCAGATTGGGACACTGGGTGCCCACCAGAGCAATTTAGGCTTCAAGGTGGGGCCTTGTCCTAGGTTTTTGCCCAGCAGTGCCATGGTAAGGGCCAACAGCCTTATTCATCAAGCTTTTAAACAGAAACATTACACATAAAATCTCTTTTCAGGAGAATAAATATTTATTTGTTGAAAATATGCAACTTTTAGGGTATGTGTACGGATAAACTTTAAAAAAAAATCTATGCATGATCTAAACATTTCTCTGGTTATTTTCACCCCCACCCCTCAAGGAAAAAAAAACATTCCACATCTGTATTCTATTATGCATTTAATACATCTTTCTAATATTAGTCTCCAAACAAAAAGCAACACATCACACTATAAAATCTATTATAGGAGGGTCAATTTCTCCCCACTTTATCTAACTGGTGAAACAAAGGGAGCTGGGTAGGAAGAAGGGAATACACAAAGAAACTGGGGCTAACATAAAAACTTTAGATAGACAAGGAGGGGCACTAAATGAAGGTTGGAATTAGGAACTTTAAGAGTATAAGGGATGAGACCCAAAGTAGGGGCTTTTTGGCTTTGGATGAAAACAAAGTGAAAAAACAGAGACGAAAAGAAGATAACCATGATAAAAAGTAGGAACAACAACATAGACCTGAATATAGATATGAATGGGCATCGCCGAAATCTCATGCTTCAGACACTGCGGGTTTACAATATTCTTTCTGACATTTCATACCCAAGTCTACTTTTTCACCTCAGACACTGAAAAATCCTAAAATTTTGCAAGTGTATTCTCTTATTTCAAATCAATTGTAAAGGGTTTTGGCTTGTGAAATTTTCACTGAGAGCCTCCCTTTCTCCTCCAAGCATTTAATATTTTCTGAATAACCCAAACTGGTGGTAGAATAGTCAATGGCAGATATCATTTGTTGGTTGTGGTCACAATAACAAGACCTACTCTGGTATCAGTGGTTACAATAAATACATTTTGTCAGTGTTGCTTACGCAAATTATTTAACTTTGAGGCAAGCTGCTTATATGTAATCCTTTAAATATATTCAGTAATATTCACTTGCACGATGGCTGATAGGGTCCACCATATTGGGGCCCAATGAAAGATCCAATGCTGGATGCATGGGTGGGCTTGTTGGCTGGCTGTTACATGACTGTGCTGATCTGGCCTAAAGAATATTGAGGCCATGAGTTTGGATCATTTTTGAGGAGCTGTGTTTTTTGTTTTATTGGGTGTGGGTTATATTAATACTCGTATGTCTGACATTGATTGGTGGTACGTTCGTGGTAGAGTTTGTATTACATGATAGCAGCAGACACTTGCTGTAATAGAGATAACATATATGCATTTGTTATGTGGTGGACATGATAGTTGTTATATAGGGGATGTGATATCTGCTGTTTATATTAATAAACATATTTATATGACACTTTTTATTTGAATAAATATATTAGGTGTAGAGTATTTAGGTGACGTCAGTAAAAGTTGACTCATGATACAGCCCATCCCTTCTACCCATTACTGTGCCTGTCATTTATTATTATTCAGTTATCTCAATTACAAAGCCTTAGAATCATGTGGGCTTTATCTAGGGAATTCTGCATGCAAATACAGTCTGTATAATAATGCTTACAACCTCAGACTAATGCCTACAACTCAGGCGCATTTTGATATTTACATAGTATAACTACCTAACACCATAAATCCCCTGGGGAGGCAGCTCAATGGCATTAGGGCTGAGGACACCTGCACATAGACATTATGATCCTCTGCCTTTATTATTACTTTCTGATTCACTGAATGAATATGTAGCAGAGGGGTCCAGCTATTTGCAGCAGAACAGTACTGAAGCGGGATGCTGTCATGTTTTCAGGAAGCTATGTACAATTCCTTGCCAGTCCCTCCCATTAGCTATGATCTGCCTAGGAAAACACATAGACCCAGTGTTAATGTCACTGATTTTAATAAAAGGTATGGAAAGAAAATTAAAACTGGAATAAAAAAAAAATACCATGTTCTTGGGGTGAAAGGCCAGAGAAGGAATAAAATAAGTAGAATACATTTCAGTAATAATAGTAAGCACTCAATGCCAAACTGCCGCTGCAAAAGCAAGCAAAACCATTCAGGTTATTGGCCTGAAAAACAATTAGGCTACATACACACGTGCAATAATTGTCGTTGGAAAGGCTCTTTCACGATCCTTTCCAACGACTAAGGACTGCACAATGCATGAACGAGTGCTGTACATACAGCACCGTTCTCCTCAATGGAGAGGGGAGGGGGAGACGATGGAGCAGCACCCTGCTGCGCGCTCTCCCCCTTCCCTTGCATTAGGATCGCTCGTTGTCCATCGTCCGTGGATCCGCCAGGATGACTGTTTGGATGATGGAAGACGAAAGCTGTACACACGTAACATTCTCATCTGATATTGGCCCTGAGCCGATTATCGGACGAGAACCATTGCACTGTGTAATTAGCCTTAGGGGTCTATTTATAAAGTGAATCTAACATTCCCTGAAACAATCCCTGGTGGAGAGAATCAATTATTGCCATTGAAACACATGGAGCTAAAAGATTCTCCACCAGGGAATGGTCCAGGGAATGTCATATTCACTGCTTTATAAATAGATCCCTAATGCTACTTATTTGCCTTTGTTTAACTGACTTATAAGGCTACATCTAAAAATTGGTTATGGTAAGTATGAAAAAAGGACATCTTAGTATCATTTTGAAGCAAATTCAAAGTCAGAGGCCCGGCACCCGCACTGCCTGTATTTCATTAAAGTGAATGCCAAATACTTACCTGAACAATACTTACCTGCACTCTGGGGACCCCTATGTGGCATTATTTCCCTGTCCTTTCTGCAAAGAATTGGAAATTAGAGAGGCACTGATCAGCTGCTGCTACCACCGGAGTTTTAATCAACAAGTTTAAATATATCCACGGCCACCAAAATAGATATAGCAAATATACTTTTATCCCAATACAATGAATAGTACAATGAAGAGGACATCATAACATATACAGATTTCACCGTCATTGATTTTACAAATAATAATAAAGGGTAATATAAAATATTAAAAGGTAGTAAATAAATATTCTGAATCATGGTGTTAATCTGACTGCAATTGGTGGGGTGAAGGAGTTTTTTTCCCCTTCTGTGCATCATATTCAGGAAGTGATGCTTATGAAGTTTTGTTTTTACTTCCCACTATAACACCAATTGTGAACGATTATTCTTGATCATATATAATCATCTTTTAGTATATTTACTACATATTATATTCATGTATGTATAAGTCAAAAATGAAAAAGAAATGAAAAGAAATACATCTGGTTGTAGAAAAATTCCCAGCAAAAGGTGGTTCTACAACTTTCATATATCTACTTTTCATCTTGTTTATGGATAATTACCTTAGGCGTTGACAAATTTCACGATGATTGGATTAATGGGGTTGTACTACCCGTGTAGAATATGCACTGCAAAGTTTTTAACACTATAAAAAAAAAAAAAAAAGTTATTTGAATGAGCTGAGAAACACCTTCAACATTCCAGAACAAGTCCAGTATGTGACATTACTAATAGCTATACCAGGCCTGGATCAATGGGAACCTCCACAGACAGCATTTCTGTACACAAGCATGGACTTGTTTGGCTGGGGATTTTTACTTTACCAAGATTAACAAATTGTGACCAGGCAGGTTTTTTTGTTGTTGCATAAGTGACAGGTGATATCCCTTCTACAATAAAACAAACATATCTGCCTGCTCACAGTTTTTAAATGACACTCGTGTCCGTGCTCTGTTACAGGGGCCGCCATCTTTTCCAGTTGTTGGATCTTCGGCCATCGTGATTGCGCTGGCGTTCATTCAGTCCTGACGCCTTTCACATTGGCAGCTCAATGTACTTATAAAAGAAGATTGCAGACTGGCAGGAATGCATGTTTTATTGCGGAAACGATGTTCTTTAATACTGCCTGCTCACAATTTTGGAATGCAGAACTATAGTCCCATTTTAGGATTTGGTGAAGGTTATGGGAACCGGCTATTTTCAGACCTGATACAAAAATCAGTCATCGTTCCTCCATCTCTACAACGACTCAATAAACAATTATTGCTTTGGCATTATATACATCTACATTAATACATACATGAACAAATCCAAATAACGGGATTATTCAAGCCAATTAGGAAAACGCGGAGCTGAACTTCTGTCCCCAGAATGTATGAAGTTTTCACTCCTTTCCTTGTAACCTGTGTGATAGTCTCATCTTTGTATACACCCTTCCATCTGAAAGATATTAAATGAATTGCACGAAGCAAGGAAGATATTTCCGCAGTGCATTTAAATCAATTGCAATCCATATGCATATAAAAATAACTATCAGCGCAGAGTGCTTGCTGTAACATAAGGACAAACGGTTAAAATTCTCTCAGAAACTGTGATTAGCATTGACCTATTTGCTGCTGTATAAAGTCAGCAAAGCAGCTAAATGCGATGCATGCAAATGCCCCGCCATACAGGTTACATAAAGAGAAGATTATGCAGCGATTGCTCTTTGCTGACATCCATCTTCTGCTCTCTTTTATTCTCTTGCAGTCACATTAGCTGCTTTGAGCCCATACGTCACAAAATGGCTGTTAATACTGACAAAATCATTCATCCGAGACATAAACCCCGATCACGCCTCGCACCTTCACGCCGTCTGGGGGGCCTCAAAAATTTCATGGACTACAAAGCCCGGATAATAATTTATTGGTAAATAAAAGCCATTCATATTAATATATTTATCTGTGCCATGGCTAGGATTTATATAAAAAACAAGACTTTTAAAAAAAAAAAAATAATTTTATTATAAAAAATAAAACTGATGTATATGAATTTTAATATGAAATATTTATTATATTGTAAATAAAATGTTTGTGGATTGAGGTAACACACAGCTGACTGATGATTCAGAATAAACAAATTGTGTCCAAACTTATTTTTAGGTTCAGTTTTTAGATAAAATTATGAAATAAAGTTTTAAAAATACTTTTTTTTTTTAAAGTTACAAAAAAAAAAAAAAGGCCGTAGCCAAATGTCCTGACACGGATGTGTCGGTGTGACTGGCGGCTGGTTTTGTGTAAATTGTGATAAATGATGTGTTTGTGGCGGGGGAGAGATGGGTGACCCGCGGGTTGCTCGGGGGGTGACCCGGTGACCATGGTGTGTGTGGAGCGCCCCTGGCATTGTGGGTGTCAGTATAGAGTGACGCCATATTTGCCGGTGCCGCCGCTGTAAACAACAAAAAGTGTCTGAGGGAGACAGACAAGAGACGCTTCAGTGGATTTCAGGACATTTTATTTGTTGTTGTGGGTGAATTGCTCTCCTCTCGGCAGTCATGTCTCTGGGAATGGCTTACAAACCCAACCTGAACGCACAGCAGCAGCTCGCCGGCAACCACGGCAGCTCGGGTGAGTGAACGGGCGCCTGGGCAGCAAGTTGGAGCGGGGGACGGCCGGGGCCCGGTGGATTTAGGGGAGATCCGGGCGGAGGATACCTGGGGAGAGTTACTGCTGGCCGGCGGAATAAGGTCACATCCCGCCACACTACAGCTAACGGGGAGGCCCCGGACAGCGCCGAGCGATAGGCGGTTGCGGTGAGGCTTTCCGGGGCCGGATGAAGAGATCGTGGCCCCGGTGACAAGCGCGCCATAGATGGATCAGCAGGAGCCCTTTGATCAAGTCCGATTCAGCGCCTCCATGATCGGCTCCCCCAGGGCTGCTGATTGATCTGAAGCAAGCCAGCGCTGCTGAGACATCTAGCGGCGGCTTGTGGAAGTGCAGCACGCTGGTGGATAGTATAGGGAAAGGCTGGGGAAGGAGGAGGAGGGGGGGTAGTTGCTGCCCAAGTGCCCATTGTCCCCTATTCACAATAGCTGCCTCCTTGTATCCAATGATTATTATCCTCATTTATAATATTTATTACATCTCATCCTCAGAAAAGGAATTCTTAGTGATTTCATGCAAATGATGCCACTTTGTGCTGAGGGCAATGTAAAGATTTCTACAGAAATGTGCAGCAAGCGTATTGGTTTTTAGCTGGCATTGTGTAATACTTAATACAGAGATCTTCTCATACCATTCCACGTCTAGGTCTGCTTTATATATAAAGCTGCATCCACGTGCACATAGGAGAAAACAATCCTGACCCGGTGCTCTGGGTTTGTGGGGGGTTTGCATGGAGTTTCTGATGTAGAATTTGTAGTAGTATGTGATGGCATGTGAACGTCACATACCACAACTCTGACATGGTATGAAAGCAGCATTACACAGGCATTATTACTTCTAGATGGATCACTGTGCACTTACTGACCATAAATTGGTGAAACTATAGGGGCTCACAGATATTATGACCCTACGGGTGAGGAAGTTCCTGCTCCTATTACCTACCCCCTTGTGAGACCTGGGACCCTTTGTGTTTGATTCATTTACAGTTGAATGGCCTTCATCAATTCAGCTGATGTCTTTATAAACAATAGGATTAGTGAATTTTACAGAAGCTGCTGTTTGCAGAGCCACCCCCTCTACTTAATTTATATCATCGTGCTTACCTAGTAATATATACACAGAGATGGGGCCCATTTTCTAGGCACTGATATTGAGCAGCAATGATTCCTAATACCTGTCTGTTTTGTATTACTGTTACATCTTTTGCTGTAGCACCAGATGCCACCCACCTGCAAAGGTCAGACTGATGCCCCCTTCTATACGGGCAGCTGGCACTCATAGTATCAGACACATCTGATGCTTTAAATGCCACCTTTGCCATGTAGTACTCAAGTAAACAAGGTGTTCTGGCATCTTGAGCTTTGGTGTGTATGTCCTCCTCCAGGTTTCACATGCTCCCCAACTGCCTGTTATGACCTAACAAATGCCACCATTTGCTGTAGTGTACTCCCCAGCCTAATTTAGCTGGGCGCACCACCCAACACTTTTCAGCAACAACCCAGCTGTTTGTGGGTGGTTACTGAGGAGCTGGGTCACAATACAGGGGCTGCCACCCACCTACAGCTTCTTCCCACCTCTGTAGTGTATCAGATATGTGAGAAGAAGAGGCACCAATTGGCCTCATTTACCTGAGCAGCCAGTTTATACCCCTACCCTTAACTTTCCTACTTAATAAGAGGGCAAGCAGACCTATAGTCGGTCATACCAAGAGGGTGGCTTGTATCTAACATCATTGGCTCTCTAAAAAAAAAAAGTTACTTTAATGTTGTTAGATACTTTTTTTAACTGCTTTTGAATCATCAATTTAACAATTTCAACAGATTTCACATTCCTTTGCCTTAACACAGTTGACCAGGTCATGGTGTTTGAAATAGTTCCCTGCATTTACAATATAATGTAGTATAATGTAGTATGGAAGACTTTGCAGACCAACATAGGGTGGCTGCTTTGAGTTGGTTTATGTTGGTATCAGTGACCCCCTGCAACTGCCTATTAGATTGTATGGGTTATGACCATGGTATATGGTAATCAGGGGGACATTTTAGATAGGTGATGTATATATCTAGTTGTAGTATTCTAGTTCTGGAATGCATTATAAATAACTGTGATATAAACAAAATTTATTATTATAGTTGATGCAGTGACTGGCATATATATTAACATTTTCCTGTAATTTTGCTTGTCACATGTTTTAATAATACATAACATAACTATGGACTTTGTAAAGAGCTGCATAATATGTCGGTGCTATATACTGTGTAATAATAATAACATAAAACTACTGTCTGCATAAACCTTCCTATTCAGCTAGTTTTCCATTGACATTTTCCTTATGTAAAAATGTCTCCAGGCCTATTGGCTTAACTATTGTTTACTGCTAAACTACATGCAAACTAAAGCCCATTGTTAGAATGTGATTGCCTATTTTCATTTGTTGTACATAGTATGTACAGTTAGTTTTTGAGTAAATATATTTTGTGGTAACAGAATTACAAAAAGCAATAACAGGTACAAGTAAAAGTTGCATATGGGTAAAATAAACTGCTTACACAATAAATAGGATGTGTAATTGCAGATGGACAATGCAAGCTTTATAGGAGAAAGGGTAGTTACCCCATGTAAAGTGTGAGGAAGCAGGGTATGTACAGTTATTTTCCTATGTTTTATAACCTATATATATTTTTTTTCCAACAGCTGTCAGTGCACATTCTCCGTCTACTAGCATAGCATCATCCGCACAATACAGGCAGTTGGCGAATGACTATGGACCCCCATCCCTAGGATATAATCAGGTATTATTAAAACAGAGCTAGGTTAAGACCTTTAGTTTAACTTTGATAACATTTGCAAAACAGTTTTGGATGAAGTTGTGAATCACCACCCCCAATTTGCACCAATAGCCAGAAAATTTATATAATCCTTCCCACCTTGCTAATCACATGTGAGGCCTTTTACCATGTTTATTAGCCATTTGCAGGGATTTGGGGGGAGGCAGCTTTTGTTTTTAAGATCTAGACTTGCATAATAAATCAACTTTGTGTTAGGGCTCCTGGTGCTCTTTGAAGAACATCAGCGAAATGTCCAGACAACAGGGGGTCTGGTTTAATGTAAGTACAGCTACCCTCTATATTACATTCCCTTTCATTAAAAGCATGAAAATGCTAACATACCTCAATATACTACATGAAATGTTTGGCACCAAATGTAAAACTGCTGTAAGGAAAAACAGCTCCTATTGCTCTTTATCCATACTTAAACTGCATTTCAGCCTAGTTGCTAAGAGTTACATCCAGCTCATTTGGTCAGATGAGAAAACCAAAGGAAGGTGATCCAACTGCAAAGCCTGCAGCATTGGGCCCCAGTGGTCAGTAATATTTTAAGTGGTGTAACCACAATTCTGTGTCGAAAACAGGTGAGGAAGATAGGAAACTGCACAAGTGCTATGCAAGGTATGATATATTTTAGTTAAGTTTCTCTTTTGACCAGGGTTCAGCGTCCATTCTTCCATACCACAAAAATCAGCATTTATATACACGAAGCTAGAAATCATGATTATGAGAGATGAATCCATTTGTAATTACAGTTTTGAAACTTCTTGGTTTTAATTACAGCATTCTGTTTGTTACACTGTTTTTTTTTTTAGAGTACAACCAGCAATCAAGTGCCCCAAAGCAAGTATGCAGAACTTCTTGTCATTATTGAGGAGCTGGGTAAAGAAATTAGACCAACCTATGCAGGCAGTAAAAGCGCAATGGAGAGACTAAAAAGAGGTAGGCATATTATTCACACATGTATTATGCATTCTGTATTTAATACATACATATTATAGGGTAACTAGAGTTACACTAAAGTATCTTTTGCTTTTAAAATAATTTAAATAAAAAAAAGTGCCCTAGGTAATCCTAAACATTTGACCTTTATCTTTTCATATATTCATAATCAATGTTAAATCTTTCCCACTAGTGTGTTAAAGTGGAACTAAACCCTCTATACTCACCTGTCCCTGTTCTGTCTCAGAGCGCAACCATTTTCTACATTTTTTTTCCTTTTTGATACAATCTTCAGGTATTTTAATTAGCCTGGCCAGGATGATGTAACTTCTGCAAAGGTGCGGATCAGTTTATTCATTCCTGGCAAGCTCCGAAGAAGCCAGGATCGTCATATATCTTGGCAAGCAAAGCATGCACAGCTCAGTTTTTTGACAGTTTCCTGGAGCAATGAGGCAGGTAGGAGGTATGGGACATCGCCTGTACATTTTTGCCATAGTGTCCTGATAAAGCATTTTTAAAAGTGAAACGTTAGTTCTGCTTTGCTATGTTTCCTATGCGAAAAACATGAACTTTTGCAAAGACCAACAATACACAATGCATTCGTTAATGCACTAGACTGCCATTCATTTTTAATGGGGCCCAAACTCGCCTTGCATGAACACATTTTTGCACACCAATGCAAATGGTGACCCATTGCATTTTTAAAAACCATAGTGAGTATAGGCTGGTAATTATAAACTTTTCACTTTGTATTTAGGTGAATGATACACAGAATGGCCTTTTTCTGTGCAACTTGCTGCATGTGATGTATCATTGTAATTGTGATGTATCATTGCCAGTAAAACAGTAACATTTGCAATATAGCTAGTAGAATGGAATCTTTATCATCAAAAATTAGATGAGAACAGTACACATTTGGTCCTCACTTTAGTGGTGTCATTCATTTAGAATTTATAGCTCCCTGAAGAGAATTACTGTTTTACTGCATTTAAAAAGTTCAAAATCTTCATTTAACATTTTTATGATTAATTACCTTAATTATCCAATCCTGTAAAAAGCATCAAGTGCATAAAAAGCTAAAAAAAGTTTCTTTTTTTTAAAATTTGTGTAAAATGTGGAAGGGTTAGGACAAACTTTCTCAGCTAGGAGTGATCCAACAGCTACATTCATTGGCCAACAATGTCGTGTTTCTTTTCTGTCATCATTCACTTATTTTAGAATAAAAAAACACACCAGACAGGGTGTCAAATATGCTAGGTATGCCCTATTACTTATTTATATATGTTCTAAAAATGAATGGTTCACCCTATTTGTCCTGTTGACTATTGTTTTTGTTAAAAAAGGTAATGAGAAATTTAACATAGTGTCTGCATCTTCATGTACCTTACCTGTTTGTTTTCTTCTAGGAATTATTCATGCAAGGGGCCTGGTGCGAGAATGTTTGGCTGAAACAGAACGAAATGCCAGATCCTAGCTGTGTCCAATACCACACGTCTCAAGCATACAAAGATATTTCTTTTTGGATTTTTTAACCTTCAGGGCAGTCTTTCTGATTATTAAGCTGGAGGGGTCTGTATCAAACTTTGAGATTCCTCCAATGTACTGTAAAGCTGCTAATCCTACGATGCAATTTTTACTAGTAAACAGAATTTCCATATATATATTTAAAAGTATTGCTGACTCTTACAGATTCTTTTTCTAAGAGTCCAAGGAAATTCATGATGTTTTGCATCATAAGCTGCAATATATTTTCCTTATCTTCCTGGAATGTTTATATCCAGGTTACACCAGTGTTTACGTATTAAAAATCGATGCTTCAAAATTTGTGTTACTTTTGTTAAAAGAACAAAGCATGTTTTTCTTTGCATTTATACTTTTGTCAGTTTAAAGGACCAATAAACCTAATCTGCATGATTATAGAAAAATGTAATATACTGAAGAATGAAAGGACCCATAGACCTGAGATCCCAGACACCTGATTTTGAATTAGAAGCTCATGTCTATGGTGTGAGACAAATGACCTATAACTGAAAGTTTGGGGAATTTTCAAGTTATTGTTCCAGTTGCTTTTGCCCAAACTATCTGACTACATAACTCTACCCTCGCCATTCAGTGCTTTCTGGCTCTGCTGAACAATAAACTTTATTCAGCACTCTTAACAGCAGACATTTCATATATTGTTATATTGTGTCTGCCTATAGCTATGGTCACCCTAAAGTAAATGGTAGGCCCAAAAATATTTTTTTTATTTAGAATAATTGAGTGTTAAAGTGTCTTTTTTTTTTGTTTTGCTTTCTGTTGTGGAGGAAATCATGGCAAAAAATGTTATGGTTATACATTCTCTTTATATCTACCCAACAGTAAAAGTTTAGTGAACAAAAGCTAACATGATGTCTGGCACTGTCAGTGTCTGGTTAATTTCTTCTGGGATGCTGCTGATGTTAATGACTATCACAAGCTCATGTTTTCTAATGAAGCCATTATGAAGATGGCTGACTTGTGGCTGAATTCTGCAGTCTTGATTTTTGGGGTCTTATATGATAGAGTTTGTATTTTCAATTACCACCCTAAATACAGAAACCCCGTCCATCTTGTTATGGTCTTGTCTGCTATGGTTTATTGCTTTTAGGAATAAGCATTCTTGATTAAAAATACAAAATGAAAAGTATTTTCAGAATTTGACACAGAAGACATAATTGTGAGGGTAACTTGCTGTAGGTGCTGTAGGTTTAGTGGTCTTTTATTACCTGTTACAGTAAATACTGTCAAATGAATACTTGCTCGCCCTTCACATTATTATGGTGTATTCATATAATTAAAAAAAACTGTGGGATGAAGCCCTGATAAGTTTGGTATTTAGGTTTTTGGGATTTCTACAACAGAAAAAAAAATTGAAAAATAATTCAAGTGTTACATTCAGAAAACAAAATATTGCAAAGGGGCTGCACCATTGACCTATGCATATCAGCATGTCTGTAAATGCTTTGCTAGCCATTCAACATGCATGGGGGTGATTACCTTTCTGATGGCAGATATATAACTGCCTCTTGGTTATTACTCCATAATCAGATTAGGCTGTTACTTGTTGGGGAAAAGCAAGGAGTTTAACTATTTGCATCTTTGTATGTATTTATTACTTGATGTAATAAAGCTTATTTTCACTAAGGATTTGAACTGGTGTTAATGTTTTATACTATTTACATTGTATGGTAACCAAACAAGGTGCCAATTCTGCAATTACATATATTCCCTTTTCAAGAGGGTTATAGAATGAAGATGTTTTTCAAATTCCCTATTTGAAATGTAAAGATACAGTGAGGGAAAGAAGTATTTGATCCCCTGTAGACCCACACAAGGCTGGACAGGGCTACAAGACTATCCCCAAGCAGCTTGGTGAGAAGGTGACAACAGTTGGTGTGATAATTAGCAAATAGAAGAAACACAAAAAACTGTTATTCCCCCTCGGTCTGGGGCCCCATGCAAGATCTCCTCTCGTGAAGTTGCAATGATCATGAGAACGGTGACGAATCAACCCAGAACTACACGGGAGGAACTTGTCAATGATCTTAGGGCAGCTGGGACCATAGTTGCCAAGAAAAAACAATTGGTAACACACTGTGCCATGAAGTCCTGAAATGTTCCAGAGCCCGCAAAGTCCCCCTGCTCAAGACAGCACACGTACAGGCCCGTCTGCAGTTTGCCAATGAACATCCGAGTGATCCAGAGGAGAACTGGGTGAAAGTGTTATGGTCAGTAGAGACCAAAATTG
Organism: Pyxicephalus adspersus; assembly: GCF_032062135.1. Lineage (NCBI taxonomy): Eukaryota > Metazoa > Chordata > Amphibia > Anura > Pyxicephalidae > Pyxicephalus > Pyxicephalus adspersus. Next base: position 54,389,870 of record NC_092863.1, on the reverse strand, counting down.
CGCTTTTTGGCATCAGCTCAACTCGCTGTGTTTGGAGAAGGAGGAATGCTGCCTATGATCCCAAGAACACCATCCCCACTGTCAAACATGAAGGTGGACACATTATGCTTTGGGGGTGTTTTTCTGCTAAGGGGACAGGACACCTTCACCGCATCGAAGGGACAATGGACGGGGCCATGTACCGTCAAATCTTGGGTGAGCACCTTCTTCCCTCAGCCAGGGCATTGAAAATGGGTCTTAGATGGGTATTCCAGCATGACAATGACCCAAAATACACGGCCAAGGCAACAAAGGAGTGGCTCAAGCAGAAGCACATGAAGGTCTTGGAGTGGCCTACCCAGTCTCCAGACTAGTTGAAATGGGATCAAATACTTATTTCACTCATTACAATGCACATCAAGCTCTTTTGAGCACTGGGTTTTTGAGGGTTCTTTTGTTATTCTGTCTCCCACACCTACAATAAACCTACCATTACAATTATGGACTGGTCATTTCTATGTCAGGGGGGAAAAGGTACAAAATCAACAGGAGATCAAATACTTCTTTCCCTTAATGTAAGTCTTTGATCCTATATTTATATATATATATATATATATATATATATTAAAACAATGGGGACTTTTGAGAATGGGATTTGACTACAGAGAGAGACATTAATATAATAACATACTGGGGCTGATTTATAGGTACTGACATTAGCTGAAACAACTATCTGAGGGATCAAGGTCAGATTTCTGGGGAAATGACTCATCTTCAACAGAGGAACTTTGTAAAAGGCTAGTGTGCATTCCCAGTCCCAGTCTTGACCATGGGTTATACTGTGCCTACAGGAGGAATGAACACTAGGAATATATAAACTGTAGGTCAACTTGTAGGGAGCTGTATAAGCCCTTTCATACCAGCTGTGATTTAGTTATCCTTCGGGTGTGTTTTGCATAAAAAAATATTTTTGATCTAAGGTGGTTAAAGCCTTAATGTTAGCACTATGACCCCTGGCAGGTGACATGGGATTACCTGTGGCATGAAGTCTGTGTCTCCTGGTCCTTACCAGAGCAACCCACAAGAAATGATAGGCCAGTGGCCCTGGTGGTTACTGAAATACTTTGCCACAGGGAAAACACCGGGTAGTGGCTGCCAGGGGTGGGCTACACAGGGAGCTTTGGTGTGAGGTCATCCAGATGGCAGGCAATCTCGTAATCAAGATGGACGGAGGTCAGGGCAGGTGGCTGGCAATATTCATAGATGGACTGAGGATGGTGATTGTTCAGTACTGCATACTGTTATCCTACATAAAATCTCATACTATTCCCACCCTAGTTGTGATGATTTGCTACCAGCCCTGTGAGCAATTTATGCCTTTTTTTTCAAGGATTGTGCCGATTTAGTTTTTTTTGTGGAGTTATCTGCTCTTAAGTGGGTACTGCTTTTAAATGTCTCATGGTCATGACTAGTTGCTCTTGTCCCTCAATGGATGATAAAGTAGAATTCCTTTTTTTTTGCTAACTGTAAATTTCCTTTTTAGAAATCCATTTGGGAGACACCGCTACCCCTCTTAATTTGTATCTACTACTTGCTACAAATGAAACTAACTGGTATGGGATAGGTTATGTAGACCTCAAGGCCTGTTGTTCATACCAGGTGTCCATCCCTTCTCTAGGTGTAGCATTACTTATCATGAAGATTAGTTCCAATGTCATTTAATCCTCTCCAAGAAACTGTGAAAAAGTTATAAACACAAAGAAGAATGCATTTAAATGTTTTTTTTTGTTCTTTTTTTTACAAAAACAAAACATGTTCTTCATAAAGTCCATAATTTGCAGTTTCCAAAAAATTTAGTTAACATGACTTTATAACATGCCCCCTACATGTGTTTGTACTTTTTATATCACAGGTTTGGAAATGTGAATGAATATGTGACATTTCCTATACAAGTGAAAAGTGAGAGAGAAGAAAGTGAGTAGACTAGAGTTTCTCAAACAGGGTTCCGAGGAAAGCTTGGTTGCTAGAGGTTCTTTGACCAATGAGCAATTTGTACCTCTAAGGGCAGTTTTAGTGATACAAATGATCTTTTTGGTGATATGTAAGGGTTACATTCTTCCCACTGACCACCACATAGTAATTATAGCAGGGGTTCCCTGAAGACCTGAAAGTTATTGTAAGAGTGTAAGAGTATTATATGGAACTGACACATGAGATGGAGCCTTCTTTAAAAATGTAATTATAGATATATATATACACACACACATATATGGGTATATAACCAATACAAGGAACCTAAAGCCTATAAAATGCTATTCAGAATAAACCGCAACTATGCTAAATTCATAAAATTCACTCAATTATCTGATTCACTCTTCTTTTATCTCACATGCTTTTTGGGTAAACCATCTAGAGCGTACATACTGCAACTACACCTTTCTCTGCTCTTCCACCTGAGTCTGAATAGTGGCTTTCCTATATTTGTCAATATTGTTTTTTAACGTTTTGCTTCTTAGGTGCTTGTTGTTTCTGCTGTCCTGTTCAAAGAACAACTGTGGGAGGTCGGATTTTGGCTAACTTTACAAAACTTTTTACCCCTTTTCTGTCTTAAAAGCAGAACTAAAGCCTAAATTTAAGACAAGACAAGGCAGGGCTTTATTGTAGAATAGGACAAGCAATGTCCCCACTGCAATAAAACATACTTACCTGCCTGACTGTTCCCTTCAGCTGTGCATGCGCAGGATACCTTGCACATCCCCTGAGGCTGTCCGGAATGAATAAACACCTGCACACCTGCGGGAGCATTACAGCATCCAGTACAGCCAATCAAAAAGGCAGAAGATCGAAACCAGAAAGAGAAAACAATGGCAGCAAGGTTAGAAGGATAAATAAGGTTATCTTGGACAGATTAACAAGATTTTTAGTTCACAAAGTAAATTCAAATCACAAATACAAATCATTTTCACAAAATTTACAATGTATAGGACATTATAATTCCTGCTAATCAGAGTGATGTATATCCTTCTGAAGCTGGTCAGCAAACTTCGAAACCATGCACAGGCACGCGATTGAGAATCTCCGCTGAAGTTCAAAGTATTTTCTGTTCCCTGGTATAGAAACATGATGGATATTTGTTTATGGGTACCATACCTTAAAAAACTTCCCCATTTGAGCAGATTGGTGCTGACTTACATGCGCTCCACTTTTGTATATCAGCACTATTATTCTGCATTTTCAAAACTTTTCATCTCCTTGAGAAGTTTTTTCTTTTCTAAAATTTCCCTTGATTTTTTCTTTTTTTCCTGCAATTTTCTTCTTGCCTCTTCTTTTTCCTTGATAATATCACTGCTGTCTCCTTTATAGAAAATGTCCACTTTTTCCTGAAGGATTCTTCTTGCTTTTAGCCGGTTCGTCTCCAAAGACCTGGTCTGATGGCACTAAACAAATGACTTTCTTTTAGTTTAAAAAAAAAAAAGTTATATTCACTTTTAGTGAGTCAGTCATATATAGTTTCATACCAATACCTGGAAGAGTTAACATCATTTGAGCTGCCTATTAAAGAGCTAAACTAAAACTAAACAGTGTGACAAATTAAAGTAGAAGTTTGGCCTCCCAGAAAAAAATTTGCTGCAACAATTATTATATGTTCTTCTTTACTTACACGATAAAGCTTCCTGTAAGAGAGTAGCAATTATAATACACTGATGCTGATTTTAGATTTGTTGTTTTTATGTGGGGAGTGTCTATTTGCACTACAGTGGGATAATTAAATATTGAAGGAGGCCTATAACTGGTCAGTCAGCACCCAGCTACACCTAGACTTGACCACTGATTTCTAGATAGGTATCAATTGCTCAGTGCTGAGACCCTCCCACTAAGAGCTGCAGAGTCTGGGAGGAGCCATCTTTTACTTCTCCATTGGGTATTATTATAACTTTTAACTATTGGCAGCCAATAGAACAAAAATTGTTTTAGCCTATTGGGAATGATGTCACTGTATCCACAAAAATTACTTTAAAATTAATTTATATCAACATGTAAAATATCACCTTTTAAAAGATCATAGAACCACATATTAATCCTTTAAATTCAGGAATACCAGCACACCTATAATGCTGTTGTTCACAAAAGGGAAGTCTTTTGTTGTTCCTATGTAGTTATAGGTATTGCAAGTGCTGAACCTATAGCCATGTCTCACGCTGAACCCTCCCAACATTACCTTAGGAAAAGTTAATTGTATAAATGTTACCTTGACAACAATTCCAGATGGGATATGCTTGAGCACTACACAGTTATTGGTTTTATTAGTAGCTTGTCCTCCTGGACCATCTCCTCGAACAAACTGTTCTACCAAGTCCTTCTCATTTATTTCTATTAGATCCATGGTAGAATTCTTTTTTCCTGCTCTCTGGGTTATTACACTTGCACTCACTGGACTCAGGAACTTGAGCTGCTGACTCCATGGTTTCAAAGACAGCTGAGATAAACAGAAAATGACAGAAGCCATGGATCGCATCTGTATAATAAAGAAGATTAATAATGAATATCTTCTAAAACACTACAAAATAAGGTTCACTGATTCTACATACAAATAGACATAAATCCCTATTTAATGTACAGCGCTGCGTAATATGTTGGCGCTATATAAATCCTGTTTAATAATAATAATAATAATTATTGAAACCCAAGCAATTGTGTCCCAGTATATATTCCAATCTGGATTCTAGTTTCTCGTTGTTTTTACATTATACATAAGTACCCATAGGGTTTTTTTTTAATAAACTTAGCTAAGCATTTCCACATTATTACAGGATATTTAAAGCAAAATTCTGCCCCAACACTGTTTTTTAATTGTCTGAATAGAACAGGGGAAAGGGTAAAACCTGGTGTCAGGGAACAGGGGGTAATTCCTGTGAGGATGGAAAGCTGCAGGGGATAAGCAAACTAATATCTCTCGTGAAAAATAAACCAGGGAAGCCTATTATCCTGCAGTCAGCAGCCAGACAACCTGAAATTCCCAAACTGCATGGGCTGGAGGCATTGGAGGCTTTAACCAATCTACACACATCAGGTGGAGGTCACCAAGGACAAATGGTTATGCTTGTCATAGGTGAAAATCTGACATATGTACAGTGGTCCCCCAACATTGCAGATTCACTGATTGGGAACAACCACTGTGCATTTCTATGGAGGAGAGCACAATCGAGTGCCTCTCACTGGTTCTCCCCATTCATTGAACAGAATGATGATCATTTAAAATGATCACAAAAGACTGATTTCATTGACAATCATTTGAAATCTGTATGAGGCCGAGTACACGCCTAATGTCTAAATTGGGAGGACTTTTACCTATCCTGCGGTTCCCGAAATAAATAGAGCAGCCTTTACCAACATTTTACTATTAGGGAACCCCTGAAATAACTTTCAGATCTTCAGGGAACTGTTGCTATGATTACTATATCTACAGATCACAGTATATTAGTGTGGTGGCCAGTGGGAAGAATGTCATCCCTACGGATAGCAAAAAAGATCATTGCTGTCACCTGGGAAGCACAGAATGCTCATTGCTAAAGGAACCCCCAGCAACCCTCTGGAGGGAATCTGGTTAGGAAGCTGTGATATAGACCCCCTAGATGATGTCCATGTAAAGCAGAAGGTAAATGTAATGAATATATATATAATGAAATACCTTTTTATTTTTGCATGGCGCTAGCTAAGGACAGAGATTTGTATATAATACACGTATAAGTAGACAATCAGACAAGAGAAGCACAGTAGAGGACATTCCATACTGATCCTCTATAATACACAGCCCAGCCTGTAAGGCTCCTGGGTTTCCTATCTGCAGGACAAGTCACAGAAGCACCACAAACACATGCAGCTAGGGGAGTTTTTTTCGGTCCCCGGTGTATGAGCGAAGCACAGTGTATACTCTATAGGAAAATAATATCACCATCATTACAATACGAGGCTTTCCCTGCCAGTATTACCCTGTGACTGGAGCCCAATGACACTCACACAGGAGCTCCCTACTTCCTATTGGTTTCCATGCACTTCCTGGTTATGACATCTTCAACACACACACTGACGGCAGCCTGGAAGGGTCAAATGACTGCATTGTGTGTGCTTTTGTGCAGTGAGAGCTCTGTGTATAGCTCTCCTGCTGTTACATAGCACCCACTTCCCTTCCTTAAACCCCAATTTCTCTGGTACAGAGACATGCAAGTAAATAAAAATGTAGGTGCAAATGGGGGTCCAAACTTTTATCACTATGGCATCATTACAACATAAAAAATGCTTCCCCTTGAGGTCACCAAAAACAAACTTAAATGGATAATGGTCAATGACAAATTAACCTGTACTCTTAAAAACAACCTTAACAAGTTCTACACATGGGACCCATGCTTCGATTATAATAAATCATCTCATTATCACAAATACCTCAAGCAGGGAACCTTGACCTTGACCCCCCCAGTTGCACCTCAAGATTGTTTATAGATATTTATAGATATAGGTGGATAGATATATATGTATATATAATGTATGTGTATAGGTGCAGCAATGTTGTGTTTAGACATGGAACCTGTTTTTCTTTGTACTGGCCATCTGGATCACCTAGGGGATGTCTAATCAGTGGTTATCAAAGAACCTCAACCAATAAACATGCCAGTACACAAGATCTAGTTCCCATAACAAACTGGTTACCAGTAGGACCCTCAAGGGGTAATAAATATATCAAGCCTAAGTTAGCAGAAGATGGATGAATAACTGGACAGGTGGGTTGGGGTGATGACTAAGCTGAACCTTTTGGTGACCCCTAAACTTAAATTCCAGCTCCAGATTCACATATCAAATTTAGTTGGGAGGTCCATCAAATTACATTAACCAATCCCAATCTAGTGGGGTGTGTGTCAATCGATGTTCATCGTACAGAACACATCCACTAACCAATCCATGAGCCCCAAGGATACCTAATGGGAATTAACTATATAAAAATTTGAACTGAGAGAATTTAGATCTCCCTTGTCTTGCTTGCTCTTGCTCGGGCTTGCTCTCCTTGTCTTCTGAGGGTCTCCTTAGGTAAGCTGGTATGGAGTCCTCTTCTGAAGGAAGTAGGCTCCTGAGGTACCCATTAACCTCTTAGCAGGTAGAGTTAGCCACAAGTGTCCTTCACTAGCTCCTACATTTTTAGTTTCCTACACCCTGCTGTTCCAGAGAAATTGGGGTTTAAGTGTTAGAAGCGGGCAGTAATGTGCAACAGGACAGCATGTTTGGATGAGCAGAGTTCTTCATGTTCTGATGATGCCATAGTAATGAGATTTCAGGGGGAATTATCCACAGGCTCCAACATTTCCAGTTTCAAACACCCTGCCGTTTTAGAGAAGGAATTGGAAGGATACAGTCATGTGTAACAGGGCAGTGCATTTTCATGGGTAAGGTTTTTTATGTTGTAATGATGCCATGGTGATGACATTATGGGGGTGTTAGCCACAAGAGTTTCCTACAGCTCCCCATTCCATAAAAGTTGAGGTTCAAAGAAGGGGAGTGGACAAGGTAGCATAGTATGACAGTTAAGGTTTTGAGACAGGTAGGTAAAAAGTTGGGGGCCCCACCCCAATGCTCTTTGCTATGTAAGTAACCCTGGGGGTTCCTAACTTTCATTTTCAAATTCGAGCTCCTAGTTGCACTTGCTTTTGAAACAGCACCTGCAATGATTATTTTCACAAATTTTTAAAATTGTCACCTCAATATTTAAAAATCCTTTACAACTAGGAGGCTGGAAATGTGGTTACTAGCAGCTCTTAGGGTGTACCCTGAAAAAGTGGTTACCATCAAAGGTTTAGGAGGTGTGAAGGTCTGAACAGTTGTGAATTGTTAGGCTGCAAAATATAACAAGCAGCCTTTACACACACAGCTATCACACAGTGCTGCTGCTGATGTCATTATACATGCCCACTTGTACACTCCTACCCGGGTAAATACATTTCACATGCAGCTTGGAGTGATAGAACACCAGGCACGATCTCTAGCAATCAGTCCTGGGCCCATGAGAGTCCTCACACCTTCATAATTTTCATAGAGGCAGAAGTTGATTCCACTATGTTGTAATTCTGTGAGCTGTCACTGGATAACCACATAGACCAGCGGTCACCAACCCAGGAGAACAACCCCACTGGAGGGGCCCACCGGCCAGAGCCATAGACCATGTCCACCCATACGGATCAAAGGCCCAGGGAGTTGGGGGGGCTGTGTCTCTGGCTCAGACCTGCGATGGGAGAGTGGGCAGGTTCTGCCATCATGACATCACTATGGGGGAAGTTTCTTCCCCATTGAGTGACACACGGCTCCCCACGCATGTGCGGTCCCGAGTCCATAAATTTAGTGGTCCATTGGTCCAAAAAGGTTGGCGACCGTTGACATAGACTTTAATCTCCTAGATTGTAAGCTTCTCGGGGCAGGGTTTGTCATTTGCTACCCCTATTTAATGTACAGCGCTGTGTAATATGTTGGCGCTATATAAATCCTGTTTATTAATAATAATATTAATAATAATAATAATAATATTATTATTATAATTGTAGGTAATTGTAATTCTCTGATAGGTCAATGTGTTTCTGCATAATCATGACAATACTACAGTGATCCCCAAAACAACATTTTTGGGAGATTTTCATTTCAGGAGCAGCAGAAAAAGCATATCAAATGCTTACTTTTTTTTTTTTTAATTATTTAAAGAACAAACAAAACAGAGTTTTTTTAAAACATTTTTAAAAGGAAGGTACTTTATATGTCAGCCTTATGAAAGCATGAGGTCATTGGTCAGTAAATTGCTGCTGCTTAATAAATAGATTCACATGGAAGGATGGGATCTGGGGGTACAGGAGAGTGCATGTGGGGTGTGATCTGTCCGTGCGGAGAGTGCCAGAGGGTGGGAATCATGGAGTGCAGATAAGTACTTGGGGCATAGAATCTGAGGGTACAGGAGAGTGCCTGGCTTGTGATACGGAGTTACAGGAGAGGACTTGGGGAATGATCTGGGGTTGCAAGAGAGCATATGGAGTGAGAAGTGTGGTTCGGGAGTGTGCCTAGGTTTTAACCAGGGGAGGGCATTTCCGGGTACAAGACAGCACCTGGGGAAGGATCTGGGGTGCTGGAGTGTTCTTTACTGTGCATAGGGATTTAGGTCAATTTAAAATATTCTAAGGGTCTCATTGGGAGTGTGCTAGTGACTAGGCACAAGGACACTGCAGCAGAGGTGTTGTCAAAATGCTGAATTTCACCTAACCATGTCACATGATGAAGATGTGATCTAATTCCCTTGACATTTTAGATTTGCATCAAAATCAATGTTACTGAAACCACTGTAGTTTTATGTAGGTGTGTGTGGGTTATTTTACATGCCCTTTTTAGATTTCTATTGCATTCTTTTTGGTTATGATGTGTACAGGACAGGAAGTGAAAGGAAATCTCCCTAATGAGATACAGATGACACCACAACTGACATTGGTTTATTCCTTCACCCACTCTCGGAGGAACAAAAAATTGGTTTATTCCTTCACCCACTCTCGGAGGAACAAAAACCTTTTGTGTTTACTTATACATCAATATATTGGCAAGTCTACAGGGATTGAATATATTTAAATGTTTTGCCTATAGACAGAAATGAAAATTAATATGTAAAGGTAACAATAGAAATTAGTTGCAGACCATGTCATGGAATAATCATCAAGAATGAACGTGAAATCTGAAAGTTTTTCTTAATAATTTTGTGTTTAGAGTAAAAATCTCCTAATTTTCAGTAATATATTTTTCTTACATCTTGCAATTTTGTCACTTTTTGCTGCTTAGGAATTCCCAGTGGTTGCCCTGTCACAGAGACCTTGAAGTAAGACATCAGTTGAAGCTGACCTGCTTTGTGTCACTAATTTGCTTCATAATCATCCCAATCTGTGCTGCTATCTATTAGACCAAACTACTTTTGTTTAAAGCATTGCCAGAATTAAGATTGATATTGTTTGCTAGTAAGTGCCTACTGTCATTCTGTAGAATATTTTGCACAAAGAAACAGAAGATGTATTTCTTGAAAAGAGTGGCGAGAGGTAATTTTTAAGAGTGACATGTATTGGTGCTCACAAATGTTGGTAGTTTCCAATAATATTCCCTTTACCATGCTTCTTTAGCTGTAACATTCAGAATTCATGGGGACAGGTTTGATTTTCCTCCAGCCATCTGTTGATACAGGCCTGATGGACTTTGTGTGCACAGAAGAGCTGTTCCTCTTTCACTGCCTCTGGGGTTGCATGATTATTAAAAACTACTGGCAACAAGTAGTGTGATACATACCCATCTGCTTATATCCTTGCAGGTTGTAAGCAGAGTGGGCAATTCTAGGTTTGTTCAGAGGGTGGGGGTGGCATCCACTACTCTAGAGACCCGCAATGCCCTGCACTAAGGCTACATGCACATGTCAGATGGTTCTCTTCCGATAATCGTCTCAGGGCTGATCTGGCGGATCCACAGACGAGGAACTATCATAATGAAAGTTAAGAGGGGAGAGCGCAGTGGGGTGCTGCTCTGTCATTCTCCCCCTCTCCTCCCCACAGAGCAGAAGGGCTCTGTATGTTACTGCACTCGTTCATGCATTGTGCAGTCGCTTGTCGTTCGAAAGGATCGTGAAAGATCATTTCCAACGACAATTATTGCATGTGTGTACTTGTACGTGTGCCTAATTCTATCAGCAATCGGAAGAAAGACAATCTTTCATAGTTTGATTACAACTTTACCCCCCACCATGCACCTATTTCTTTTGAAATTACATTATCTATTTAGAATGGTATGCATTGAAACCACACAAAACATAGACACCCGGACACATATTTTTTGACACTTGGGAAATTATATTAACATTTCGAATCCAATCACAAAACATTAATTACTTCAGTGTTTCCAACATAGTTCAACAGAGGGAGACCCACCAATTCTTTCTTTTTCCCAATTGCACTATTTTACCACTTTCCTTTACGCTTGTCCAAAGAGTGCGTTTTCTATGGCTCCATTGGAGCATGCATTATGGGAGTGCACACCTATGTATGCACAGGGCCAAAACGTTCCTGTTTCAGTGTCAAAATTCGAACACTTATGTTTTTTGGCTGCTAAGAAGTGTATCTTAAAAAACTGATTACAATCAAAACCTCCGACTTCTTCACAACATATGACTTACCTTTATTCTTTGATGTTAATAGATAAGGCTGAGGCTGCCCAACACCTTGATACTCACCCTCAAAGATTCTTTAATACGTGGATGCCCTTTCTGCAGTATACTCTTTCTCCAGAACAACTTAATGACATAATTGACCTTTTTCACCATACTGTGTGGTATGATATGAGGACATTGGGTGCATCCTAATATGTTGTGAAGGAATGATTAGAAACCTGTGTAATCAGGTATGTCAGAGACCTTTTTGTCAAATATAGCTAAACAACAACCCTGAAGGTAAAAAAATAACAAATCACTTTCCAGGCAAACATTTACATCAGGGGTGTCCAAACTTTTTGCAAAGAGGGCCAGATTTGGTGAGTTGAAAATGCGTGGGGGCTGACCATTCAGCACATACTCAGGGTTAGTGTGGGATGGTCTGCGGGTCTTGCACAGCACATGCCCACCAGGGTGGCGTGAGGCATTCCCTGTGCATGGAGTCCGGTGTCAGTGCGGGCTCTGTGCAGAGCACGTTTTTGGAATCAGAGTTGGCGTGGTCTGTGCGGGTCCTGCACAGCACACGCCCACTATAATGACGTAGGGGATTCCCTGTGCACACATGGGGACTCCCATCCTGCCGATAACTGCAAGGCGGTTGATTAACTCTAATGAAATATAAAATAGCTTTTTTGTACTTTACACTGTGGTCTACAGTGCTGGCGGGCTGCATATTATTTTTTTTTTATGACAGAGGCTGTGGGCCGGTGGAAATCTGAACACAGGCTGCAGTTGGCCCCCGGGTGGGACTTTGGACATGCCTGATTTACATGTTTCAGATGTGTAATTTAAATTAAAATTCTGCATAAAAAGACATTTAAAGATATGAATTTGGACACAAATAGAAAATGAATATATACACATTTTAATAGGTAATATACAAGTTACAGATAAATAACCAGAGGAGGAATGAGCATCTGAACAGATATATACAAGAACCAGTACCATCTGTTAGTGTTTTTATACAGAATGAGCAGGAACGCCACAGTGCTTATGCCACAGATCTATAGCTTTATTCACAATTGGATCTGTGTTGTCCAGTGGAACCTAGAGAAAAACAAGAGAGTGTCAAACATCGCAAAATCATCTCGCTAAAAATAATGTAAGAAATTTGGGGGCTGTCATTGTTTAGTACCTCCTTAAAAATAGGATTTTTGTGAAACTTACCATAAAATACTTTTACTGCAGTCTATTGGGACACTGGCAATCAAAAAACTGCACACCCCCCCGGATAAACTCCTCTCACTACCTGTCTCTCTCAATAAACTCCAAGAGAAGGATTTTAAGGTAAGTTTTACCAAAAAACTTATTTTTTTCCTTGTCTATTGAGGATGACAGGAAGATGTGTGCCTTTGGGATATCCAACTGAGGGGTGGGCAAAACGCAACAAAATTTTCAGGACCTTGATGGACGGTCAGCACTGGATGAGTGCACTTGGATCATAAATAGAGCATGAATAAAACTGAACAAGGCCTCAAGTAAGGCTTCACCACATACCTGAACCACCTTGTTCAGCTATTACATTAATCACAATAAAAAAAACAGAAAAAACACCACATCTCCCTTACATTTTAACACATGGTAAGCGCTCTTACTATCCATGTTACTCTCATATGCCTACCATAAAAAGTACATGTGTGGTGTCTTGTTGCTGGCATTTTTCCAGCAAAATGCATTAGTCTGAAAAACCACTGCATTACTAATTTCATTTCAGTTGTAGCCTAATAAATCATGGACTATACATTATTCTACCTTTATTTCTCGTTATTTTTATTAGGGACTCCATCATCCAAAAAACAAAACAGTACAAGTCACGTCCTAAAATGGGTATAAGGAGTGTACTTAAAGGCTAGCTAGTGTAAGGCCATTAACTATTATTTGGCCAAGAGGTGAAGAATGGAAACATAGTAGAGCACATTTATAGCCTTCAAATTACTATGGTGGGAATAATAACTTCTCTGCTGACTAAACCTTATTAACTAAGTCGATAGTGATAGGAAGCAACAAGTACCAGGCTGTGTTCAGTGACCTGTATACAACAATTTTTTCCTGTGGTGTGATATCTGTTGTAAAATAATGAAAACTCAGAATACTTGCCTTGGGACCTTATATAACATAATTGCGAATAACTGACATTATCTGACAACAAACAGAGGGGAGGTTCCATATAACTTTTAACTATTAGCAATTTTTTTTTACAAAGAAACTCTGGCGAGAAATAGAAGTGAAAGCAAAGTGTTCAGATAAGTGGGTATTTTAAGTATTTACACTCACACATTCTTAAACAGGTAGCAGTAGGCTTCCCTGTTTGAGTATGATTGGCGGGAGGAGATCCTGTCATCCACCGTCAACAATATATTGTCCCTGCAAATGCTCTTCAACAACTGGAGACAGCAGGGAAAATCATCTGCACTCATCCTTGCTTCCTCATACTCCGGCTTCTCACCTCTCCGGCTACCATGAGGGACACTAGATCAGCTGGGGGAAAGACGAACAATTTAAAGGCCCCTGGGGGAAAGCAGCTTGGGCATTTAGACTCCAGCCAGGGCCGTCTTATGGATGAGTGCACCCTGTTCATGCTTGTGCCTTCAAAAACTCTCCAATGCCCATGGCCACCTTTACCAGTTCAGCTTTTACAGGCATATGTGCACCAAAGCATTATTACAATTAGGTGTAACTGTTAAGTGCATTTAGGAGTAAAGGCTTATCTAATTATCGCACTTCTGCTCACATAAATTCTGTTTATTTGCGGATTCCCTGTAAATACCTGTGCCTGTGTTCAATAATACTAAATCTCTGCTTGCCCTAACCGTTTAACCACAATCTTACCTGCCAATTTTCACCACCAATTAATTTTTGCCTACTGTTAACTGTTGCCACAACCTAGGAGGCATGTGCAGGATCAAGCACTGTAGAGGAGACAGACTTTGACTTAACCTCCCTGGTGGTAATCCTGAGTGTGGCTCAGGGTTAATTTTCGGTACCAAAAGCGGTAACCCAAGCCACACACGGAGTGGAATTGTAAAGCTTACCTGGTCCCCACGGGCCCGCGGCGTCCTCCGGCAATGCCCGCCCGGTATCGGCGTCCCCTGGCGATGCCCGCCTGGCATCTGAGTCCCCATCACGGGGATGCAAATGCCGGATGGGCATGGGACGTGTGCGTGCAGCTTGGGGGCGGGACCTGACGGGAAATTTAAAATAAGTATTTTTAAATGTCAAATGTACTGCTTTAGCATTTAAAAATACTGATATAATTAGGCCACCCGGGGAGTTAAAGCACATACTTTTGAGAAGCAGAGAATGTACATATAATATTATTATATACACTATGCTTATTATTGTTGTATCATCGTTGTATGGCATAGTTTATTTTAGAATAATGTACAGACTAACCTCTACAGGTGAACAGCATAACTAAATGTACATGTTTTCAACATGTCTCAGCAAACAGCATAGTAGATTTGACTTGCTTACCTTTTCCAAAAACTCATTAATACTTTCTGATGTATTCAAGGCATTGATTTTCATTTTAAAAGTTAACATAATCTCTACAGCAACAAATACAAGAATCTTGCAGGATCCACTCACGAGTTTGTCCCACACCCTACAAACAAATGAGGAAAACAGTTGGTGATAGAAAAGATGGAACTACTGATTAGCTGCATAAACCAGCTATGACAATAAAACAAGTGTCTTACAGTGTATACAGTGAGGGAAATAAGTATTTGATCCTCTGCTGATTTTGTACGTTTGCCTTCTGACAAAAAAATGACCAGTCTATAATTGTAATAGTAGGTTTATTGTAGCTGTGAGAGACAGAATAACAACAAAAGAACCCTCAAAAACCCAGTGCTCAAAAGTCAGAGCTAGATGTGCATTGTAATGAGTGAAATAAGTATTTGGTCCCCTATCAACCAGCAAGATTTCAGGCTCCCAGGTTTCTTCACTGTATGCAGGTAACGGCCTGAGATGAGGAGCACCCTCTGTAAGGGAATGCTTCTAATCCAAGCTTATTACAGTACCTGTATAAAAGACACCTGTCCACAGAAGCAATCAATCAATCAGATTCCAAACTAGATTCCAAAATCAGATTGCAGTCATGGCCAAGACCAAAGAGCTGTCTAAGGATGTCAGGGACAAGACTGTAGACCTACACAGGCTGTACTGGGCTACAAGATTTTCGCCAAGCAGCTTGGTGAGAAGGTGACAACAGTTGGCGTGATAATTCGCAAATGGAAGAAACAAAATAACTGTCAATCTCCCTCAGTCTGGGCCTCCATGCAAGATCTCCCCTCGTGGATTTGCAATGATCGTGAGAACATTGATGAAACTTGTCAATGATTACAGGGCAGCTGGGACCAATATCACCAAGAAAACAATTGGTAGCACATTGTGCCATGAAGGCCTGAAATGTTCCAGAGCCCGCAAGGTCCCCCTGCTCAAGACAGCACATGTACAGGCGTGTCTGCAGTTTGCCAATGAACATCTGAATGATCCAGAGGAGAACTGGGTGAAAGTGTTGAGGTCAGATGAGACCAAAATTGAGCTGTTTGGCATCAACTCAACTCAGAGTGTTTTTTTGCTAAGGGGACAGGACACCTTCACTCCATCGAAGGGACAATGGACGGGGCCATGTAACGTCAAATCTTGGGTGACCACTTCCTTCCCTCAGCCAGGACATTGAAAATAAGTTGTGGATGGGTATTCCAGCATGACAATGACCCAAAACACATGGCCAACAAAGGAGTGGCTCAAGAAAAAGCACATGAAGGTCCTGGAGTGGCCTAGCCAGTCTCCAGACTAGTTGATAGAGGATCAAATACTTATTTCACTCATTACAATGCACATCAAGCTCTGACTTTAGAGCACTGGGTTTTTGAGTGTTCTTTTGTTGTTATTCTGTCTCACACAGCTACAATAAACCTACCATTACAATTATAGACTGGTCATTGCTTTGTCAGAGAAACGAACAAAATCAGCAGGGGATCAAATACTTCTTTCCCTCACTGTAAATAGTAAGTGTGCCTGCACACAGAAGACACCTATAAACAAATATTTAGAGACAGTTTTACTTGGCCTTGTTCATTGACTTTGGCTTGTGCTTCTAATAATTTATTCATTTTGGTATATGCCGAAATTGTACACTGAGCTGTGCATGCATGGCTTTATGTACTTTGAATAAAAGATTGTAAACAGTAGGTAAGTAGTAGTTTTTTTTATTTGCACTTTGTCTTTATTTTTAAGGTAGCTGTAGGTCAGCAGACCTGCAACTAATGACACTCTTCCTCTTCCAAAGTGTAAGTATTTCCTTTATCATCATACAGGATTCTTTGAAGCCTCAACCAAAAAGCAGCCTTTTTGGACAAAGTGATATAGAATGGTACCTTTGCAAGCTGGATGCAGGTAAACAACCTGCAAAGCACTTCCTGAACCAAAAGTCATATGGGAGCCTTTCCAATGCATTGCATGTCTTCAGATGAGCCACCAATCTGCTGTCTTCCAAATTTAGGTAATGCTCAAATCCTTTTTGCTGAAAAATAAAATGGTTTTATAAAGTGGTAACAAGAAGAAAGAGGTGATATTACCAAGTTTGCCAAATAAAACCATGTGCAAGTAAAGCATGTAAAAATGATGAAAGAAAAGCTGTACTTATTATTATTGCTGCTTAACAATGGGGGCCCCTTTAATGAATAAACAAACACTACTGAAGAAAATTTTTTTTAGCCCATAACACTCACAAACCTTCAGTTATCTCTCCACCTTAGGATGACACACATGAACCAGTCCAAGTCAGAAAGTCAAGCATTTCTTAGAAAGAAATTATGAGTGCTTCTTCTTTGTAAAGGGCACTCATTAAAAAACATGAATAGGTTTTCCATGGCAGGCAATGACCTTTCCTTTTTAAAAGGAAAAAAAGTAATTCACCGAGTGCTGAATTGTGGTGCCAAGAAGACAAGTAAATATCTCACCACCCGATATTTCAAGGCAGACTGATCAGAGAAGCACCTTTAGGATTGTATGTATCACCAGGATAAGACTTTACAGTGGAATCTGTGGTTCTGGAACAGGTAAACTAAGAGTATTACAACAATTTTACCTATGTTACTCTGCCAATAAGTTAGGAAAGGGGAGCAGCAATTTTATGGGCCAAGAGGGAAAGGGAGAAGCCTAGACACCAAACAGCCCAGAGACAACCCTGTGAGTGAATCACACCTTTGGCTGGCCAGAATTACAATTACCTTGATAGGTACTTAGGCAACTGCCTGGAATTTAACTTTACCATTTCAGGTGCCCAACAAAACAGAATCATATGCCCTGTGCTCCCAATGGTAATTACATTTTTATCTGCATGTGTACACTAACTGAACAGAATATTTCAACTGATGAGTATAGTCAACAGTCAAATTTCATGTACTCTGCCTCCTTTCATAACAACTGCTGAAATAAAATTTCAGCTACAGAACAAGTGAATTGAAAAAACATTAAACTCAAGCTTTGCAAATTATACAATTTTCCCTATTGAGAATGGAGAAGTATAAGGAATACCATATTCACACTTAGTAGAAGAACATTGTATACATACCATTGTAGCATAGCAATCCCTAAACTTCGTGTCCAAATGATGCACAAAATTTCGGGTCACCCAATAACAATCTATTTCATCATCAACTATCTCCTCTATTGTGCTAGCTATGGCAAGGAACAACTCATCCTCTGGCTCCTAAAACACAAACAGTTTTTGCTGCAATTACTTCAAGAAAGCATGCTTGCATCATATTCATTGAATATCTAAATTAAAATATACTTAAGGTATAAATAAATTGTAGTGTTAAAGTGTATACTTTAAACAATAGGATATTGTATGATACGTGTCTGTACACAAGGTGAGTACCTGTGCAAATTTTTCTTGTAATTATTATAGTGATTTTTACCTGTGGACACCTGCTATGAGACAAAAATACCTACAGCTCAGCTACTGATTCAGTATTATTTTAATTACAGTTGATTACAATGTGTTTTGTTACTGGAGCAATTTCTAACAGGTACGTATTCATGCTCCCTAGTGTTGCTGTTGCTAGAAATCAATAAAACAACAACACCTATGACATAGCAATTCTAGTGATTTGATACTGACCAATTGATATTTTGCATTGTCCTACATTTTTAATCTACAAAGAGACTTAGTGTTTACTTAGGCAACAGAATATAAATGCAGTATTGCAGAACATTTGATTAAACTTGTTTAAATAATTCTATTGTATTATACTGGCCCTACCAAAGTGTAAGTTTGGCTTCTAGACAGTTTCCCCATCTCCAGTTGATGCATATGTAGGTACACCTCTGCTTGAAGAGTGGTGTCGTTGATGAAGCGCATAACCTGCAGAGCATGGTGAATATCATAAAACTGCTCCTTCCTGTGAACCATCACTTCCTGATGAGTCTCCTGGTGGGGGGGCAGAATGCCTTAAAAAAAGAGAATTAAAGCATAGAAGAATATACAGACTGATCAACTACATGCAATATTATGCTCATTACAATTATGAGTTTATACATATGTTTGCATATATATATATATATATATGGGAACTTAATGGGAACTTTAAAAATGTATTCGTACCAAGGAGTACTTTCCATACAAGAATTCGGTACATGGATGGAAGAGGAAACCTCTGACTAAAGGTACACAGCTTTTCAATATCTGTGGATAAAAAATAAAATTAATATATATCAGCAAACCAGTATTTATTACCATGACAGAACCCTAAATGAATATCCCTAAAGGTATATATTCTGAAAATACAGTATCCTCTGTGTAACTCATAAGAATATTTCAGTGCCTGTCTTGTACATTTGAGCAGACAGGCTATTAAAGGATTCTTACAGACCTGGAAAACCTAAACAACTACATGAAAAGGGTTACAAGAATATAAAAGGTTTTTCTAGCCCAAAAGTGAAACTTCTGGTTAACTCAGAGAGCTACCAGGAGGTCTCTCCATTCCACCGATTGCATTTTCTCAGTATAAAAAAAAAATCAAGACGGTTGGCGGGGGAGTGCAGGGAAGTATGTTTTTTAGAATCCCTGAGAGAATAAATAAAAAGGACTTTGCAAAGAGCTTCATAATATGTCTGCTCTATTTGGATACAAGTAAATAAATTATATAAACATACATACAGAATGTATATATATATGTATATAAATGGGAATATTTAAGTAATGTCAATCTGAAAGAAATACTCAAGAATGGCTTTATAAATTATTAATGGCATTGACGTACATTTCCTAAACAACCTAAAACCTACAACCTAATTTGTTTTAATTTTTAAAACTTACAATTGGGGTTCACAAGGTATTTATTCTGATTTCTTTGCTTTACTTGTTTATGAAGCTATGTACTAATAATTTTTTTTTTAATATTGTACCCACCTAACCGATCATCTTTTAGCAATATCTCCAGTGACTTTTTCTCTTCTACTCCACGAAATCCAACTTTCTCATAATACACAGACCGGAAATTTCTCTGGGAATCTTCTGACATGTTTATGCTGAAATTAAACATTTTTTATGCGTTAGTATGGAGTTTACAGGTACAGAAAAGGCAGCAAAATACAGTAAGGTGTTGGAAATATGGGCTTGGAATTTGATTCTATTATGTTTCCTCATTCATGCACAAACTTCAGGTATATTGAAAAAAAACTGAATTCAGGCAGGTGTTAGATGTTTTTGATAAAAGAGACATGCACTGTCCTCTGCTTTTTGTACTTTTTGTTTCTTTGCCTACTTTTTTATTTCAATGAATTTTTGTTGATTTATGACAAAATGTTAACAATACACGTAATATTAAAAAAAAAACATACAAAGAAAAAGTAAACAAGTATACAAGTCTTTTCATTGCATAATACAGTGGCAGATGAGTATCCTTTATCATCATCTGAAAAACAAATTAACCATAATAGCCAACAAAAGGGAAGGGAAACCTAAGGGAAAATTACATTTCCGGTCCACTACTATACACACCTGTGGGGGAAAAAAAAAAACATTTCATGATATACTCATACTAAAGAGTATACATACTAATCACTATGGCTCCTATACCATAGAACATTTCTCTTGTGTGCCATTTAAAATGCTAGACAACTTCACATTTAAAAATGTGTTGTCAGTTCGTGATAACACCTCATGGTATGGAATGATTTGCTTCTTCCAATGTCTAGCTATTGTTTGTTTAGCTGCAAGAGTTTTTTCTGCCTACTTTATGTCATACAGTGTTAGAGCCCAGATCTATTATTGGCACCACTGCAAATAGACCCAAAAGTCAAGACAATGTGATGTCATTTGTGGGAATTACATCATCAGTGACTGCCCGATGGCCAAGAAGGATCTCCAGGAGAAGTGATGGAGGGGATGGCGGTGTCAAGGGATGCAGCAATGACAGGTTCCCGGTTCTAGGGTGTCGACAAATAGTTGTGTGTACCATAATAAGCAGATACACTCTGATGACTTGCTAATCATGGCAAAAGCTTGCCCACACCAACAATTTCTTCTGCATCTAAAGCAGGACAGGCATCACTATCTTCTTCTTTTTGGCCATTCTGATTAGCTGGGCTGGGATGATGTGCCGAAGTTTATTTGGTCCCAGCACACGCAGAGGCAGCCAGGATGTGCCAGGTATTCTGGAAACCAATGCTGATCTGCGCAGCTTCCCAAATTTTAAAAGATAGAACAACAATCAGACAGATAAGAATAATTATTGCAGAAGGAACATTCTGTAATAAAGCTCTGCATGATTATACATTTTTAAAATTAGACGTTAGCCTCACTTTAAGCACAGTAAAGTGCAATTTATCAATCACTAATGCTCATCTCCCTAAAACACCTTGCAGCTGTTGCATCAATTTTTGCTCTGGAAAGTTTGCAACCAGTTGATTTTCATTCACCTGTCCTTTTATTATTATGAAACAGTATTTATATAGCACCAACATATTTAATGCAAATATTATACTCTTAAGAATTTTGTGTCTGTGCTGATTTTGCATAATACACATGCACTTGTGTGGCTGTGCTTACACTGACAGGCAAGTCCTAGTAATATCTGTACACAGGATGAGAACACAAACACACTCATGGAAACAACTTGTCTATGAACAAAGGCTGCACAGTGGGAAGGCAGTCAGTGAGCAGGACAGAAATCAAAGATTAAAGCGAACCTGTTCCTGGCAGAAAGGGAACACAAGAACTGGGCAACTTGTTATCACTCAAAGCTCTTGTTACCCCACCTGTTACAGCCTCTTCTTAGTCACTAGGGGAAACAGGAAGTGACGTCAGTCAGGGACCTGGTAGTGGGCGGGGCATGAGCGGGGACGTTTATATTTCTCCCATACAGAATGTGCAGTGTGTCAGGTGATAGCAGTAGGAAGAAGAGATGCATTGTCGGCATTACAGGGTCACATGGGGGTTCGTTGTCAGCGTTACAGGGAGATGGGTGACAGAGGTTGCGGTTGGAGTGCAGGGTAAAGCAGAGAGGAGGATTAGTGGCACGAGGGGTGCAGTTTTAGAATTGGTGCTATGGGATTATATTGAGGTGCTGGGTGACACATGACAAGGGTAACAGGGTAGAGTAAAAAATGATAGGTGCAAATAATAAATCCTGCATGATGTTATTCAATTGTTGCTTATCATCCAGTTATTAAAATGTGCACACCAACACAATAATATTCGCATTTTTTGTAAAAAAAACATTGGATTTTGTCAAGTAATTGGATGCCATATATAGGTATTATATATATAGGTTTAGGCATTCTTTAAAGCGTACCTAAACTAAAAATTCTATTGTTTTTCCTTTTTTTTAAGTGCAAGACCCTTTTTTTAAATAAAGGGTGAAGCATGGTCCCCTAATTCTCGACCGCCTAGTCGATCGAGAATGAATGGGAGCACAAACCCTCCCAGGATAGCTACATCAGGCATCCCAGGACGAACTTGGGAGCCTTTTCATTCAAACAGAAAAATGTGCCAATCTCACATCTCATGCATGCGCAGTGAGATTGGCAAATTCTTTTTTCATTCTACGTTATCCGATCTCACTCCTGGGTCCGAAGTCGTAGGATGAAGAACCAGGAAGATGAGCAGAAGATGGCAGCGCCCAGAGTCCTGAATGTCGGGACAACGGGGGACCTGATGCAGGACACCCCTGGAGCTCACACATTACACGTTGCAATCCCAGCAAATAATCTTTATACAATAAAATAAAGGGTTCACCGTACCTTTGTAAAATGATGACCAACCTAAACTATCTAGATCAGTGATCGCCAAGCAGTGGTCCACAGTAATTTGGGGGGCTGCAGAAAAAATTGGACTTTATTTGCAATTTTTATGTTTTATTAATAATAAAACAAAAATAATATTCTAATAAATTCTTATATTCTGAATAACAATTTTCGCCTTTATTTTGCACTAAATTCACGAACTGTACTAGAGACAGAAAAACAAGGGAGGCGCAGCGCGACGTCAGTGTAGTCTGAAGTTGTATGAGGCAACCGTAGCTGAGCTGTACGCTTCAGTATTGTTTCCATCATTATAACAGTCACCCCGCTCCGCGAATACTGATTCTCATCCGTTTTATTTTATTTGTTTATTTCTCAGTTGCTCTTTTAAGTACGTATGACCTTAACTGTGTATAAACTGTTATATTTAATGGCATCAAATAGTTTGATAATTATCATTTCTTGTTTGGTCTTAAATTCAAATGAAATAAACTCATAATAGGTGAGAAAAAGCAAAAGAAAATTTTGCATTTCTTTAGTAATACCAAAGATAATGCAACTAATGATAATAGTAACAATTGTAATACTTCACTTAACCGTGAGCTGATTAATGAATCAGAACCTCCACAGTCCTTGTCAGGCACCACTAGAAAGATTAATATTTTACAAATGTATTTATCTTTTTAAAAAAAATTGTAATAATGGGTCCATGGGATTTAAAATAATGAATTTAGTGGTCTGTGAGGTCTAAAAGGTTGGCGACTGCTGATCTAGACGGACAATACCTTGCACTACCAGAGTTGTTAGTAGATCGGAAAGAGTACAGTCATATTATAGCATGTATGGTGAACTATAGATGTGATTTCCCCCTCACTATATTGATATTTACTGTTACTCTCTGTTTGCCTTTTTCTGACACTTCTTTTTAAATAAAGTTTTCATAATGTCCTTTGTTAATTATTTTCCTGCTAATAACTATAAATGACTATGTGCAATATCCAAATAATCCATTATTTGCTTGTGGTGCTAAAAACACAACTGGGGGAGTACTCAGAGTATCCTTGCAGTACATACAGTATTTTCTAACAACTTAATACAGAAAAATGTTTTTATCCTGTCAAGAGTTGAAAATATTTAAACAATACTATGGAAAGAAAGCCACCAGATAGGTTGATATAAACCAGCTTCCTTTCTACAGTAATACTTTTGTAATATTTCTAACCCCTGAAAGGGTTGTTTTTAACCCATATTCTTTGGGTGGAACTTTAAGTTTTAACGCACAAATGTCACCTGGAATATCCCCAGGAAAAAGCGCCCCTTCGTTGCTAAAAGGAAATATCTATGCCAGGGCAGTCCAACGAAGTCTGTAAGTAAACTCACTGTATTGGCTGGCTGCTTGGAGAGCCCAAGAGTATAAAGCTACGTACACACTTCCAATTATTATCGTCGGAAAACGAACGACGAACGTTCCTGCACGATATATATGAACGATCGTATAGCACCGATACTGCACATAGAGGTAACAACACGATCGTTCGTAGATATTGTACACACAATAGATACGATCGTTTAAGCGATAGAGGAACTATGTGCACGACAGGAAAGTGAACGGACGTTCGTTCATCACGCATGCTCTGAACATGGACGATCAACGAACGACCGTACACACGAACGATGTTCAACGATCGTCGTCCAATCCGATCCGCCGGTCCGGTCGTTCGTTTCCAGCGACTTTCCTCGTTCGTCGGCGTCGTTGGTTACTTTTTTAAGAACGATTTTTTGCCCAATCGATCGTTCGTCGTTCGATTGGAACGATAAAAATTGGAAGTGTGTACGCACCTTAAGTCCTGTATTTTAGATACTTTTTCACTGTATTCATCACCACACTCCTAGACTAAACAAGCAGTTCAGGAGTTCATATTAAAGTACTTTGCCAAAACCTCACAGACTTTCACAGACGTAGACAAAATATATTTATAAAAAATAAAACTCTTTAAAAACATTTGTCTTGCCTTATATGGAATATAAAGCTCGCAAACACCTCATAGCAACTGTTGCTTTTTATGAAATCAAGACAGTTCCCGAAGATTGTAAATAATTGAGGAGGTCTGGACACAATTATTTCTAAATGTTCCCTAAAAGGTAGAAAATCTTGAGTTAGGGCAGGCATTCACATTTTCTGAAACTGATTAAAACAGAAATTCTCCCCCTCACATTCCAAATCTCCCCCTGACATCTTCCTAACTGTTAATAACACAGTTATTTGTCCCTCCCCTCAGGCACATTGTCTTGGCATCACCTTCAATTCCGCCCTCTCTTTCACCCCCCACATTCAGAACATTTTCAGGTCCTGCCACTTTCACCTTCGCAACATCTCCAAAATCCACTCCTACCTGTCCCCAGAGACCACCAAACTCCTTGTACATGCTCTTATCATCCCTCGTCTGGACTACTGTAACCTTCTCCTCTCTAGTATTCCACTAACCTGACTCTCTCCTCTACAATTTATTATGAATGCTGCAGCCAGACTCATCCATCCCACCGCTCCTCTTCTGCTCCATCTCTTTGCAGTTCTTTACTTTGAATTTTATATTCTCTTAGAATCTAATTCAAGGTCCTGTGCTTTGCCCTTCAAATCCCACCACAGCTCTTGTCCCACTTACCTTTCTACCCTGATATAAAAATATCTGTATTTCCCCAAATGATAAGCCGCCCCACACTATAGGCTGCTCCATTCTATAAGCCGCACAAAATGCTCATTTATGTTTTAAAACTCCAAGCCGTCCCACCTTATTAACTGTAGCGTTACTATTATTAATATTATTAAACAGGATTTATATAGCGCCAACATATTACGCAGCGCTGTACATTAAATAGGGATTGCAAATGACAGACTAATACAGATCGGTGGGCAGCCCTCAGTGTCTGATTTTGTCTATTTTATCCCTAAAGTAGGTGGCAATGTCTTGCGCAGAGAAGGATGTTGTGGGGGGAGCAGGTGAAGGGTTTAGGAGGGAGTCAATTGTAGAGAAGAGGTTGCGTGGGTTGGAGGCTTGAGAGGAGATGACAGCGGGGAAATAATTTTGTTTGGTGACAGTGAGCTCTGTGTTAAAGCTTTGAACCTTGGTTTTGTAGTCCATGAAGTCAGCGCTGAGGCCAGATTTCCTCCACATGCGCTCAGCTCCACGAACAGACTTTTGTAGCTGTTTGGTGTGGTTGTTGAGCCAGGGTCGGGGGTTGGCAGGGCGGGGGTAGCGGAAGGTAGCAGGAGCAACATTATCCAAAGCCAGGGAAGCCAGCCAAGAGAGTGGTTTAACATGGTGGCAGCTTCGTCTGGGGAGGTGATTTTGGAGAGGGAGGGGGTTTGGGACTCAAGGCAGTTTGAGAATAGGTTGTGGTCAAGGTATCTCTCTGCCATTGACAAATATCTCTCTGCCATTGACCAGGTCTGGGATGTGGCAAGGGTTTGATAGGTTGAAAGTGATAAGGTTTTTACAAATCTGAAGTAAATACCGTAGTAATAAGAAAATAGAAGTAAAAACATCTACGTAATTTGGCACGCCCCTGGAGGCCTTTGCAACATTATAGTGACATCATACTGTAGTTGAGGGAGAACAATCAAATTGATAAAGTTTTGCACTTACCCATATCATGCCGCGAGGCAAGTCCTACGCTGCAGAATTTAAGCTCCAGGTCAATGTTTTCGCAAAAGAAAACGGCAATCGTGCAGCTGGATGCCACTTTGAAGTAGATGAAAATCAAGTGAGAAATTGGCGCAAAGATTAGGAAGCTTTGCACAAGCTTCCGGCACATAGGCATGCAAGGCATACAAGGGCAGCAAAATGGCCAAGCTTGGAGAAGTTAACTTAAAGAATGGATTCTGGCGCAGCGTGAGAACAATCGGGTATTTCCAACAGTGGCCATTAAAATGAAGGCACGAGAAATGGCTACTGAAATGGCAATTGATGACTTCAAAGGGGGTCATAATTGGGTTTCTCGCTTTATGAAACAAAATGGTCTATCTATCCGAGCCAGAACGACTGTGGGACAGAGACAGCCTGACGACTGGTAGAATAAACTTGACAGTTTTAGAGAGTTTGTCAGCAAGGAAATCGGGACGCTGAAACACCAGAAAATATTATCAACATGGATGAGGTCCCAATGCAGATGGACATTCCATCAACACGCACTGTCGATACGGTTGGTAAAAAGATCATATCAGTAACTACCACAGGTCACGAGCGGACAAATTTTACAGTTGTTCTAGCTTGCACTGCAAGTGCCAAAGAGCTGAAGCCATTCATAATTTTTAAGAGGGTGACAATGCCATGGGAAAAACTACCTAAGGGTATTAAGGTCTCAGTGAATAAGAAGGGCTGGATGAATGAGGACATTATGGTGGAATGGGTGGACAAATGCTACAGAAGGCGGCCTGGAGCTGGATTTTTTAACAAAAAGAAGTCCTTGCTAATTTTCGGCTCTATGTCTGCTCACCTGATGGATAGTGTTCATAAGGCAGTGAACAAGGTTGGTGGTCACGTGCCTATATTACCTTGCAGACTTACCAGTACATGCAAATTGTAGTCACTTGATATTGCTGTAAATCATCCATTTAAGTGCCTTGTAAGGATTGAGTGGGAAGAATGGATGGCAGATGGTGAGTATACATTCACTCTGTCTTGTCGGCACCGAGTTGTGACATAAAGTCAAGCGTGTGAATGGTTTATTTCGGCGTGGAACAACGTGAAACCAGAAAGCATACAAAACGGTTTTTGCAAAGCCGGAATCCTTCCTCCACCTACAAGCCTAACAGCTGCACAAGCAACATCTGGAATATCGGAGAGTGATACCGATGACGAAAGCGTATCTGACATTAGCTGACAATGCAGCACAGGTCTCAATATTGTCCATGTGCAGAAGGACCCTTTTCATTAAAAGGGAAAAAAATTGACGATCTCACGCTTGTGCAGTGAGATTGGCAAGTTTTTTTCCAACCTACATCACCCGATCTCGCACCTGGGTCAGGTGACGTAGAAAGAACCCGGAAGAAGAGGTGAAGATGGCGGAGCCCGGTGCGCCAGCTCAGAGACGGATACCGGGAGGACGCAGGACCAGATGGAAGAGACCACGGGATTGACTGACTGCACTATTGAAGGTAAGTGTATTTTTTTATTGTTTTTGGGACTTTTTCAGTTTACTTCCTCTTGAAGCCTATTTATACAAGGTCATTGGATAGGTTTTCTTTAAAAGATGGTATTGGGTACTCTTTTCTTACATATTTGTCAGAAAAAGAAGGATTTGATGACATTATTGAGGAACATACACAGCGCTGCGTAATATGTTGGCGCTATATAAATCCTGTTTAATAATAATAATAATAATAATAATATTATTAACAGCGGCAGTATTTCCAGGTACACCTGCCTGTGTCCTCTGCATGAGCGCCAGCTGTGCTCTGTGTGCAGCTCGCTCTCTCGCCTGTATTTGAATTGTGCAGGCAGCCAATGAGAGCCGTCCGCTCACCAGCCCGTTAGCTGTCTGCACCCCCCCCCCCTCATTTCGCTCCTCCCAGCTTTATTGACTACAGCACAATGTTTACACCGCTGGAAGGTTGTGTGGCCCGTGTGTGGAGCTCTCAGTCATGGCATGGGACAGGCAGGTCAGTGAGAATTGGTGAAAGCTGGCTGTGAGAATGCTGACTGTGGGTGAGATGTTTCCGGTGTTGTCTGTGCTGCATTCAGCTCTCTTTCTGTCCCTGATGTGCAGCTTGCCTAGTGATGTGGCACTGACCGGGGACCGCCAGGGCCCTGGGGCACGGGCTGCAGTGTACTTTGACAAGTTTTATTAAAATGAGTGCCAGGCCTCTTTGTTCTTATGGTGCAGTACACATGACAATGCAGTGATGTGTGGCTGGCTGCCTACAGCAATGGAAGGACAGACAATGGCACTGGTATCAGTGTTACAGAGAGGCCGGCAGTCTCCTCACTGACATGTCTTCTGCTTCCCGCCGACACTGGGCTCTACAGCTGGAGCCTGGGAATGGAAGGACGGCGGCCAGTGATGGTTAGCAATTATGTCCAATAAGAAGGACGGAATCGTGCCAGCTTTCTAGAACAACAACCGGATCTGTCCAATAGGAACGCGGGGCGGGCACATGTATGAAAGTCTAGGAAGCTGAGCGTAGACATGTGATGTGATGGCAGAGTGTCTCAGTGGAAAGGCAATGACAGGGGTTGGGGCTAATAGCTGGGAATTGTTTATGGCTCCCAATAGTTAGGTGTGTTTGCTGTAATGAATGATTATTTGGGCTCTGCATTCTGAAATGTTTTCAAAGATTTGCTAAATTTAACAAATTTAATTCAATATGAAGAATAAAAGTGATCATGTTTGTATAATGATGGGGAGGTTTTAAGTAGTCTATGAAGTTAAAGTGTAAAACTTATTTTTCCAGTTTTGGCAGTGAAAGGGTAAAATGCATCTCACTTTATCAGATTATTAATAAACAGGATTTATATAGCTCCAACATATTACGCAGCGCTGTACAATAAATAGGGGTTGCAAATGACAGACAGATACAGACAGTGACACAGGACGAGGAGAGGACCCTGCCACGATTCGGTTGTCACTGTCTTTGGGAGATCTCCCTTCACTTTCTGAGGATATTTTTTAGGGGTGTTTGTGTGTTTTCAAGTTGATTAAACTAAAAAATTAAATTTATTGTTATTATAATATTTTTTATAATTATTATCTTATAATTTATTATTTGTGTTTTTGTGTTATCATACCCAGGGTTATTCCTAACAATTAGAGGCCTGCAATATTAAACAACAAAGGTTAAACATGTCGATTCCCCGGCACTTCCTGGGTGTCTGACAGCATGGCACGCTCAGCGCCACCCAGTATTGTGATTGGCTGTTCATCAGCCACCCCACTGACTCCTTTGTAGGGGCACAGTATGCAGCATTCTTCCACACTGCTTTACAGGCACCAGCCAGTCAGTGAGCGTGAACAAATGTTTTTTTGTTTTGATGACAACTGTAAAATTTTGATTTCACTTCTGCTGTAGTGACTATGGTCACCAGGACAAACAGACAAAACCTCTCCATTGGGGAAGCAGACAGAAATCAAAATTTACAATTAAAATGTATTGAAAAAGGAACAAGTTAATTGGAAACGTAATCAGAGAAAATAAATATTTGTCTTCTGTTCTTTCACTGTCCAGGCTGCAAGCTTAGTTGGTAACAGGACACCACAGTATTTCTTAAAACAAGATCGCCAGGTCGAAAAAATCTACACAGAGCTATGTAAATGAAAAATTGCTCTCCTGTTGCTGAATGATGTGCAAAAAAAAATGGAATCTTCCTGTGTGTGCAAAATAAAAAAGAATCTTCCTGTGTGTGCAGGGAAACCAACACTTCCAGGAGTTTTCATGTGTTACCTGCAGTACTCAGGGGCTTCTATGACCACTATGTAACTACAGGACAGAATCACTGACATTGATAAAGATGCCTTTCCAAAGAGTCTCTGCAGACTTTTTTTTGTAGAAAGAATATTATTATTATGAAACCGTACTTATATAGCGCTGGCGTACTAGCAGCGCTATACATTAAATAGGGGTTGCAAATGACAGACAGACAGACAGACAGTGACACTGGAGATAGAGAGAACCCTGCCCAGAACAGCTTACAATCTAGGAGGTGGGGGAAGTAGCACACAATAAGGGGGGTCACTCATTCATATTTTTTTGTGACCTAATAGGTCTTGATTTTTGAAAACATCAGATTAACAAACAATCTAGTTGATTACATCCTGTAGAATGAACTTATAGTATATATAGTATTACATAGTAGTTAGGTTGAATTATGATGGCCAGAAGACTAAGTACATTTAGTGCCAGAAATCGTTATTTGCAACAAAAGTTATTATTATTAACATCATTGCTATACACTAATATATAATGCACATATAAATATCATTTATGTGGAAAATTTTAAATAACAATCTTGTATTTTGTATTCTGGTCTCCCCAGGGTTGTTAAACTGCAGAAGCAGATGTTAGGATAGAATTACTACTAGTGTGCCTTAGGAAGCCATTGTAAATGAAACCACACCAGGAAAACAATGATTTACTTGAATGGAAACAATTGTTCAGGCCTTTGTGCAAATTAGTGACATCGACTCTTTTGTTAGGAAAGTGGAAAATTAACTTTTATATTATCTGAACTGCTATAGCAGAGTTCCATCATGATTAAAGCCATAAATTTACTCATAAATGTATTAAGTGTAAAAATACCTACTATAAATATTAAAGGAATGCCTTTAAACAAAAAACAGCATCTGTTTATTGGGTGTGTGTGTACAAATTGTACATTTCTGTTTTATGGGCCATGTTGTAGCTACCAGGTAAATATACATTGTGGGGCAGTTAAGATTTTGGCACTGGTAGCTGGGCTATAACTTTCACGATGGAATTGCTATAACACAACCAGGCCTGTATTTAAACATTTAATTGATTATTCTTTATACTGAATAATTATTTATTGGTCTGATGAATCAAAAGTTGCACACAATTGCACATAATGCACACAAATAAGCAAGGAAGACAGACAAGGAGACAAAAGATGCTACATTAATACACTTTTATCATTCTATAGCAGAGGTTTGAAAAAAAGAAAATTGTTAAATGCAGTTAATATTGGGTGATGCTCCGAGGTTAGCACTCTAGACTTTGGAGTGCTAGGTCCCAGGTTCAAATCTTGGCCAAGGCACTATCTGCATCGAGTTTGCAGGTTCTCTCTGTGTTTGTGCAGGTTTCCCCCCACATTCAAAAACATGTCTATAGGTAATTGGCTACTCCCCAAATTGACCTTGGCCTGTGGTAATGCCATGTGACTATGGTTGGGGTGTTAAATTGTGGGTCCCTTTTGAGGGAGAGTTATTGACTTGACTAAAGATTTTGTGAAGCGCTCCTTAATATGTTGGAGCTATATAAATACTAGTTACAAAAAAGAATGCAATAATTTGTTTCAAGTTCAGAACCTAAAAATAAATGAGTACAACACACTCTCTATTTTATTACAATTACTTTTGAACTACTTGAGAATAAGGCTGTGTACTCACGTGAATATTTATTTGAAATATTGAAATATTATTGGAGAGTAGAATTTTTTTCTCACATTTTTGGTGTTTCAGAGGCCTAACAAGAAGTAACTGCAATTCTTCACAATGTGAGAGGAATCTCTAACTTTGTCCACTGTCACCAGTACAACAGATAACATTGGAGGATTCCTCCTCACTTCCTAATACAATTCTAAGCTGTCATTAGAATAGGTGATCCATTAGAAGATATTCTAGTGGTGCCCCTTGCATTTGCTCCCTCTTTTTTCAGTGGCAATAGTTTCCATGAGAAATAGCGAGGTCACATCATGGATACAAACAGTAATAGAAAGTGCAGTATAGAAAAGGAAATTAACAGGATAGTTTAGAAAAATGGCAGTATCAAGGGGGAATCTTTAGTAAAACATTAGTTTCCAATCTTTATTAAATCCAATGAATTAAAATCATATCAAATAATCCAAATAAAAAGAAAGCGGATTGTGCACATATATGTTACAAAAGTTATTTTGACCCTAGCATATATACACAAACATAACTGAATCTGCTCTAAGAATATCACTCATAGAAACAAATTTCAATAGAGGGAGAACTTCATTCAAGATAAATATCATTCGACGTGTTTCATAGAATTTAAGCTGCATCTTCAGGAATGAACACTAAACATTGTCTGGTCTAAATAGGAACATATAATAACAAACATATCAATATCATACCAAAGTATCATACAGTACCTGTTGCTCCTTTTCCGACGTGTGCTTATACCTAC
This sequence comes from Pyxicephalus adspersus, assembly GCF_032062135.1. Taxonomy (NCBI): domain Eukaryota; kingdom Metazoa; phylum Chordata; class Amphibia; order Anura; family Pyxicephalidae; genus Pyxicephalus; species Pyxicephalus adspersus. The sequence continues at coordinate 54,357,495 of NC_092863.1, read as the reverse complement.
AATCCTTTTCCTTAAGAAAGTGAGAAGTAAGCATTACTAATTTTTTTGTGTATGTATATATTAGGCATGTATATATGTATGTGTATGTATATGTACATATTTGTATTTTTTCTACTTTGGTATATTGATATGTTTGATAAAATATGTCCTTATTTAGACCCGACAATGTTTTTTGTTCATTTCTGAAGAAGCAGCTTAAGTTATGTGAAAAGCGTTGAATGATATTATTCTTGAATGAAGTTCTCCCTCTATTGAAATTTGTTTACATGATTGATATTCCTAGAGGAGATATGTGTAATGGACTAGGGTCAAAACAACTTTTGTAACATATATGTGCACAATCCACTTTGTTTTTATTTGGATTATTTGATATGCTTTTTAATTCATTTGGATTTAAAAAATATTGTAAAATAATGTTTTCCTAAAGATTGTCCTTTGATAGTTGCACTGTTCTGAACTCTCTTGTTCATATCCTTACCTTTACAGCAGCCAGTTTCCTCCCAAACCACTTTTTCACTTCTGTATGGCCATGGTAAGCATTCCCTGGCCGAATGACTCGACTTCCTAGTTCCCCTTTCTTTGTATTCATTCCTTTGGACAAATACTTTAACACAGGATGGATCACAGCAAGTGACAGGGGAAACTGGAAGCTGGTCCCAAGTCATCCGACTGGGACCTGACCATCAAAGACATGCAGTGGCCAGTCATAATTAAAATAATCATATCATAAGAAAATGCCTGCTGGAAAGGTTAGTATATAAAGTCACCTTTTAGCAGGATTTACTCTATTCAACTTCCACTGTGGTGTCAGGTATACTTTAAGTAGTCTGTTTTAAATGAGTCTGTGACTTGAACCGGTTTACTAAAATTTTTTTCCTCTTGCTTTTCACAGTGTGTAATAGAAGACAATAAATCAAACATGGATATGGACAATACAGATAACCCGATATCACCTCCAGAAGTCAGTATTGAAGGTGTTGGAGGCCGGTAAGTTGACAAATGGCTAACTTTTACTGTAATTTATTATCAAAGTCAAATTGAAAGATTTATATATCCTTCGCTGTGACCAGTCAACCCGCAATACCGCACACCCAGATCTTTCAGGGAGAAATCATGTCATGCTCTGTACGCTTGAACCCAGCACAACTCCGTCTATTAATGCGCTTGTGCTAAAGGCTCCAGTACTAGAATATTGCTTAAGATACTTGATTAGAGACAGCTACCAAATTGTGTGGGTTTGACATGTCCCCAAAACTTTACATGAGAATGTTCAACATTTTTCAACATGGAAGAATTGTGTGTGAGGCGTACATAATGCAACTTGCTGATTTAGTGAGTGACATTTTTGAAACTGGGATTCAAACGGCTTAAAATCCAGCTAAGAACCCTTTTTACACTTCAAGTGTTGGGATGTATTTTTCTGTGGTTCAGCATTGCATTCTAACACAAGAATACATGTGAAGCATGTGGTTCTTTAAAACAATGTGTTGCAGTACTTGTATAAAGGTATGCAAATATGGTGCTTTTAATGCACAATAAATGTGCAACAATACAATGTTTCTAGTGTGCATCCATTCTAATATACAAATGAACTGTTTAGCCAGTGTTGTGATCCAAGCACATCTATCAGAGAGCGTATCCAATTTTTCAGACCTGTAGTGGGGTCAACTAAGGCAGCTTGACCTAGGTCACCCCCAACCCGCTATGGTTATGTTGTTTTCCTTTGTACTCTATTGTGTTATAGCTATTACTGCACCGTAAATTAGGGTGTGCAGTGAAAGGTGCCATACAAAAAAACATGCATTGCAGTGACCTGCAAAGCATGCTTTTTTTTTTTTTTGCACATTACTGAAAAGTTAGGGTAGATCCTAAGTGCTTACGTCTAGCCTACTGTAGGGAAGAGGAGGAATATATATGAGCATTGCACAGCTTGTGATGTTTATTATGGGGGACGAACAAAAACAATCCGAAGAAATTTACTGATCTGTGCAGTCCATGTCCATGTGATTTCAGAAGCAGTCAGCTAGCAAGGATCTGACTGACCTGTGAACATTACATTTTCCCTTACTCTGACCGCTCTCATAATCTCATGCCTATGACCAGATGTTATTGATCACTGGTAAGCAGAAAACAGGGCTTACATTTGTAATGAATAAATAAGTACCTATACACATAACAAATGTTTTTATGACATTAGCACACCATTTACCATTAAAACTTAAACTAAATTAAAAATAATATACAGTAGTTGTTAGATATAAATGATATATTTTTTTCATTTAACATACCATTTAGGAGAAGTAAATCCGGGCATTCTATATTAAAACCTTTCGTAAAACATGACATTTTCACCGTGCAAGTTACATTACCTTCCCCACTTTGTAAACTAATTTCAATATAATATTTAGCCTTGTAATGCTCTGGGGTCAAGAACCCGGTCTTGCTCTTTTATTTTTCTGCATCATTGAGAAAATAGTGTAGATGCAAATTACATAAATATTGTCAAAGCAGCACTAGATGGAAACAAAGCCGTGTAGTCAGGATGTGTTAACTTTCTATAAATATGGAATGTCTAGAATAAAAAATTACATATGACAATATGAATGATTTTGTATGTCTTTTTATAGCACCAGGACATTACACAGTGCTTTACAGCATGTACATTGTTTGATCCACATTGTTGTCATCTGAAGTTATGGTAAATGGCAACTTTTAGAAAAATTTTGTTAGTTTATCTGGTACAAAAAGCAATACAGAATTAGGAGGTTCTGACACATGAGATACAGATAACTGTTGCAAATATTGCTTTTGTAATGGTAATTTACCCACGGGTGACCACTTTAAAAATGTTTGTTTGTCCATCCAAAACCTAATCTTCCTGTTAGGTTACAAATGCAACAAGAGGGGTTTAATGTGCAAAGGTGAATGAAATCACCCAAAACTCCTAAGCAGAGAGGTACAGTGTTGGGGACTTGTTGAGGTTCTGACCGACCAGGCTCCAACTATATCTATTCACTTTATATTCACTATCCCTTTAAAAAAAGATATTCTATTTTTCAAATGAAGACAAATCACAGATTTTGGCAACAATTTATAAGCCCTTGCAGGTATTACTTGTCTATTCACACACCTTTACCCCTTTTATTGCTCATTCAGAGCACTAACTGTTTGCTCTAAAGGCTATTTCAGTATGTGACTTTTCCCCTAAATCAGTGCAGCCAGTTACCAGGCTTGGCTTTCTGGGACTAGGGACATAATCCCACCGGGTAAGCTCAGACATGGCAGCTTATTTGGGGTGCACTGCTGGAACAAGGTGTCAGTGAGAGTGTTGATAAGAGTAAATCCTGATGAGTGATATTTTTACTTTCCTTACCATTGTGTTTTGTTTTTCCTTCTGCGGTATACTTGGCATCTAGGAATATAACAGATAGAGATTTTTTCTTGCCCAAGACCTCTCACCAGCGTCCTGAATCTCGGGCATCATCTGCGGGAGATGTTTACAGCAATGAACAGACAGATCCTGGAGCCAGGAAGGTAATACAAAAATAATTTTGTTCATGTTTTCTTCATTATGCTGTTAAAAAAGAACAGGACAGAGTTGTGTGGTACATCCATATTTGGGATCAAATCTTGTAACTTACATGTAGCTTTCTTTCTTCCTCACCAATTCATAAATGTAAAACCTCAGGCTTGTTGCTCATTTGTTTTACATTTACCTTGTACATTTTGCTTTCATAAAAACTTTATCATCTTGTCTTCTGTCTTTGTTACATCATTCTAATTCATAAAAGTCAGCTAAATATATCAACACAATTAAAGTACATCTAAACTGTTGACTCTGGCCTTTTAAAATATTTATTCATCCTCTAATCACTCTGTTGTTGCTTTTTTTTATTTTTTTATTTAGGCACCGTGGTTACAGTTATTTCAGTTAGTAGAAAGACAATGTCAAGAGCAGATAGACGCCCAGCAAGAGCAATTTAATCATCAGTTAGAGGTAAATCAGATATGACTTCATTCTCTGACTATGCAAGGCACCAGTCAGCTTTTAAACAAATTTTTCTGCTTAGAAGTGTTTGTTTCAGAATTTTGTTATAATCTGGATGCAGATTATTTAGAATGTCTACAATCTTTGGAGATACTTACAATGATCCTCATAAACGGCAATAGATATCACTGAACTGCTTATCACTTTTGATCTATATCTTTAGAACTTAGAGTGTCTCATACTTTTGAATTTCAAAAGGCTTTTTGGAGTTCAAATTTAGTTCAAATAACCTATCCAATTTTAGGAATTCTGTTTAGTATGCTTGGTCTAAATGATATGCAATTACTTGTGAGATTATATATGATGTTTTTGATAGCTGAAAACTGAATGATTTATTCATATGAAGATACAATAATGCAAGTCAAAATATCAAACAGGCATATATATCTCTCTTTACATATCCCCTCCTCCTTCATAAAGTTGATGGTCCTCTTAAACAATGGGAAACTTTTTGCATCCCATGACTGGGCAGAATAGCAGCTGTCAAGATGACTTTATTACCAAAATTGTTATATTTTGCTGACTTCCTACTTATTGCCTTTAAGCATGAGGGAAAATCTCTCTAAGTGATGGTTATTTACGTTAGCATCCTTGAATAGGAGCCATTTGTCTGTCCTGTTCTATGAGGTTTTGCACCTTTGGATTGAAGTGGAGTGAGAACCCTTTGCTGTACCACACTGTACAGAGAAATTATGAATATATATATATATATATATATATATATATATTATAAATATGGTGCTCCACCACTGGGTTTCTACTGCAGGAAAAAAAAGGAAATGTTCATAATTGTAACTTTGGAGCATTTGCATATGGGGTAATATAAGTATATTATAGGTATATAAGTGCATTTGTTTTTTATTTGTTGAAAATGACTTTAGATATCAATACAGTAAATATTTTGTGTAATGTCCTTAGTTAATTATCTTTTGTTAATGGTTACCAATGACACAAGATGTTTGCCTGTTATTTCAGGATTAGCCCTCCTCTCCTTTTATGTCTGTATCTATTTTTGTTGTAGTATCACATTGTGTAAAGGTTAATGTTTCTGCTTCAGCGTCATCCAGTATGCTGTGCTGCTTACAGTAATTTAACCTAAAATACTCAGAGTGTGGGAAATGTTTATATTTTATTTTATTTCAACTCCATGCTGTAGAATATAAAAACAGAACATTGTTCATAAACTGTTTTTATGCATTTTCTGGATACCTATCCACAGCTGTATTACTCATGCCTCAATTTATAGTTTAAGTTATAATGTTGTGGATGTTTGAGGGGGAATAGGATTTGTAAACAAGCTTTTTGTCCTGATCTCATCAATTAAATTGTGTGGAGTATCCTGGATTAGTCAGTCCACTGGTGTATTCTTCTAATTATAGCTTCAACGGTTCTGTTTTACTTCCAGCTCATCCGTGAAGAAATTAAGCGCTTAGCCCAGTTACAGGGAAGCGACTCTCTATGGAACTGTGGGACAGGCAATGTCATCTTAACTCAAGCAAGCGCCCAGCCTCCAAGTGCTGTTACTGGACAGCATTCCCAAGATGAAGAGCCTGGAGAAAGCTCCAACACCGCATTCCATCTGTTTAGAGAACTTGATCTTCACAAAAGAGCTTTTATTACACAGGAACACTTTCAGGAGAATACTTCCATCAGCAGCGGCTATGGAACACTTTCTGCCTCTGAGCCAAATGCTTGTTTGAGCAGCTGTAGTCAAAGTACCTTAAAGAAAGCTGGTCCACCTACAAAACTGACTTCCGAGTATACGCCTGTCGACACTAAAAAACCTTTCATGTTGGTACCTGATACAAAATGTCTTGAAAAATCCTCTGAAGGAAACCTGTCAGGAAACCATATGAACGATGACAAAAGGGCTGACAGTCAAACCAACAAGCCAAACAGGTAAGTAGTGTAGATGGGTCATTAATCCTTCTCGCACTAAGACTTGAGGAAATGCTGTGCCTTATTTTCATAACTTTGATATAAACCTTATCATAATATATTTTGTAGGACAGATAAATAGGGATAGAAAAGGTTTCTATCATGGACTTTACATTAATAAATTTAGTATGTATCTGCAGTGAACAGACACACTCAAATGCCAATGGAGCTTTGTGGGTTACTTGTGTCAGAAATGCAATTGACTTATCATTTAAGGGATTTTACAATGAAGAACTGTAAAACAATAAAGGAAAGTAAAATTAATATTAAATAAACCAGCTAAAATTCAATAAAGCATACATTCCTTCCAAACCCCAGATCTGGGAATGCCAATATTTACTTAACTTTTTAAAATTGAACATTGACCTTTCCCATCGGTCTCTTTTCCTAGATATTGGTTAGTTCGTTTGACTATCATCCTTAACAAGTTACAGTTTTGAAAGGGTAGGATGGGAACCTCTGTCAAGAGTTTGTTGTGCTGGAGAGACACTTTAGCAATGATGGTATAAAACCTAGAGGAGATTATTATTATTTTTGACCAGTAAGTGGACAAAGTGCAAAGAGGGGGCTGGCTAGTGAACTGATTTTTTCTATTAGAGCCCCCATTAATGAGGGAGAAAAAAAATTGGCTGATATCCTTATTACTGCCTAGCAGACAGAATACTATGGAGTACATCGGTTACCCCTGATGACTATTAACAGGACCCATCCCCTGCACAATACTTGTCAGTCTACGGACAATTTTGAATACTAGAATTTTTATTGCCACTTTACTATTTCACGTGCAGTTGTTTTTTGACATACAGTATTTGGTATCTACATATTTTTGTCTATTTCATTTTGCAAAATTAAATTGTTATTTTATGATTGTGTGCACTAAAATTAGTTTTAGTGATTTTTTTTTTTTTTTTTTTACTGAAAACATGATTATTTTAAAAAAATATTTGCAACTCCCTTGGCCCCCTTTTTTTTATTTAAATGTTTAAGGTTTAAACTCATTTTTCTACCTAAAATGCTTATTTTAACTTATGTGTTGAGAAAAGAAGACCATATCTGGTTGTTTTTCTAGTGGGAGGAGTTTAAATGCTAAGGAAGTTTAACGTATGTTTATTGCTAAGGAAGTGCAGTATAGATAGATTAGTACTAGAGTTTTGGTAAATATATAGACATCTTACATTGCGGTAAGTAATAAAATTAGAAGAGGGTACATATGTTCTATGCTTTGTGATTTTTAACATAACTGCATCTCTTTTAGTAAATCATTGACAACATGGGCCCAGAAACTCCGAAAGACTAATCAAAAAAGAACTGTACAAATAGAACAGAGCCCTTCCACACAGTCAAATCCACACTCAGAAAAAGATGTAAGTTCTGGTTGTTTATTCTTTAAAGTCTGAATTGGCAATGGCAGAATAGAGTACAGCTGCACAAAGTTTCATGTGTTGAGAAAATTAATTCACAAATAAGAGAACCACACTCTATTTCCAGATTATGACACAACAGATTAAAGCAGGACTACATAAATAAATTCTATTTATATATGAAAATATACTTTTTTTTGACGTTATCCCTGATCGAGGTAAATTTAGCAAAATTTATTTCTCAAATGCTTGTATCATAAATTTGTAAATGTCTTGGTTCCATTATCTGTTTGTGACTTGACATACTTGACATTTCAATGTATTGACTTTTAAAATGTATTAACAGGGCATGCAGCTTTGCACTGCAGAACATGAAAAGAAAGAAAGTGGTGTTAATATATGTATTAGACAAAGCACACACATATGGTAGTCCTAGCAGTAGAGGGCTCAGGAGGCCTTGAAGGTTACAGAAAATTATTCAGTTTCCCAGTCAGAAGGTTGGATATTATTGTTAAAATAAACCTGTTAGTCTTCACTACATGCTAAGTTGATTGGATGATAAAACATGCATGTAACTGCTGGTGCTATTGGAAAACTAAAATACAGAGTTCTCTGATCAAATTTCTTTACTTCCTAATGATGTCTAAATATGGTCCCAGTTACTGTGTCTAATAGAAAGAACAGTACGTGTTCCCCTAGGAGAACCAAATTTTGAAAAGACTTTTAAGGTCAGGCTTATATACATGAATGACAATAAGATATAAAACCATATTAAATTTTATTTGCAAGCATTTTATAAAATGAAATCGTTAAAATATAAAACCAAAGCACTTGCTAGAAGTAGAGCACTCAGTAGATCTCCCAGTGGAAACCTCTTCAATTGAGGTATTCCAATAACTTTGACGCGTTTGGCAGAAACTGTGTCCACTTCTTTAGGAGAAGGGGATCTACAAATAACAATTCATTCCTAATCAAGATGTATCATTATAATAAATGAACAAGTCATATAATTATTGTCCAACAATTTCCTACATAATGCCATTGTATTTATAAATAAATTAATAAGACTTCATCACCATAGAACATACATAAATATAATAAACTTACATCAAATGCTGAGTGCCAGTGGCGGTCTATGCAAATCTTTCTCACACAATGTTGTAGCAAGGCACGGCGAGGCGCGCTTTATTATCTCAATTGCTTGTTAACATTTGTTAGTATATTGATTTTAGAGTACAAATGGCTCCTGCAACCTACCAACTTTTCCTAGCTGCTTAACTTATATAGAAAGTTATTAAATACCTAATACCAGTATTGCAATCATATTCCCTCATAAAGAGAGTGGGGGCAGAGTCTATTGCCATCAAGCTATCCGATATCCTTGAACAAAAAAAATCTACTTAAGTTTTAGTGCACACCCAGTGTGAGGAGTTAAATTAATAAAGACATAATAACGATAATCCAATATATTACTAATGCCCTAGATTTTGATTGTTCATCTAAAAAAGTCAGTCCTTCCAGAAAGATTTTATTTTTAAAACCTGTGCATCCATTGTGTGTGTTTTACAGTCATTCTACATGTGCTGAACGACGACTTGTCTGGAAACTCCAATAAGGTTTTATTACATACAAAAAATACTAAATCACATTCAGAAAACTCCAATTTGTAACACTTAGACCCAAAAGTGTTTAGTTTTTACAGAACAATACCAGAATAATTCATATTGCGCTTGCAAATTGACTTTGTGTAGGGGTAACTGCAGTTTAACTTGTGTACAGAAAATAGAATAGATAGGAAGCTGCCTTGTATCATCTCAGTAAATCCAAGATGGTAAAATAAGGGCCTTTTTACCATTTCTCCATTTTCACCACATTGGTATGACTGAGTTTTTGCAAGCTTTGCTTGTTTTCCATTAGGTGAAAGAAATGTCATGTCACATTAGCCCTTCTAATGCCTGTTTTTTTTTCCTGTCAGTCTGACAACACAGATGTTACTTCAAATGTGTTTCTCCTAAACAATCGTGCAGATAGTGCAAATTCCCTAATTTCATCAGGATCTGGTAAATATGTCTTAAAATTTTGTCTTTCTATTACTTTTTAAGTAAGTTGTCTTTAATGTTTTTCACTTTACTTTTTTTTGAGTAGGGTTTACATATTGGATGTTGGATGAGAAGGACTTTTATCATCCTTTGCCTGATAATCCTGGAGTTTCAAAACTTCTTCACACTAAAGAGGTATGTTTATGTAAAAGAGTTCCAACCACTGCTTCTTTTTTACACTACTTTTTTATGATTAAACCGGGTCTGCTAGCCCAACAATTTCTATTTACGAATCTTAGTTATAGGTATCAACAGGTGGGTTAAAGCACTTTGACATTTTCTATATCTTGGGGGGACCCTGGTAATGATGATCTGGTTTCATGATCTGTAGTGTCTGAAACTCTTTTTAAAGAGAGCCTGTCAGGTTTAGAAGGTAATTTCATCATCAGCTGCTTTCGGGAGAAGACATAGTATACTCTTTCTCTGGTATCCTATGTCTCTTAATTTCATTCTATTCCAAAACTGTCAGTGTTTTCAGCATTCGACACTTCTAAAAGTGCTGAATCTCTTGTCCCCTGTTATTCCTTCCACTGAGTTTTATGTTTACGATTGACTTTGGAAAATTGACCATTAACCCCCCAAGCCGTAATCCCGAATCACACTCAAGGTCTCTAAAAAACAATAAAAAAAGCCCACTTACCTTGTTTCTTTGTCGTCCCCTGGTGTCCTTCACATCCCTGCCGGTTTCCCAGTGATGTTGGTGCATACGTTGGTGTGGACGGGAGGCGCGGTGGGAAATTTTTGTGTTTTTTATTTAAAGTTTAATATTAAATGTAATAAATATTGGAGATATTTTGGTGAGTTGTGCCTAAGAATTTTGAGCATCCAATGAAAAATAAATTTCCATGCAAAAAAATGTAACGGTTTTTGCATGAAAATACAGACAAAATTAGAACGCTGGGGATGTTAATGTCAGTATAGTTCCCAGGGAACAGAAAGAGTGGAGAAAAGGTCAGACGCTAGATCTGCTGGATTTACTTTTCCTGTGTGTATTCCAAAACCAATTTGTGGTAAATGCACAAAATTTGATCATGTAATCTTCAACAGTAGATACAATTTGGCACAAAAGTTGAGATCCAAAGAAGAAGTTCCCATACCTATTATTAATGAAGTTTAGTTGGAATTTTAAAGTTTATTACAATGTTATAAAATATTTCTTTCTTTATTCCTAAGCCTGATGAAACAAGGATTCCATCTCTCACAGATATATATTATCAGAAGCAAAGAGAATATGGACAGCGCCCTGCCTGGGAACCAATCCCCCCATCTGAACACACTCATCCCCCAGAGGTAATTATCATACGAACAAAGTCTTGTTGCATTAGGAAAAGCCTTATAATGTTGTGTAATTATATTAACTGTACTAGGGAAATAAAGGTGGACACCTTGCTTGCTCGCAAGCTAAGAGGCATGCAGCTTCTGAATGTTTGAAGAAACATTCAACTCCTGTGGCTATTAGGGATGAGGGCGGTATGGTGCGGTATGACCCCTCCCACATTGCTACCTGCTTTGAGGCCGTACCCAGACCTCTTTGGGTAACTTGCTACAGCCGAAAATAGATTCCTATCTAGATCAGGTTGTTCTTCCCCAGATCAAATCGGAATACCTGGAGCAACCTATTAGTCCTATTTTTGAAGGATAAACCCCCTTCTATGATGGCTTCCCATATAACGGTGGTATCAAAACCAGGCAAGGATCCAATGGACTGCTCTAATTATAGGCCCATAACCCTCTTAAACTCTGACTTCAAAATCTTCACAAAGATCCTGGCCTCTAGGTTGTCCAAATTCCTTCCCTCTCTCATCCATGGGGACCAGGTAGGCTTTATACCTTACAGACATGTGAGTGGTAATACTGGAAGGGTGGTCAATGGTATTGATATTGTCAACAAACGGATAACCCCGTCCTTAGTGCTCAGCTTAGATGCAGAAAAGGCGTTTGACCATCTTAGTTGGCCTTTTATGCTTTTCACTTTGGGGAAAATGGGTTTTACTTGACACTTTGTTAAGGCGGTTGAGTCCTTGTACACAAATCCATCGGCCTCGGTCAAATTACACCACGCTTCCTCTGCAATGTTCCCTATTAGGAACGGGACAAGACAGGGTTGTCCCCTGTCGCCCCTGTTCTTGGCCTTATGCATCGAACCTCTCGCAGCCTATATCCAGTCTAACCCACACATACATGGTGTACTTATCAAGGGGAAACCGTATAAATTATCTCTGTATACAGATGATGTCCTCCTGACCCTGCCAGTCACCTCAGTTTTTAAAGTTAAAAGTGTTGGGTTTTAAAGTTAATTCCTCCAAAACAGAGGCCTTACCCCTTCATATTCTTTCTCCGGATTTTTTGGCTTTGCAGGGCTCATATTACTTTATTTGGAAGGAACACTCCCTCCAATATTTATGGACCCAAATCACCTCCAAATACAGTCAATTACATTCTCACAATTTTCCGCCACCGTTCCGTGAGCTACATAACCTCTTAAGTAAGTGGAAAACTCACCCTCTGTCACTATTGGGTAGGATGGTCTCAGTTAAGATGATGCTCCTTCCCAAACTGGTATATCTATTTGTCGTGCTCTGGAGCTCCTCTGTCTTACTGGCGGAACATGATTTAACTGCGCCTATGGTGTTTACGAGAAATTTGTGGAGGTCATGTAGGAGCAAATATGGAATACTATCGCAAGCTTGGAGGTTAACCTCCATAATCCTTAACCCGCAAATACCAGATAGCCTCACTGGGTCAATGTCAGGACCATGGAGGGAAAGGGGGCTTTTTCAAATCAGACATATACTGCACCTGGTAGAGAGGAGACTGCTCTCCTTCACTGAGCTATGTGACAAGGTGGATTTGCCTTGAACTTCCTTTTATGCCTACTTACAAATAAGACACTATATTTTGTCACTCAAGCCATCTGCCAGATTTCAGACTCAGACTCCCTTTGAGAGACTATGTACAGAAGGCCCGTACACCAAGGGAGTTGTTTCTACCATCTACCATCTACCACCTGTTGCATACCTCGGTACACGGAAGCTCACATAAGTTTGGATACATGCATAAATGGGAGGAGGTCCTAGGCTGCACCCTAAACCTAGAAGATTGGATGGATATTTGGGAGGCGGCACATAAGAGCTCTATATGAACACTATACAAAGAAAACTTGTATAAAATTACACTCAGATGGTATCATACACTGGCTGTACTCCACCAGTTGTTTCCTAATGTCGATCCCATATGCTGGCGGTGTGGGAGCCATCGGGGTACCTGAGAGCACATATTTTGGTTCTACTCCCCTATTCGGGTATATTGGTCCCGGTTAACAACCTATTATCAAATGTGACCCAGCAACATTTTTCGCCCTATAAGACGCTTCGGCATATAAGACACACCCAATTTTAAGGAGGAAAATCTAGAAAAAAAAGATTCTGAACCAAATACTGTAGTAAAATATTTTATATCAACTGTATAAAGTTAACAGCAGTTTAAGAACAATTTTATGTCAACCATGGAACATATATCGCCCAGCTTCAGTGATGAAAGTGTCCTCTCCAGCCTTGGAGAGATTTAAAATCAGGCCCATTGTGTTTTCTTATAACTTTTTAAACTATAGGTAACGTGCTTCGACCCACCCAGTTTTCATTTACCAATTCCTTTTTTTTTAGTAGAGGAATGCGGTCTCTATAAGCCTGATTTCTTCATTGACAGACTTAAGTGAGAACTGAGTGGAATTTTTTCATTTAGTGTTTCCTAGCTAGATTTCACGTATTACCTGCCAGGTAATTTTCTTGCCATTTTTTTTGTTACCATTGGTTTCATTAAATATTTCCTCTTTGAAGTATCAGACAAAGTTTAAGAGAAAAACACGCTCGCCATTTGGCTGACCTACGAGACTACTATGAATCAGAGATCAGTAACTTGAAACAGCAGCTTGTAGCCAGCAGCAATTCTACTACTACTACCTCAAAGGATTTGATGAAGATTGGTAGCTTGACAGAGAGGTAATATACTTTACATAGACTGTTGTACATGTTAGCTTTTACTATCCAACTTTCACTTAGAAACAACAAGCAAAAGCTTTATTATAATTTTCTTTCTTTAGGTGTTCTCATATGGAAGGAGCTTTGTCAGAAGCCAGTAAACTAATTCGTATGCTTGAGAACAAAAATAAAGAACTAGAGAAACAAGTGGTAAGAATGTTGTTCAAGTATATATAGTATAGTAGTAATATAGTGGGCTGGAGAGGATATACTTTCATTAGTGAAGCTGGGTGATGCCGCAAACCAGGAATGGATCTGGTCCAGGATTCAAAACATTTGCTAACAAATACCAAATGACTTTGGTTTGCTGGATCACCCAGCTTCACTGCTGAAACTATCTCTAGTGCCACCAACTCTTTCTCTCAAAAAAATACCAACAAATTAGGTCAATACAAATTATAAAACTATAACATAGTTATTCACCAGATGTTTGCAAGATTATGGTGATGTGTAGCTGAAGCTGAAGAGTTGTAGCAAAAATAGCTTAAAGTGTTGTTGGTAAAGCTCCACATTGTTAGTGATCCTGTTGCTGCTGGATTGCTGCCAATGGCAGGATTCCCACAGTGTTCAAGGAATTGAAATTGCATGGTTTTGTGGATCTCTCCAGAATATTTTGGTATAGCTTTATTAAACACAGACTGGAAAAAAAGGTGTGAATCCTTGTAGTTTACTAAAATTTTACTTGAACTAAGCTGCTGTTTAGGTTTGCTTAAAACGTTTACATCATACAATACGGTTTTAATTTATTGATGTTGCTTGCACTTACTGCATGAACCGCATTCTTCATGTCATGTCAAATTGTCTCCATTGGATTTTAACTGATTCCATTTTGAGAAAGTAATGGTGAAAAGGTAATAGTGTTTTGTATTTTGTTTTTCAGCTTCTGTTGGAATATGAATCACTTGGAAAGGAACATGAAAGAGTAAAGGTAAGAAGCTTTTGTGTTTTACACTTGATGAATTTTTAACAATATGTCTACCAATTTATGGGAATGTTGTGTATTACTGGCTTGATCATTTATAAGCAGACCGTGTCGTGTCCAATGAAAAAAAAAAAAAAATAGTTTGCACAAACAAGTGCCGAAGCCCAGAGCTAACGTTTTACTTGAATTATGTATTTTCAGGACACGCTAGGCGTAACAGAAAATAAGTTATGTGATGCACAAACTGAGGTGAATGATCTCAAAAGGTAATGCTACTTTCTTTGTATAATAATTGGCAATTGTGTTGGACTTGGCATTTCTTTGTACTCAGTAATACAGTCACAAACAACGGACAGTTAAAAGGGAATTTGACTAAAACAAGCAAAGAAAACATATCAGGCAAGTGCAGACAGTTGGCAGGAACAAGCATTCCTGCTTGGTTCCTGTTGTATGGCACCTTTCCATCTGCTTTCTCGCCCATGCTCCAAAGCTAGTTCTGGTTAAAGAACCAGTATTTGCAGATTGCCGCCACAGGTAAAGACCTTCATGTAGTAACTTCCCTGATGTAATGGTTCATTGGTGTGTGAGTTAGTGGCAATTGCCCTGTAACCTTGTTGCCAGTCTGAATATAGTGACCACTTCATTTAGAAGGCCCAGATGTAGCAAGCCTTTTTCTATAATCTTCCTTGGTTCCATCGCCATAATGATGGATTGTCCCACTGGGTACTGTGGAGAATAGGAAGATTGTTGGGGTACCGAAAAAAATGTATATAACCAGCTCTAATTATTTTTTTTGCCTCTTTTGTAAAAGTAACGTCCACTTATGCATTCTTTTGTACATATATTTGAATTAAAACTTTGTTACAGGTTTCCTTTTAAAAGTATTTTTTTTTTTTGTAATCATTGGCAAATACATTTTAAAAATATTGTTTTCATTTAAGCAATGGCCAAATAAACTGGTTAAGGATATAACTGAATGTTTTGAGATCTTTATGGTGTCAAATTAAAAGTTTAAAGTGTAGAAGGGTGTATTATATCAATTTAGTTTGCCAGAAAATTATATTATAAATCCTATTTTTACTCCACTAAAGTCGGTTTCTATTTAACACTTTATGGAAATGGAAATCAACTTTTCAGGCACCACTTTTTTTCAGCTTTTAACTTTCAGCATTAAAGATGTTGATCTCCAGATTTATCGAGCCTGATCAGCACTTTTGGATTATCAGATAGCATTCTCCATGGAATGGAGAAAAAAGGTGTCAATCTTTATTTTGTTTAATGCTTTTTGATAAATAGACCCTTGTGTATTTATTAGCGCAAAGAACTGCTATACATTTCTGAATCTGAAGGGATGGGGTATCCAGAAGGGGCGGGAACAATGAGCAATGTCGTGTGACATGAAGGGTTATATTTATAAAGCAATGAATGGGACATTGATCAAACTTTTACTACAGGTACATGTGTTTCAAATTCTAGGTATTGTTTCAACTGCAGTGGATGTTTGGTGAATGTCATTTACTACTTTTTAAACATCCCCAAGAAATCAAAATGTCATAATATATTTTTATAATTAGTCAGGTGGTATATAATAGGAATGATCATTCACACACTTTATCTGTAACACATTTCTCACTGAAGAAAAAACAAAATAATAATGTCATTATGAAATGAAGGGACTGTAATTGTTGTATTTTCTGTTTATTTTATAGAACCGTTTTAAAGCTGGAAACACAGATTAGGCAACTGGAACACGAAAACATGATGAAACGTCGACACATTGCTGAAGGCCAGTCATGGTCAACTAGTCAAAAGTAGGTTGATTTGTTTGTTGCACTCTGCCTTTTCTATATCAGAGGTTGTGTCAAGTGTTGTACATCTTGGAGTTCTTTTAATGGCAGATATAACTAAAGGAGAGCGCAATTCAAAGAAATAATTTGTTCTAGGTGGAAGATTCTCTCACACACTTAACAGGACTTTGCAGAATATGGGAAAACAGTATAAGATCCTTCATTTTCCTTTTTGCCAGGAATAGAATGCAGTTTGATTACTATGAATGCCTTCACGAGCAACCCAACATTAGGAAGACCTAAATTAAATGTGGGATAAAAGTAAACTAAATGTCAATTTGAGAAGGTAATTTTGGATATAAATTAAACACCATGTAAATCCATTTTTTTTATTTATTGCAGAGAGGATTTAGAGCCCTTGTTTTGTTTTTGTTTCACTCTTCGCCCCCTCTGGCAAAGTTTTATCTCTCTTTCTCCATTTTTACTGTTGACCTTTGCCTGGTACAAAAAGTGCAAGATTAAAAGCTACATACACACTGGATGATTGTCACCTGATATAATTTGGTCATAAACAGTTTGATCTCGGGTGAATATCGAGCATCTGTATGGCAGTCCCCTGACATTCATCATTTATTCTGCCTGGGCAGATTTATGAACAACTAACCCGGGACAACCGATTTCCTATATAGGAGAGCTTGGGGGTGTCACTTGCTCATCCTCCCCCTCCCCTCTCCATAGAACAGAACAGTGCTGTGTGTACAACGCCTGTTCATTCTTCTGTCACTGAAAGAAAAAATCACAAAAGATCTTTTCCAGTGACAGAAATCTAATGTCTATCTGACATCTAGGCAGGACATTGTCATAATAACATGAAGTTGGAGTTCAACCTCACTCTAGAGAAATCTCCTCTTACTTCTTGTGAAAATGAAGAACAATATCACTTACAGGGTGCAAACAGCAAACAAAGAAATTACACTGGTCAGAACATAAAATAAAAAGCGTTAGCACTCAAAAAAATATTTTATTTATTAAAGAGTTCCACGGTATCTGTTTTACAAACATGTTGTACACTTGTGATCACAAAGTAGTGTGAGCGAACAACCATTACAAGGAGAAAAATAAGTGCCAAGTAAGCAGTAGCTAGCAGGTGGTAGTTGGTCGTAAATATTTCCCAATGTGTCTATAAATATTTTCAATTTATTGCATTTTTTCCTTTAATTCATAATTCTGGTTGCAAAGTTTAAACAGAAAGTCAAGTTGACTATAACCCAGAGGTTGGCTGGTGACAAACACTTTTTGCAGAGTATCTCAAAAATAAAGATTAAAATTTAAAAAATTACGGACATTTTGCAGCTAAAGTTATCTGATTGACAGGTTGCCAAGTACAGTCATACTGTTTGAAAAATGCCCCTATATAAGGTACACAGTATATTTTATATATGTATTAACGCTTTATTTTATTACGAGTTCAGAATTACTATATATATATATATATATATATATATATATACACACACACACACACAAATATATGCCTGTTCAGCTGGCCACCATAGCATCCCAAATGTACAACTGCCAACATAAAAATTATTGCAGGAATAACCTAATAGAGAGTATATGAAGCACAACCTGAATGTTTTTTGAGCAAATACATTTCTCTTGTTGACAAAATATTTGCAAAGAATACTTAAAAACAAGGTATTTGTAGCATTACTGACATCAGTTTCTGGTAAACTTATAGCATTTACACTGCTACTTGAATAAACCTTTGGTTCCTATCCTTCCGTGATTAATACCTTATAGGTCTCCTTTAATATATTGACGATATATTAACTAACATAATTTTATAATGAACCCAACAACAATATTATTTAATTAAACTTTTCTAGATATCATTCTCCTCCAGAAAAGGAGGCTCTACATAATTATATGGCAGCTAAACCCAAGACAGAAGACAGCGGTACTCAGGAGAGTCCAATTCTGAAAGCCTTGAGAGACTTTGAAGAAGAGAAACGGCTGGAAGGCTGGAATAAAGAAAGCTCATTGTATAGTAAGTTGAAACATCATCTATATTATTCACACAAATACATTCTTTGTGTGCTGCTCCAACACTTCTAGTCATTTAGCAGTGTATAAACAATGCAGTGTGTATCAGTGTAAGACAATGGAGGTCATTTATAAATCTTTCACAGGCTGGACAATGCTGCCCTTCATGAAGTTGTCGTAAGCATTTATATTGTGTCCTAAGTGTGTATTTATTCAGAATGGAAGGTTGTGTCCTTGTAAAGTTAATACCAAAACTGCTTGGAAATTTTTCTATATACACCTGCATGAAGTTCATGATGTTGTCACCACAAATGGCACCCAATGTTTGTTACTTGGGTCTTGCTACACTGTGCATTTTACTTTACTTGTAGGGTAAACTATGCAGTCAGTCTAGGTATACTCTGTGTTGGTCTCTTTTTAACAATGGCCTTTTTCTTGTAATATTGTGAAATAAATAATTGGAAAACATATAAGGTGATTTTCATCAGCTTGCTGAATGACTCAGTAACAATATATTACATAAAACCTTAACAACTATTTAAATCATGTTTATTGTGTGATAGCAGTGGTTGTGAAAATAGCCAGAATGTTTGTTTAACCTACCTTACCAGATTTATTTATTTATTGCTGTTATTCCAGTATGAAAGATTCTACAAAATGCATTTTTTTGGTGACAAGTGTACAATTTCACATTCCCCATCACTGTCTTTGTGATAGTAATTGTGACAAAGAGAGTAAACCCACTTAGTGGGGACACAGACTGCAAAAAAAAACCTTGTCTAAGCCATTGGCTGACATATATTGATTGATTTATTGCTTGCAAGTTTCTTTAATGTAGTTAAAGATGCATTGCAGCCAAAATGGAACATTAAGGTCTGAGATGCATGCAATAAAGCATAGCTTACGATCAAAGCATTTCTGTATTTCAGCCAGGCATAGTACTATTCCAGATAATCCACTTCCTTTGCCAGTAATTTAGCGATGCTGGAACAGGTCTGCTTGTGATACTAGAACACACATTCTTGTCACTCGCTACAGAAAATCTCAGTACCAAGATGCATCTTACAGCCACCAATCAGATTTAAACCTGCCTTCAATGTGATTGATGATACAGAGACAGAGAGAGAAATTACACAATAAAAACTTTAGGAAGTACAGTAGTACCCTCCCATGTGCCCTGTGATGTGGTTCCTGTGTGCTATGACTACAGTGAATTTCAGAGAAATCAGATTATTGTAAATTAAATAAATCTCTTAGAACAGCAGCAGTGTTTTAAAATGTTTTAGTAGTTTTCTGTAGGGCTGTGGATTTGATACAAAAAACCTTTTACTCAGACCCCTTTATTTTTTTATTTTGTTTATTATATATTTTTATTATTTATTAATAATTGAAGGCACACATTGTACAAGACATGTCAGCACTCTGATGTAAGTAATTTTTTTTTAGTCCATTGCCTTAACAATTTTATTTTTATTTGAAGATGGTGTTTGCTTTTGCCGGAGAATTTCCACTGCACATTTATTTGAGCCCCTCCAAAGCAGCTTGCTGAATACATCCAGCAAGTTCTCTGCTCTCTATATACTTGCCATCCAAGCCTGAAACAAACTTTCCTCACTAGTTGGTAAATAAACTACCCAATCAACCATCCAAGCTGGTCATTGCCAAACTAAACATTTAGTATGTTATTGTGGGTTAAAAATCTATAGCCAAACCTTTGTCATTGGGACTTTATTTAATTCATAAAACAAATTAAAAATATCAGTAACCTAAAAGCTTTATCAAAAGGCACAACATAATGTAATCAATTTTGTTTACGTATTTACAGAGTTTTTGATTTTATTTACCTAATGCATGAAATTACACTTAAGAGCCATAACTGACATTAGGTGAACAGCTGCCAAAAAGGTTCACTGTATTAAATCTTTCAGGACTGTCCAGTAAACAACAAGCTGTGGGATTCAGTGACTGCTGTACTCCTCTTGCTTCTCCAGTTAAAAGTAGAGAACGGCAAAAACACATTCATTCCCCAGCTGGCCCGCGATCCTCTTCACTCCCACCTTCATCCAGGAAGACATCCACTGTTACCACCCCAAGTAAGGGTCTTTCATTTAAATCTGAAAAAGCAGAATGTGTTGTGAATATTGTGAGTTTTCCTCCAGTATAAATGTATGGAAAAGAGAATGTGTTTTAATAAAACAAGATAGGAGGTCTTAACAAATTGGTAATTGTATAAGTATAATGTGATTTCAAAATAATCCCTCTCAAAAAAATTGCAACAATATGTACAAATGCACTTACCTGACAAAGCGTCATAAGGATTTTGCATGGATATGCAGGCAATTTGATGAACTTGATTTACCTTTATGTTAAAAAAGGATGGATCCACTCCTTAAAGTAGTGTCATGAACAAAAATCTTCCTATAGATTACATTTGTATTTTGTATGTTTTTACCTGAAATACTCTTGCTTGTGTAGTCATCCCAAAGTCCTTAGATGTGATGTCTCCAATTCCAGCAGAACTGTTGCTGAGCTCAACCAGTCTTAAATGTTAGTAACTTGTATTGTCAACAGCCATTTACTCATAAATGGAATTATTGGGCCCGATTTATTAAAGCTCTAAGGCTGGATAGGATATACTTTCATCAGTGAAGCTGGATGATCCAGCAAACCTGGAATGGATTTCTTAAAAGTCATTTGCTATTTGTTAGCAAATGTTTTCAATCTTGGACCAGATCTATTCCTCCTTTGCTGGATCACACAGCTTTACTTATAAAAAAGTGTATCCTCTCCAGCTTTATTAAATCAGGCCCAATGTCTCTTGTATCTATTGCAACCCTTCCAGTACAAAATGTAGGACCCTTCCCTTGAACTTTTCATAGTTCCATTGGTGCTACGTGTGCCTTTGTTAATAACTAAGGGGTCTGAAACATAAGATACAAAATGTGAGCTACAAAACTCCTTTAATTTTGTGTAAATAAATTGAGAATGTTCTATGCTTTATATTTTTGAACATAATGCTGAGTCTCTATTTACTTTGTATTGCAGCAAAGCGTGAACTGATGCTAACTCCTTTGGAAGTGAAGTACAGCCCAAAACGCTCTCCCAGTGAGAATCTTTCTCCAGGGTTGAGCCAGTTGTTATGTGATGAGAAAAACACAGTGACAAGGTATTAGTTTTACTACAGTGATTAATGCTATTACCACGGGAGGATAACAGTTTTCAAATATCATTAAGATTAGTTTAGGCTTTTTTTGTCAAATGTATAAATGGACAAAAATATTTTTGTTTTCTGTGCTTGTAGGTTTGATGTTGCTTGGGCAGAGTCATCAAAATGTAAAGATACAAGTCCTAGAAAAAGGCTTCAGTTTACATCTTTGGAAAATTTAGAAGGTAAAAGAGTTAATCAAATCAAGCCCTACATGTCCTTAAAACTAAGTAGAAATTATTTAGGTATGGAACATCTCCCTTTAATGCTTTTATCCAATATTTTGTTAGAGGGCCCCTATTGGATTGGTGTTTTATATTTTAATTGAATGTTGTACCATTGTTGTCTTTTTGTCTATATCCTATAAGAACATGTCATATAGAATTATATTGTAGAAAATTCAGTAGAAATACTGAATATTATTAAATACTGAAATACATTCAGTAGAAATTTTACTGAAATGTAGATTAATTTGTTTGCTGGTTCTGCTGTTTATTTAACAGTCCACTTGTCAACTAATAAAAAAACAAAACATGTACAATCCATTGCCACCTAATATTCTGACATTAATAATATTACGTGAAATGGTCAAATAGGGTAAATATAAAGGGATATAATATTTTTAGGTGCGCTGCAGGTATAGCAAAAATACCTGTTGACCTATCCTGTCTCCCAAGGATCAACAGGCATGTTCAAAGGTAACTTTTCTGTGCTTGCAGTACTTTTTTTATTATTTATTTATTTGTTCAGGGTAGATTAAATACATGCTTAAGTAGGTGCTTCCATCAGTTCCACTTGGAAAAAAAACATAATTTCTCTCTAAATAAAGCGAGGGTGGGAGGTTGTGGGCTTATCCAATTATGCAATATAGTTTTATTAGCTACCAAGTATATAATAGACAGAAGTCTGCTACATCCTTTGGTGATTCGTGTCCCTTGCAAAGTCTGTTCTCCAAAGATATCCCATCTAGGTGTTAAAGACAAAAAAAAAAAATCACTAGATACTGCAAGGCATATGGGGCCACTGTCTTTCAAAAGTATCTGCTTCTAGGGCAACTCCATAACATATAGTATATTATTATTATTAATACACAGTATTTATAAATCACCAACATATTATGCAGCGCTGTACAAAGTCCATAGTCATGTGACTATCTGTCCCTCAAAGGGGCTTACAATTTAATGTCCCACACTTAAAACTGCTAGGTGACTAGCTTAGTCCCATCTGGTGAGAACACATAGGGGAGATATAGGCATAATGAATAAATCTTAGGGTCATATGTCTATACATAGCAGAAGGCAGAGCTGACCAAGACCTACGAAAATCTAACAATATATTCGTTGGGGTTCCGGAACGTGTGTGGTCCATCTACTTGCAGTGCTTTTAAAGAAACAAAATGTGCATGTATTGCAGAATATACTACATAAATTTTTTAATTCTTGTTTTGCCTAAATACTCACTTAAAATGTAGTGGGTCTTTTTATTTACCTTTTTAATATACCTGTATGTGTGTTGTTTTTTTGTATCGGTTTACAAAGAAACATTGTTCCAAAGTGATTTTCTAAAACTGATGCTTTGCCAGCACTTAAGTGGCAGTTAAAATGTAATAGTGTTCCCTTTTCTGTCTGGTTTTTAGAGAGGCAAAAGACTGTCATTAATCCAGAGAGCAGCAGGGAGTCACAGTTCCCTCTAGTAATGCCGCCATATGAGACTGAAATCACATACAATGAGAGGATGAAAAATATAGCTGACACTGAGAGGTTGTTTGATGAGTTAACAGAGGAGAAAAAACAGGTACAACATTCTGCTTAAAATGTGTTATTTATGTCTCTTTTGTATGTCTCTCTCTTTTAAAGAACTCAAATAAGGGTTAGGCAAATGAGGTGCCTGTCTGGGCTACAAAAAAAAATAGATGAAACTAGTGTTTGGCTTTCATGCTACAGCATGTATCTACCTAGCCTTAATATTTCCCTCAGAGGGTTCAGACTGATTTCTTTGCATCTTAGTTGTTTAAAGCTGAACTTTAATCTGCTGATATTTTTGCCTTCCTGGCAAATCTGTCATAGTTGGGCCCATTGACATATTTGTACTAGATCAGTATTTCTTAACCAGGGTTCCTTCTAAATTTGCTAGGGGTTTCTTGAGCAATTAACAATTTGTGCCTCTCAGGTCAGTTTAACAGATACCAGTGATCTTTTTGGCTATCTGTAAGGGTGATAATATTCCCATTTGCCAGCAATGTAAGAGGAATTCTTCCCAATGACCACCACAATAAAGTACTGAGCTCTGGATGGAGTAACTATAGTGGGGGAGTAGGGGTTTCCTACTACCTGAAAATGATTAGGAAAGTTGAGAAGTACTGTACTAGATAATAGATTTTAGGTACAATTTTTTATGCTAGAAAACTATAGTAAATAAAAACTGAACCTCTGTAATCAACAACTGGCAAAAGATGATTAATCAGAATATACCTATATATATTCCAATCTAATAGGGCAAGGGTTGTAAAAAATGAAATGTGACAAACATGGTGTGTTGTGGCTAGATATCAACTATAAGTGCAAAGGGGGATAGTGCAAATATTTCACAACAGCAGAAGCTAACATACTATATGTGTAATGTAGCTTAAAATGTAAAACATCTGCAAAGTCCCCACAAAATATTTTTGATTTGAAAATATTCTTTCTGCTTGAAATAGTCCTGTATTATGTATTTCAACCCACTGCTATGGTTAGCAGTGGACTAGAATACATAATACAGGAATATTTTAAGCTGCTGTTACTGCTTCCTCATGCCAGGGAATGCCTGCCTTTGGGGAGACACTACATGGAAAATTAGGGTGGCATGGAGTGGTTCAATACCGCTGTACCATCCTGGCAGGTATAGAAACTCCCACCTGATACGGACATCAAGCAGTCTATAGTGCAGTCTGAAGGTCCGAGTGCGCCCTGTAGTGGCCATGCTTCCCTAGGCTGTGGCCTTGGTGTCCTGTTCAGAAATCCAGCCCTGCTGCTAACCTGTATGTTCTCTGCATCCACAGATAGAAGCTGCTCTTAGTCGAATGCCGAGTGTTGGTCGTAGAATAAGCCTGCAAACAAGAGCCATGAAGGTAGCATTTTTTCACCCTACTTTTTTTTATAACTGGGATGCATCCTTATAATTTTAAATAATACCTTCTTTAAAAACAATAGCAATGATTTGTTGTACATGTGGGTACCATTTGTATAAAAAAAGCAGTAAAATGGAATGTTTAACTTTAAAATAGGAACAGTAGGCTAAATGTGTTTAGTAGTGTTCTAAAAGCTGGCTGTGTGCTTACTATACCAGGCTGGTGTGGATTAGCTATGATTATAATTTTACAGACTACGGATGTCTGGTATTAAATTCCTATTTTGGTATGCAAACTTCTTATATGCCAGCCCTCCCCTAGGGAGTCCACTTGGTGGTTTGTGACTCGTATACCTTACTGTAGAAGTTTTATGCTTTAAAAAGCACAGTGTGTGTGTTTTTTTTTTTTTCCTTTCCTATCCTGAAAATAATAATTTATCTAGATTGTTTTATGCTATCATCTCAGTTATTTTCTATTAAATAGAAAGACATGAAAAGCTGGACAATGCTTTTACAATTTCTTAATTTTCTTAATACCGATTGATATTGTTAATGTTCCATTTGGTAACAAATGCAGGGATGTTTGACCGTTTGTAAACCCTTTCAAAGTTTCTATAGTTTTAAATGTGAATGTGACCTATGTGATGGACAACTTGCCATCATTGCCAGAACAATGAATTCTGAACTATACCAGAGAATTCTAAGGGAAAATGTCAAGACATCTGTTGATGAACTGAAGCTCAAGAGACAGTGGGTTATGCAGCAAGATCATAATCCTATACACACAAGTTGTTCTACCAAGGAATTGTTAAAGAAGAATAAAGTGAATGTTCTGGAATAGAAAGTAAATGTTCTGGAAAGTCAAGGTCCCAATTGAAATGATGTGGAAAGACCTAAAATGAGTTTATGTGAGAAAACCCACCAACATCAAGAGCTGAAGCTGTTCTGTGTGGAAAAATGGGCTAAAAAACTTCCAGTCAAACTGCAGGACTTATCAACAGATGCAACTGCAAATGTTCAAAGGGTCAGACCGAATACTGAGTGCACAATTCACTTTTTTTTTTTTTAATAAATACATGACAAAATTTATTGATTTATTTTTTGATTTGCTTAACTAGATTTTCTTCATCTACTTTTCAGACTTTGGTCTGAAAATCAGATGATATTTTAGGTCACTTTCAAATAAAAGTATAGACCATTTTATAGGGTTCACAAACATTCAAGCACCGCTGTATATAAGATAGACTTCCTCTCATGAAATAAGAAAAGAAAAACTTTATTAGAATATTAAAAAAAAAAAAAAAAAAACATTTGATATTCTTGTTTTCTTTTTCAGGAAAACTTGGAAGATCGCCTGGAAAAAATTAACCGTGATCTGGGGTCAATCCGAATGACGCTAAAAAGATACCATATTTTACCAACGTCGGCAAATATTTAGTGTGTTTATAATTCCTGTGAACCAGCTGTTTTTTTTTTTGCACTGTGAACTTATGCACTGACTTCAAACATAATTCCTTTGTGTAAAAATAAAAGGGTTATATCTGCATATTTCACTTGAGCAGATATAGCTTTTATTATGTAATTTATAGTTTTCATCTGCCTAGGGAGCACCATGCAAGGTTTATGTGTTATAAATGCACATGTAGCATTATAACTCCCTGTGCATATGTAATTGCTGAACAGTGACCAAACTGTGATTTTCATGTAGTCTTCTATTATAACTGCATGCATATTTTTCATTAATGCTGTCATAAACAAGGAAACTTTCCTTGACCTTTTGGTATGGTATGCTAAAAATCTAATTGTTTCATCAAAATGCTTTTTACATAGAGTTCAGTGGTTTGCATGTAAATGCACCTACAACTCATGCATACAATGCACTGTACCTAAACTCCAAAGGTGTTAACCAGCCCAAAAGTAAAACTTGTTTTACTGCAGCTTGATTTCTGGGCCATTTTTGTATTGTGCAAGTATACACAATAATCTTTTTTTATACTTTGGTACACTTAGCTACTAGTGTGCTCCCCTTTGGTGCTTTGTGCACAACTTCTGCTACCTTGTGCTGGTCTTTTTCTACATCAGTGTCCTCTCTCCTTGTCCATTAAAGGCCACTGATTATGTAACTCCAGTGCATCTGTGGAATCCTACAGGTAAACTTCCTAAAAAGTGCCTTAACTGCTGATAATGGGTACTGCTATTGACTTTGCCTCCTATCCATTGTGGAGATCCGGTCAGTGGCTCCTTGTACCATTCTGAAGAGCAAGTATGTCCTAAAGAGAGTTCTTCTTCATTTTGCCTAAATGCTGTTTTTCAGAAGCTAAGAGGGCTATGAGTTTGTCTAGTCCACTGTTTTAAATATTCTAGGGATGTTCCCCTTACTGAACCTCTGGCAGTGCAGGAGTTGCACTGAAATCAGCAGTATTATGCCTCGGTAATGTCTTCAGATGACATTCATTTCACTTATAGGGTGTCTTTTCTTACAAGGATTATGCCGTCTTCAGCTAGTACTATGGAGTCCCAGCAGTGTGTAAGCAAAATTTATTGTGGCCTGTTGATTTCTTTGGCTTCACATTTGGAAAGTTTGGACATTTCTCCAAGTGTGGCTATCTTCTGAGGAGATACAAAATTCACAGGTTGACTTCATTGGTTTTGTTTGCTAGTAATTGTGACCTTCTCCTATGCCAACACTTCATCCTGCTTTCTCAAGTCAGGTTTCGAGTCATTTCTTTTCCCAGCAGAATCTTGACAGTGCTCCTTCAGTTCTTCTCAGTTGTAGCTTGTTGCAGGATCCAGGGAATTCACGCCCCCCATTGTGGTGGGGCAGACTTAGGTGGCTAGATGTGGTAGTTAGTTTCTATTTCTAGCTTATTATTGCCTTTTGGTTTTTAATAGGTTCCTGTCTTGTTAGTTGATCAGTGTTTGATCATGTCTTTAGATAAGGTGATGGCTTGTTGCCCTCTGTTGTTGTTCCTGTTGTTCTGGTATGCCTTAATATCTTGTCAGTTGCTGGTTGTGAACAATATGTTGTTTAGTTCCTATGCCTTGGCTGCTGTCAAAGTTAGGCTTTGGGCATTTTATGGTCTTCTGCAGCTCCTAATGGGGACCTTATTTTAATGTGCACACCTTGTGTGGTTCTGAATTGTCAAACCTTGTCTGATATATGTGAATTTCATTACAGATTAGTCACCCTTGTGTTAGGGCACCTATCTCTTCAGGCATGTGGGGTCCTGTCTTCCTGGTGACTTGTCATGTAGACAGTCTTTTAAAACGGGTTGGTTAATGTGGTTGGGCCCACCCTGATTTTGACTGAATTTTGGACCACCACAGGTCAGCTAGCGTGCCAATGGTTGTTACAGGTATTGCGATTCAGAGTGGTAACACATGCAGCATGCACAACCTTACCTACTTTTTCTGTGAGAATAGTAACTAGTAGAAAGCATGCGCTGGTTGATCACTGTGCAGCAAAATGTTTTTCACATAAATGCACCTATAACACAGCTGTACCAAATATCTTTTCACCTACCTTTTGCTTTTTATACCAGAAGCTGATTTCATTCATCTGTTGCATCCTACTTGACCTATTCAGTTATCCAAATTGATTAACAAGAATTAAATATTGTAATACTACCCAACTATGATCAATGTGAGGACATCATGAGATAGCATGAGATATCAGTTTATTGGGTAGGCTTCATTTTAGAACACAGGACTTCCTATTTTCTCTCTATTGTTGGGAGTATAACAACACTCTAAGGTGGGGTTTTCCTAATGTTTATAGCTTCTAAGCCTTAAGGCTTTTAGCCTCCCAAATTCTATATTTTGTAGGTTCCCATACATGTCTTTAAGATACCCCAGCAGTGCAAGGTATTTTATTTCTTCTCAGAAAAAATTAGTTACTGAAGCAACCAACTGTACTTCAGTGGGGTAATCACAAAAATATACAGTACTTGTGCTTGAAAATCAGTTTGGGACGTTCTGAGGAACTGCTTTGTCTTTTCTACTTTACACTAGACACTTTTTACCTCAAATACATATTTTTGGTACATTGAATGAAGCAGGAACTGTATATTTTATATTTTAGTATCAAACAGTCCAACATTTTAGCAGCAATTTGCTGCAGCATATGCTTATTAAGATTCTTTTTTTGGACAAACCTATTTGTCCTAGCAATATTCTAGTTTACGATCTGGCTGATTTTATCATAAGAGTGAAATGTTGCAGGGCTTCCAGAGGAAAGTTCCATTAAACAGCCAGCGTGTGAAACATATTTTTACATATGAAGTGTTCATGTACCATGTGTGTGTCAGTTTAGTCTGTGCTGTAAGACCTTCAACGCTTTGCTGGGCAATGCATTGCAGGCAACCTTTGTTTATTAAGTTTGATAAATGCTTTGTAAAATGAAGTATATAATTGTATAAAGTCCAGTATCACTTTGGAGAAAAGCACAGTACAGCAATAAATATTTTAGAAAGTATTTGCATTGCTTTTCTATTTTATATGTTTATTAGTTGTTGAGGTTTGTATATGAAACGTAGACATTAGAATTAAAGCATGTAGAATTAAAGCTTATCTTAACCAGAACACATATAAGGATCTCCCCTACTATTAGCTCCTTTAAAGTATAAAAAAATTTAAAATGAAAAAAAAAAAAAATAGTACATATACGTTTCTTTACCTTTTGGCTTTCATGCAGCAGGGGGTGATCTTCCTAGTTAGATTCTGATTAATTAAAACTTCCTGTGACAGCACTTTACCATAGAGCATCTTCTTGTAAAATGTGGAATGCTCAGCATTCTTCAAGTTCTTGTTGGAAGAAGTGTGACCTCAGCCTTTTCTAGACATTACAGGTTAAAGTCAGGGATAAGAAAAGTTCAATAAACCTCTTTTGTGATTTATTTTAAAACCGCTAACCTTAATGAGGAAAGGATCCTTTCATTTTTACTGCAGATCTATACTTGCCAAAAGCCTGCAGTGTGTTTACAGTGCAGCATCACAAGAGACACACCTGCACATTACAGACCCAAAAACTTCTATGTGGGTCCCTACGACATTGATTTAGCTGTGATGCATAGGCACATTTACTGTGACCCTGAAATGAAACAAAGGGAACTGCTGGTTGTTGGATCTTCAAAAACATAGAACTGTAAATGTGAAGCCTTTCTTTGTTAAAACTTGCAAACTATGTAATATACCAATATGAGGCAAACCATTTTAAATAAAATGAAAGGTGTAAATACCTTTGTATTCCTTTCTTTATGCACAGGTTTGTGGCTACTGTTTACAATTGTATCTCTGGGCTTTGACCAGTGGGGGTGGAGACTCTTATTAATAAACAGCTGATTCTGCCAACATCACATATCTCAGCCACTGTCACTTACACTGTGCAGAGCTGACCAGGGGGTCTTGTCAACAGCAGTCTGACCTTGGAAGTAAAGGCATATTGTGTATAACATGGCTTTCGTAGCTCCCATGTAGACAGTAGATGCAAAGTTACCACACTAGGACAGAGTTGTTCAGGGCAAAGGAAAATATTCCCCATCTACGTAAACTGAGGTTTATATGTACTTTAACGTAGAACTCCAAGTACATAGCTGTTTTACCTACCAAAGAATTAGTCTACCTAGTTCTGAGATTTACACAGCTCTGCCTTGCAATGACGCTGACAGATTTTTTTCTGCGGGAGTTTATTATTACTGTTAGGTCCTCTCAATCGCTATACACAGTGAAAAGGGAAGCAGCAGTATTATTAACTCTGTTTTTTTTTCTCCTTTATCATCGTGTTCATTGCACTGCAGCACAACTTTTTGTTTTGTTGCTTCTCCCCTCTCATGTCCGAAATAGATTTATGTACTTAAACATCTTGCATTTAAATGTATAAGCTGAGGAATGTAATAATGAATACAGAGCTGCATTACTTTAAATATTATATATCTACCAGGAGTTTAACTTTGAACATTTAGAATACTTTAGGCTATGATGTAGTTCTGTGGTGTTTGTTTTAAACGCACAGATCTCCAACTGTGGTGCACAATTTTTTTTATTTTCATTTAAGCAAAGATAATTTTTCTTTCCAATGCACCAAGCAATGGGTTTACTAGCACTGAACACAAACATTAAGTTATGTATTATTCTCACTGATTAAGTAGCATTTGTTATCCCCACTAAACCCTTAATCATGGACACTTTTACATTATTATCATAACTAATAAATAAAACAATTTCCAATTTAATATAACAATTTATATTAAATAAAACACTAGACACAAATTGACTGCAGCATTTATTATTGGTTAATGAAAAAGACAAGCTTTTACTAAAACATTAATGAAACCTCATTTTACCTTTTATAATGTTAAACCATTAATCATAAACTATAAATACCAAATACAGAAAAACCCAAGCATACAGCTGAATAGACAAATAGGTTTACTAATGGGGAGCTAGTCCTCCTTGCCCGCTGTGGCAGGTATATCGAAAAAATGTGTGTGTGTATATGTGTATAAGTTTTCCCCATGCTACTTACACAAATGACTATACTAGGCCCTGATTCCCTAAGAAAGGACTGTATTTACTACATATATCAAGTGATATAGTGATAGTGATATATCATACTACATATATCAAGTGATATATCAAGTGATAAAAGCAGCTACATTGGGATATCATATTCACCAGGGGATTAGTAGTTGTTTATTGTGTGAAAAGCATTGTGCATTCTTTACTATATACTACATGAAATACCATTTAAAATATTTAAAATTGACTTATTGATTTGCTGTTTTTTTTTAAATAGCTGCTGAGTGCTTTATAGCTTTCTTTTGGCTACCTTTCTTCTAAAGAAGCAGTTTCATCTGCAAAATGCATCAGATATCATTTATTCTAGCCTATTTTAAGCAATCTCTCTGTCACCATGTTTTATCTTTGTTCATGCATTTTATTTTCTGTTGGGTTTTATGGAAACTGTTTTGAATGAAATTTGAAAACCTTTTATTGTAGTGCCTATGCCATTAATTCCCTACTTTTTCTTTCAATACCCATATTATTAAGAAGGTATTGTTTTTTTTTTGGTACTAGAGATTTAGCTTTCCTGGAACTTGGAAAGTGGACATGTACCCGTATTACATGAAATACCATAGTAATATTTTACAAAGCTGCATTTGGGGGTTTGTGTAGCTGGGGTTAGTTTCCTAAGAACCTGCAGGCATACAGACCTACATACAGACAGACAATACCTTATATTAGGATTGGCATTTTATACAGAATGTTTTCTATTTTAATGTTTTTATACTACAGATAAAACTTAGTATATTATACAGTATAAATATATGTCTTATATATATTATACTATAGTTTTATATGTGATGTGCAAATTCACCACAGTGTACAGAGGTAAATATAGATGGGGAATGTTTGGACCTCCTGTCAGGTTTGTATTGCAGTCTGTGCTATGGAGATTCACCCTCCATTATCCTGGTGAATGTTTACCTTTTTATGGTTAATGGCATAAAATCCATTGTTACCAGAACAAAAAGTGATTAAAAATCTTCCATCTGGGACATCTGTTTCCATGACAATTTTCTAAAATGTGAATACAACTCACTTTGGAGAGATTTCCTTTCATTTCCTGTCATTTTACCTGAAATGGGGGACCTGAATAATTTGGGTTAGTTTTAATGTGCAGTTTTATTTAATGCCTAGTGATGCTTCACCTGAATACCATGTAGCTATGACTGGAGTTAAGCAGACAGGAATTGCTGATAAGAGCCTGGAGAGGGTCAGTATTACAACAAAGGGTAAATAGAAAGTTTTTTTATTGGAATAATGACATTTATGTTACACCATGCTTAGTTACACTAGATCAATGTTTTCACATGTGCTGCCATGATGACTTGAATGGGCCCTGTGACTGGAAGCCATCACTGGAGATGACCTCATACAGGTACGGTCTCCTGGAGACGGTGACACAACCACCTAGTAGCGGACACGAGGCGGCAGGGGGCGCTGTCACACCATTGTTGCCCATGCGCTCCGCACCCCTCCCAGCCTCAGTGAGGGAATGTGATGCAGCCTCCGTGTCAGCACTGTGGGCCAGGCTTCCTATTCATACCGAAGCTGTCAAACCAGTCCCCCGTGCCCCGATATACCGCGCTTCCTCCCCCCCTTCTAAACACGGTGGCCGGGGATAGCTAGCCCGAACACTGCCCATTGCCCTGCAATGCGAGTCTGTGGCAGTAGAAAGGAACGTGCACTGCCCGAGGCCGGCTCCGTCTAGCTGCTACAGGATGGGGTGCGCGGATCTCCCAGGGACCCGCACGCCGTGTGTCAGCTGAGCCCTCCGCACCGTGTAGGCCCCGCCGGAGAGAGCAGCGCTTCCCAGGGATCGAGCCAGGTAGGTGCATCAATCTCCATATACAATGCATGTAGAGTGCCCCTCCTCCTGTGTACACACCGATCATCACCGGCCCGGGGAGGTAAACACCATCACCGGCTCTAGTACGACAACATCATCATCCCCATTGCTGCTTCCAATGCAAACATGATGCAGCACGGATGGCACAAGAGCTGCTTCCAATCTGATGCCCATACAATGCCATCATGTGTATGCATTCTATAGGTGCCAGTGCTTGTCATGGTCCATGGACTGCAAGCAACAGATGTGGAGGTGTCTGACATGTTCTACTACACAATGCAAATATGTACAAATGGCTGCTTCCATCCTCAGCATTAATAGCAATATGTCATTAGGGCTTTCAGTGCACCATCCATCCAGATTCTTTAGGGTATATGATGCAGATACACAATTCCCCTTTTTCTCAGCTGGAATTTGAAACCTGGGAGAGATTTTTAATGTCTTTGCTTTGGCTGTGCAGCTTGCGTTTAGTAAAATTGCCAGGGCTCCTAGGAATCCCACACATGTTGCAGCCATGTAGTAACACTAAGCTTGTGATTGCAGAAAGATGGAATTAATAAAAGGAAATGGTGCTGTAGGAAATTTAGGAGTTACAGATGTTCCTCAGCGTTGTAGCATGGACAGGGTATCAATCTTCATCCTCTATTAAATGGTTATCAAGAGAAGATTGTGGAGGCACCCGGACTTCTTCAGGTTTTTTGATTATTTTCTATTTTGGCCATAAGAAATTTAGGAGTAGAAGAAATGTGACCCCCAATTAATTATCAGTTGTAGCTTGGACTGGGTATCAATCTTCATCCTCTATTGAATCCCTTACAAGAGAAGATTGTGAAGGTACATAGACCTCCTCATACAGCAGGACATTAGTCTGCTGTCTTTTGTATTATTTTCCATTTTACCCATAATAAATTTAAGGGTAGAAATGTGACCCCCCAGTTAATCAATAGTTGTAGCTTGGACTGGGTATCATTCTTCATCCTCTATTGAATGCCTATCGACAGAAGATTGTGGAGGAACCTGGACTCCTTCAGGTTTTAACACTAGTTTGATTATTTTCTATTTTGGCCATAAGAAATTTAGGAGTAGAAATGTGACCCCGAATTAATTATCAGTTGTAGCTTGGACTGGTTATCAATCTTCATCTGCTATTTAAACTCAATCTATATCCTCTAAATAATATATTTCCTGAGACGATAGTGAAGGCATCTAGAATTCTTCATACAGCAGGACATCAGTATTAAATACTGGTCTATTCTTTTCCATTTTAGCTCTAAGAAATTTTGGTGTTAGAGACCCCCAATTAAATATTGCTTGTAGCGTGGACAGGGCATCAGTCTTCATTCCCCTATTGAATGGTCTTTGCTGGTGCTCTTCAAGGGAAGATTGTGAAGGACCTAGACGTCTTCATACAACAGGACATACTCTAGCTCTACTTTATTTGATTATTATTTTATTTTTTTATCATTTAGCATTCTTGTTATAGGAAATGTAGGTGTTAGAGATGTGAACCTCGAGTACTCCTTGGTTGTAGCGTGGGCAGGGTATCATTCATTCCCTATTGAATGTCTTGTTACTGGTGCCCCTCAAGAGAAGATTGTGAAGGACCTAGACTTCTTATACAGCAGGTTTTTTAGTGCTAGCCTATTGGGTTATTGTTTGTTTTTTTCCATTTTGGCCATAAGAAATGTAGGAGTTAGAAATGTGATTGTCAGTCAGCGGTTATAGTGTGGACAGGGTTTCCATCTTCATCTCCTAGAGCTTGTCTTTTTAATGAGTTCTTGGCAAGAGGACTTTTGTGAAGGCACCACGACTACTTCATACAGCTAAAATTTAGTTTTTTATTAGCACTAATCTGTGGGGTTATTCTTTTTGGTTTTGGCACATACTCTAACAAAGATTAGATGAAAGCTTAATGTGTCTGTAAATACCTTTATGTAAACAGGAGATATGTGTGATTGATTAGCTAGTCAGACCCTGCCTGGTTTTGCATAATGCAGGCAGGCAAGGATTGTCTT
The DNA here is from genome assembly GCF_032062135.1 of Pyxicephalus adspersus. Taxonomy (NCBI): domain Eukaryota; kingdom Metazoa; phylum Chordata; class Amphibia; order Anura; family Pyxicephalidae; genus Pyxicephalus; species Pyxicephalus adspersus. Next base: position 54,322,519 of record NC_092863.1, on the reverse strand, counting down.
GGATGCAGCAATAACACATCTTGCCTGGTTAGAACAGGGTAAACATTTTGTTCAGCAACGATTTGAATTGTTAATTGCTGGGGGTGGCCAGGTATACTTGGATGAAAGAAATAGGGTTGTCTGACTTTGCCCCCTCACCTTCCAAGCTATAATGGGATTGAAGGATTGTAACAGCCAAAGTATCCAGCTTTTACATGAACTGTTGGCTTGAGTCAAACATAACGATATTGGACAGTGCTGTCAGCATTTTTATGTGTGTGGGCGAAGCGATCAGTCAGACACTGGATGAATTTATTCCAGTGAATGGTGATGTCACTTTGTTACCACCATAAGCAGCACTGCTCATAGCTCTGAGATACCACCAGCCCCTTCTCCACTGACACACACTTCCACAATTGCCACCACTGCACTAGAATACAATTGAAAATATTTTTACAATTCTTTGGGAGATTTCAAAAATAAATCCTCGCAGAAAACAGTGTGAGCTGATAAATAAATGCCTGTGCTCTCTTCTGACTCCCTTCTACACCCTTCTATATCCTGCAGAATAAGGAAGGGGGTTCCATAGTCGCACATTGTTTATGTTGGCTTGATGCAGTACTGTAAATAAGTGCCCTTATGCCAGGCAAAAAAAAAAGAAAACTAAAACAGGCACTTAAATTTGGGACTTGTAAGCCGCAGTGCATTTAATTTTTGGGTTTAGCTATGCTTTAGTCATATTTCTTAATGGGGAATTTAGTCTTTTGCTAGTAAGAGATATATTCTTTACAGTTATCTCATGGCCAATGACTATGTACTGTTATTTAACAACAGGTTAAATCTCTTCGTATTGAAAGGTGAAATGGTCCCTGGTCTGTGTATGCTCACTATAGGCAGACACTGGATGAAAATATTGACCAATATATGCAAGTTGAAGGAAACCAATCACATAAAGGACTTCTACTTGCAATTACATAAGCAGACTTGTTCAGTAATCAGGGTTTGATAAATCCAGGATTTAATACTTTTTAATAGATCTGTGTGTAAATGTTCCAATGTCTTAAAAATGATTAAATCTGTAGTTCTAATATAGTCATCACAAGTTACTACAAGTTTTACTATCTTAGGTATTTTGAAAAGTACAGTGCACCTAGCCAACTGTTGTCACTTCAGAAAAGTACATTGTGATCAGTATTGGTATCATGTAAGGAAGAAGAGGGTAATCTGACCGAAAAAAGATTTGTTATGGGAAAGTTAATCCAACATGCCTGTGTCATCCTGGTATTTAATAGTTTACTTTGCCACCTTCAGTGTGAATAAACACAGAATAAACTCTACTCAGGATTAATATTCATGTTGGAGGCAGCGAATAGGTATACACAGACTGAATGCTTGTCAAAATAATCTTAATGTGAACACAATTGATAATTCTGGATTGTTTGTTTTTTGCTGACATGTGCTGAAAAATGTCAACTGTTCCTTAGAGGCCAATTATAGACTTCCTGTTCCTGCCTAGCTTGAGGCTTAAGAGCTAAGGTACATGGGTGATAATAATTGTTTGCCATTGAGGGATTTAAAGTGTATGTACAGGCAAAATTTTTCTTTTTAGCTTTAGTTAGTGAAAAAGGGACGGAATTCTGTCCAGAATGGTTTTCTGTAGAAATCTATTCAGGTTCTTATTGCTGTCTGTGTTCCAACTTGGGAGATTGCCCCTCTGTATTTGTCCTGATGACCAGTGTAACCAGTACAAAAAGTAACGCGTAATGCAACATTTCCCTAGAACAATAGACAATAGAGAATTCTTCTAATGGAGATTCTTCTGATGACAGCTGACTGAGAAAGGAATCACTTTCCTTTACCTGCCTGTTGTTCCTTCATTACCTGTGCCAGAAATACATCTTCCTAAGTGAACATGCAAAAATGCTGGCATTGAGCCAATCAAGTCTGAAAAGTGTAAACATACACATGACATTTGCATGCTTATTGACTCATTAGGTTGTAAATTCAGACAGCCTAAAGTTTGCACCTTACAAAACATGTCGGCAGTGCATTTCAGAAATTAGTATCCCCATAGACACTGCATGTTCAGTCTATAATCTATCCTCTGTGCAGTAAATTGTATTGAGGATCTTCAGTGTCTTGGACAACATTTTATGCTGTAAAATTGGGTATTGTCCAAGTGTTGTGTTTTGTGCTTCAAGTATTTTAGGAAGTACTCTATTTAATTTGCTTGTTGAATGGGACTATTGACTCCAGTAAGTGGTATGCTACATGCTTCCAAGGCATGTGAAAAGCAGTTGAGTGGGACATATGCAAACACTCACTCTAATTCATTCAGTGTGAGATTGTGTTTTTCCTGGGCAGAATATTTGTCAGTAAACAGGATGCCCTTAAACCATATCTGATAATGATGGTCTTGTCTTATTGCTTGGGAAGTGTCATCAGGTCAGGAAGTAAGGGGCTATGATCCCAGCACAGACAGATAATAAAACAAGGAGCCATCAAACCCAAGCTCAAGCTGCTCTTACAAGTTTGCCTCCCCACCTGTCCCTGTGTTGGTCAGTAAAACCATTTATCATACTGGTCAACCAAAAAAAGCCAATGTTAAAATGGGAGCAAACAGATATGAAGAAGAAGCCACTGAGCTTTGATGTATGGCAATGTTTATGGCACTGGTAGCCCAGGTGCATCAGGCACTAAGTTTAGACTTGTTTAAAATGTAATATTAGATGAAAAAATATATGAACATTACTTTGCTAGGGATAATATTCCTGCCAGATAATCCCAGTGGAGCCCTCCTCAATCAGCTTCCCTTCATCCCATTCCTAGCCTAGAACTTTCCTAAAATAAAGCTATAACTGGTCTTCAGCTGCTCAGCAAATACTGTAATCATAATAAATGTTTTTTTTAATCGCAATAACTTTTTTTCAACATTTTAATTGGTAAAATAAAAAACAGAGAAAAGAATTTACATGAAACATATAGATCATTTTCCTGTATCAACATACAAAATTGTCCTATGAATATGAGAAATGTGCGAGTGTGTGAATAGTACCATACAATCACTGGAGAAAGTCAGACCTAGGTGTGGACAGAAACTAATCATTTTATGTGATCTGATGGATACCAGCTTGTAAACAACTTTGACACTGCTTGCTTTAAAAGCCTGTTTCTGTGTACATCTAATAGTATTGTGTGTTTGTAGTAAACATGTTTATATAGCATTTGTAAGTTGTTGAATGAAGGTGTCATAGGTAAAGAAGGCTTCCAACACTTTTATATTATTCATCTGTACTCTGCCAAAAATGTGCACCTTCTCATCAAGTGTCCTTTCCACTTTATGTGTTGGTAGATTCCCAAGCCTTGACCTGAATAGTAAGGCGTACCTCACAGGGGCAATTCCTGCAGCAGCTACTGGGCAGTTGACAGGCAATGAGCTACCTGATTGCCCCATGCTTGTACATAATACATGGTCATAGGAGTGCAGTGTTTAACCCAGAATTTTTTTTAAGCTGGGTGGGAGGAAATTGTAGGTGGATGGCAGCCCCTGTATTGTGACCCAACTCTTCAGTAACCACCCAAAAACAGCCGAGTGGTTACTGAAAAGTACCGGGTGGTGCGCCCAGCTAAAAGGGGCTGGAGAGAACACTGGAGTGGTTTTGATAGGTGTTGGTTAACCACCCACATTTGTTCTCTTTGGTAAGCCACTGCTTGAGGTGTCTACCTGATGGCCACGGTTACCTGCAATAATGAAGCAGTAACTGCACCCCAATCTTTTCACCTATGGTAAGCTGTAGCAATTATGGCTCACAAGTGCCTAATAGTAACTACTAGGCTTCTTCAAGTGTTTTTTTATATTTATTGAAACTACATTGAAAACACAAAAACACATTGCAAATGCTTAAAAATACTTCCATAGTGTTGACAGGTGGTTCCAGTTATATGGAGATGTCTATGGAGATGTCTGAGGTAGCAAACCAAACAGAAAGTGGAAATAAAATTCCACTTTACAAAGCTAAAGATTAGGCAGGTAGTTACCTGACAACCTAGACTTACCTGTCTGATCACAGTGGTAAAATGTGAAAAAGCCGAAACCTGGCAATCCCAGCGTCTCTTGCATGTGCCTGGGATGAGGAAGAACTCTTAAGTGCCTGCGCTGAAGTTTTGTCATCCCGGCTAGTCAATCAAGCTGACCGAAGGAGAAGAAGAAAGGAAAACGTCAGTGCCCTGCAGTGGAACATAGATATATGAGTCAAGGTGCTTTATATAGTTACATAGGTTGAAAAAAGACATAAATCTTCTAAGGAAATAAACATATCACGGATAAAAACCTTATAGACATATCATAGGGTTCCATGGGGCTTTATATTTATACATGAGGCGTATAAGTGAGTCAATAGTTCCACTATAAATATTGCATATAGAATGTTTGAAAGTTACCCATCCTTTTCAAGAAATTTAATCAGTTAAAATGATAATGTGTACTAAGCCTTATACAGCAAAAATGTTGGTACACCAGGTCTCTCCTGTGGGCAGCAAATATTTACTGATCTGTACTGCAGCTCTTTGACCACCCTCTCAGCCTGATAGCAGCTCCATGATCAGAGCCAGCAGCTTGTCAGTTCTTCCATAAAATGAGGAGTTAAAAAGCTACAAACTATAAATCTTCCCTCCTCTGCCAGTAGAGGTGGCAGGCTGCTTGTGCTCACAAAGTGCTGGGTGGTGCGCACAGCAAAAATGGGCTGGCGAGAACAATGTTATGGAAACTTCACTGTACATCTTTTACTGTAGACTCAATAGGAGGATTGGAGAATGGGGGCAATCAAGGAGCAGCTGGTTTCCTAATATTATCAATATTATGTTCCCGTGCTCTTTCCAAAAATACTATTTGTTGTCTTGTATGCCCTTTCAGTATCCTTACATTTGTGCAATTGTTTGGTTTATTGAAGTCTTTTACAACATGTATTTTGATTTTGCATGTTCACACTCTTTTGCCAGCAGGACTTCTCATGAGTGGAGTGTACATTTTGCCTGAGAACCCTTTAAATTTTAAAAGTTACACTTAACACATCCTTAGGCTAGCAGATAATCTAATGTAAGATATGCTCTGCACTTCTTCCACTGACTGACCACTATTTTGTATTATTAGAATGAGTTACCTGTGTTTGCCAGTATTTTTATTCTATAAAAATATTTCATACCACTTTACAAACTCCACTGGTCATGCCACTAATTGTCCCTCAGAGGAGCTTACAATATAATGTCTGCAACATAGCCAGTTTTTGGGAAAAGCTTATTAACATACCTGTATGTGATTTGTATGTGTCCCAAGATACCCAAAAGGACACGGGGAGAACATACAAACTTGATGCAGATAGTGTCCTGACTGAGATTTTGCACATTCAAGGTGTATGTATGTGTAAGTCATGGCAAAATAAATAATTAATAGAACATATACAGTACTGCTCTCCAATATGTGTTTTATCTATTTAAAATTGCTTCAAGTACTTCAGGTTGCGAGTTTAAGTACACTCTGAATAAAGAACCAGTCTTTTCCACAAATTATTTTCTTGTGGTATAGTAATATTATTCCACTAGTTAGATATTGGTCAAGTGACCCAACAGCTTCTTGTTTCTTTTGAAGACTGTTGTGCCAAAATATTCCCAACATAGATTGCAACTCAACCCTACAATTGAATTGATTCCAAAGGATCCACGTTCTTGATACTGGATTATATGGTTTATTTATTTTACCTTAAGGAAAAAATCCACCAGAGGGAGTGTAACACCCAATTTTGCCTGATTGACTAGGAAGTGAGAGGGAATACACATTTTATTATTTTTCTTTTATTATAAATCACTAAGGTGATAAATAAAGCAAACAAGCCTATGCGTGACCCCAAACTATCCCAATGTAATTGATTTATCTATGTCCTAATTGGGTGCAATAATTTATAGTTGTACAGCTGTAAATATTTTGTCTTGTGTTTACTACTTACAGTTTCTTCTCCTTGGATCAAGTGGATACCTCTTTGTTTCTTGGAAGGGGTTAAAGTCTGTTGAAGGACAGTTAGGCAACAGGTGAAACTAGTAGTAAGCTGTCTATTGTTATGTCCCCTCCTTAGTCAAGTATTATGTGTAGGTAAAAAAAAAAAACAAAAAAAACTGTAGGATAATGTTATCTTGTCTTCAGATTTTTTTCATTGCTGGGTGTGACATCTTCCATTACACAGGTCAACAAAAAAATAATTTTGATAATCATCAGAAACCACAGCAAACTTTTCTAAATCAGTTTTTCGAGCAGATTTCAGATCTGGTTTCAGTATTCCCTTAAGACATACAGTTCCTGAGTTATGAGTACTAATATAATTAACATTGTACGTACATGTATTTTGTACTAAAACGTAAGCACCATTGAAGTGAATGTTGGCACACTGTGGTAAAGATTTACTGAACAGTGTCAGTCGGGTACCATTGTTTCTTCAGAAATGCTTGGAGTATGATTTTCTTGTGTACTTTTTGGATTGTCGCGGTACAGCATCCAGCAGTAGTCAGCCATCATACTCTCATTCCAGAAACCTTGGTAGCGGTGCTCTATTAACTGAATGTTCTGGTGAAACACGTTCTCCTTGTTTGTCGCTCACCATACCAAAATTTTCCGGGAAGAATTCTAGATGTGAGTGCAAGAAATGTATTTTTAATGACATGCGACAACCCAGTTTCTGGTATGAATCAAGCAGATTCTGAACTCCTTCCTTGTATGTAGGAGACTTATGGCTGGCCATTAAATTTTCACACAGCCACTTGAATGCATCCCAAGCTTCTAGCTCAGCTGCTGAGAGAGATTGTTTGAAAACATCATCCTGCAAAACAGACTTGATCTGTGGCCCTCTAAATATCCCTGCCTTCATTTTTCCAGTGCTTATGTTTGGAAACGTCTCAACAAGGTACTGAAAACCCATGGAGTTTGATTGACCCATGGCCTTTACAAGGTTCTTCATCAAGCCTAACTTGACACGGAGAGGTGGCAGAAATATTTTATGCGGATCAACCAGAGGCAGAAACTTGACACTGCTTGTTCCGGGCCTATAGGTATTTCTTGGTAGCCAATCACACTTGACATATTGGTCTCCTGTAGATCGGCTGTCCCACAGGCATAGAAAACAGCAATATTTTGTGAATCCTCCTTGCATTCCCATCAGCAAGCCAATGACCTTTAGATCCGCACAGATGTCTCACTGGTGTGTTTTATACTGGATTGCTTCAAGTAGTAACTTCATGTTGTCCTAGGACTCCTTTAGGTTAACGGAATGGACAATCGGTAAACTTGGTTTGGAATTACCATTATGCAGTAAGACTCCTTTCAAGCTTTTTTTTTTTTTAGATGAAACAATGAATATATGCCATTCAGATGGAACATGCTCTTGTGACAAACTGTTAATGAGTGCATTTATATCATGACAGTAGCACAGTGAGCCATCACTAGTGAAGAATGTTGTCAAGTTATGATTTTGTTTTCTGTAGTGAATTACAGTTACACCCTTTGCAAGCAAGTGCTTCTGTTTAAGCCTTGAAGCAAGAAGTTCTGCTTTGTTATTGGAAAGATTCAGATCACGAACAAGATCATTCAGCTCTGCTTGTGTGAAGGTCTCTGGTTCTGAATCTTTATCGGCCAAGTATTCATGATCAGATGATTCGGGGTTGTAACTGGCTGCAACTCCAGCGCATTCCTCATCACCTTCTACAGAAGCCAGTCCATCATGCGGCGGTACCGGAACTAGCATTGAATCATTATGGGGAACAGGCCTTATTGCAGAATCAAGGCTGTGATATACAATTTTGTGCTTAGTTTTACCTGAGAATCCACTTTTGTTGACGCGATAAAAATAGCAGTTGATTAAATGGTCCTGCGGTTCTCTCTACACCATCGGGATTGCAAATGGCATTGCTGCTTTATCACGTTGGAACAACTGGTACAGAGGATATGTGGAGCCCAAGATTTATCCTGGTCACCAAGTGGACAGCCGAAATATTATTTGTGTATCCTTTTAAGTTCTGTGTTAATTCGGCGACGTTGTGCTTTTAACGCGAATGAACCCCAGACGTAACAGAAACTGTCTGGATCATTAGGGCAATTTCTAGGCATGATGACAAATGAAATCAATCACAGTTAGTGTGGTCTCTAACCTAAAAAAAAACAAAAAAACTGTCATTAAATGTTGTAATATGCTAAGGCTATTTATACCAAATTTCACACAATATATAATTAGCTGCATCACAAAAACTAGACGTGCTAACTGAACACAGATTTGAAATCCGCATAAAAGCTACTACAAATCCACACAAGATTATATCTGATGAAAATGACATGTTGACCTGTGTTATGAGTCTTGCGGATTGCAGAGCAGGAGAAATTTCACAGCAAGATTCTCCAGTCCATTCCAGTCCTTTGCAGTCCATTGTTGGACCTGCATTTCCCAGGGCGGTAATGTTGTCTTTGTCTAGGTTATGTAATTATAATTTTAACTTTATCCTTTGCACCTATGGTCTTCACTTATAGTAGGTGTTTTGGGGAGGGGGCCAGACAGTGTAAGCAGACCTTTAGAGGGTGAACAGCCTGGATTTTTGTTGCAGAAGAAGCATTCTATACCCAAGCATGTACAGGTCAGTGCACAGTCCTGGCATCTGCCAAATGCTGGGGTGAAGTTATGTCATTCTGAAACAGCCATTAGAGGTCTGGAACCTGAAAGAAGATCAGGTTAAATGTCCATGCTGCAGACAAACCCTTTTGCTGACAAGTATTAAATCCCTCCAGCCCCTATACCTTTGTTGTGACCCTTGCTTCCATGTACCTATAAATACTTTTGTTTGCATTACTTTAAACTGAGTCTGTTTATGCAAAATGTGGTCTGGTCTTTTGCCCTGTGTTTATTTCCACATTGTCCCCTCAGGAATATTATTTTCTTATGCACTATTTATAGCTGAACCATCCCCTAGTGTTTTTATAGTAGACCATACTTAAAATTTATATATCTAGCAATGCTCTCTGTGTGACCCTTTCACATCTCCTAATGAAAGGATGCCAGGAAAAAGTGCAGAACTGGAGAGAGTTTTAAGAGTTGTACTGTGGAAGAGGGCGAACTGTACAGGGAAAACTGCAGGGAAATGCTTTTTTTATGTATCGTTTATTGCAAAATTGCTGACAGAAGGGGAAATGTACTAACAACACATTATAGTCTGCAGGGAGACCAAGGACTTGGATATGCTGTCTGGGGTGTCAACATCACGGTCACTGATTGCAGTTGTTTTTACAAGGTTGTCTATTATCTATTGGAATGCTATACATAAGTAGGGGGGAATCGGGGAGTATGGTGACAATAATCACAGTGACTGCTGCAGCTCAATTTGGGCTAGGGATTTTGAAGACATAGTCTTTTACTCAAGGCAAGCTGTTTATCTTGGTTTCAGATTCACTCGTATATATATAATTTAATTATATATGGTATATTTGCCTTAATAAGAGTATTCTGTTTGTCTTGGGGATTCATATCAGGCTTGAAGTTCCTGTTCAGTAAACTATCTATTCCTTTGTATGTATATATGTTCCACATTGATAATCTGTTTGTTACGTGTGACTACATGGACATATGTGCAGTAATCTCCCTGGAAATGTTGTTAAGCTGGGTGGGAAAAAGCTGTAGGTGGTGGCCCCTGTATTGTTACCTAGCTTTTCAGTAATCAACCAAAACAGCCAGGTGGTTACTGAAAAGTGCTAGGTGGTGTACTCAGCTAAAAGTAGCTGTGGAGAACACTGTATGTGGTAGTTACACTGAATGTTAGAACATTATAATAAAACATACTTGTTTTATCTCATCAATACAATTACATTTTCCCAAGTTTTATTGTTCTACAAGTGCAGAAAGATACATGTTTTACCCAACAACTTTGTGTCAATAACAATGTGTCAATGGTATAAGGAAACCAGAGCAAAGCTATTGAGTCTAATTAATCTCTGTGGACTACAGAACAGCCTCCTTCTATGTTATGAAGAGGAGGTGTTCAGTGGTTGAAATCAACAGAGAAATTCGTAAGATGATTACACTGATCTATACAGGAACATCTGTGGTGTGTTGTCATCGAGGTAACAATAAGCAAATAACCATGTTTAAACTAGAAACTACATAGTATAGAAGATGCTGCTAGAATGGCTTGTATCACTTGAGCTTAGTACACATGAGCAGAACTGCTATCAATTTTCAGATTGATAAAATGATCTGATTTATATACCAATCAGTACTTATCGGTTGGAAGCCCTGGAACACTACACATGTACAAGATTTTGCACTTTTATATGTTTTTCCTGGAATAAAAATCAATCTGAATTTTATTTGCATATTGTTTGATCATACACATGACACGACAATATACTTTTGAACAATACCCCTTCTAATATACATGGGGAGAGGGCTTTGCTGAGTTCTGTCAAAATTCTTTCAGAAAGATAAGAAGTGCCTACTACACACAAGCAGATCAGCTTCAAAATGGTGACCCAGTTATTTAATCAATTTTCTGATTGACACATAAATGTACAATATGGTACTCTTCCAGGTGCTAATATTGGTATAGAATGTGATCATAATTTTAGTTAGTTGTTTGTGCACATAAATTATCCACCAGCATGTCAAATAAGAAACCCAGTAATCGATCACGTATGATTTGTCAGCTGTTGAATTCCCTTCAAATTAATTTTAGGTCCAACAATTTTACCAGATTAAAAATTGGATGGGAAGTGAAAAAGGGTTGCTGGTAATGAGTTTATTTTTCATTCATACAGGGTTTGTTTTAAATAGTGTCTGATTTTTTTTCCTGTTTCCTGGTATCTTTTATAACAATGCACATTGTGACATTTTTGTAAAAAGCATACTAAAGGACTTTTAAGTGTCACTGATTTTTTTCCCATTTACCGTACATACATGGGTATCTTTTGTGAGAGAAAATAATGAATAAACTGCTCTTTAGATGATACTTTGTGGAGGGCACAACAAAGATATCTCAGAGTTATGTAAATACAGTCAGACATGTTTGCACAAAGCCATATCTTAATCGTACAGGAAGAAACTAAATTTGTCATAGCAGCATAAAAGTTAAATATGTAACTATGTATGGATTACTAAATTACTGCTGTAGTGAAACTTTCTATTTCCTGATATTTACAAAACTCAGCATATAACCAAGTAGGGTTATTACAGTTGTATAGGCTTCTACCTGTGCAATAAACTGCTCAAGGATGTTCTACCTGAAAGTCTGAACTTTAGTGTTACAAAACTAATTTCCTAAATGCTTTACACAGATAAGCTTTTTTATTATAATGATGGATTATTGAAAATAATTCCTTTTTTTTTTTTTGGTGTCTGTGCAAACTGAAAGTTTGGACTTCTTCTGTAATTAGGTTACATACCCTGGCAATTGGTGCTTCAGCTGTAACAAGGAGAATGCTCTTCACAAGTGGAGTTCCATCCATATAATGTTACATACCCGAGACTAAATTCTAAGATTTATAACCTTAGAATTTAGGTTTATTTCAATGTTCCATACCCTTGACAATTGATGCTGAATCCAATAAAAGGTTACACATCCCATGTCTATGGTTATAAGTATTTATGAGCAAAAACATGGTGTACCCTAAAAGAACATTCTTGCCGTGCTTCACAAAAAAAGTGTCAGTTGTAGGCATTTGTCAGCATTCACCACATGCTTTTGATTGATTTTTCATAGCTCACTGTATTTTTTTACCATAACAACATACAGATAGGTACATGGATTATTTTATAGGTGATGTTTGTTATAGGAGGTATTGTGTGTATGGCATAACTGTAAATTACATTACATGATCACTATGGGGGTAAAATACATTCAAATCTATCTGTCCTGAATATACAATCATTGTTGACTGAAAGTTCTAGCTACCACAGTTTATGGATTTGAGTCCCTGATTTACAACTGGAAATGCAGCAAGTAATGTCAGAACTGCATTCTTGATTTGGATCAATGAAGCTGAAAGCTACCATTTTCAGAAGGTGCTTGGTAACGGCAGCCTACATGTTAGTTATGATAGGCTTGCTTTCAGGTTAGGAGCACTGCTGCACAACCTGTATGTTGAGGAGTGTAGGGGACTACATGACTTCCTGTGATACAGAAAGTTTTCTGAATAATAGGTGGGGCTCACTGTTCCATGAAATTCTCCTGAGTGTCGTGGGCACTACTTTTTCCAGAACCCACAGAAATAAGACATTGTTTGAGACCGTTTTAATTTCCTGCTGACCATAAAATTAATGGAACATTGTTTTTTCCCCAAATTTCCTGCCTGCGTTTCTTAAAATGTTTCATGTTTCCACACAGTGTGGACACGTTGTTACTGCTGCCAATTCTATTGGTCATTATATCAAAAAACACCACCAATTTTCTAGGAAGAACATCTGTGTGTGGCTGATTGGCACCCTTTATTATTGATGAAATAATGCTGCCATTCTGTGTCGTCAATATTCCTTTGTGCTATCGCTGCTGAGTAAAAATGAGCCTTACGTGTGCCAGAGATCCTCCGTTCTCCTCGTCTATTGCACAGTTTCCTTTATACACCCTGGACAATGTCCCATGTGAGGGATTTTGCAATTATTCTGGATAGCTTTTGCTCCAGCCAAGACTACTCTGGCAAGGATTTGTCACAGCAAGATTAGCAAATATATCAAGGCAATTTGGCTGAATTGTGCACACACTGGCAGCCATTGCTTTATATGTTATAAAACAGGATTCGCCAGCCGGACTATGCTTAAGAAACCAAGTATAATTGCATTGACTGTGAAGTCGATGCATGACTTTAACTTTACAGGAAAAATAATAGACTCCCTCCCTGACTTCCAGTTCATTTACCATGTGAGTACTGCTGTCCTCACAGCATTTTATTTTGTACAAGTAAGCAAAACACGTGAAAAGGTTTTTCCTACAGTACCATTTGGACTGTGCTGATTTTGCCTTGGAGATGTACAAAGTAAATTATTCAAAAAGAGTGGGAGATATGTAAAAAATATACATAATTGTTCACAATGACTAAAACATACATTGCAATAGGCATGGCCATATATTCACTATAACACAAAGCACCCTATTATGTATTAGTTATCATTTTTACAAGGGATTTGCCAGATCGAGTTAATGACGATTCTAATTTATTTTTCAAGGCACAGTCTCCAGTGCTGTCATGCTTATTCTTGTTTCACTACTTAACAAATCAATGACGTAGAACACGTAGAACAACATGAAATTGAGTTCAATTGCAGAACTTGTATTTTTATTCTATTAGTTCTAATTTACCCTATAAAGCAAAACTTTTGGGAGGCATCTGAATTTATTTACTTAAGGGCTCAATGCAAAATAGTGCAGTTATCCCAGTTAGTTGGCAAAAGTCATACAAGCATTGTCATTGATGAGACATGAGCAAAGGCTTGCTTCTTTAGGGAAAAGACCTTCAGGAAACTGGTATATGACAGATCCTGCTTGTATCTGACAACAACAAATGTGTCAATCATGGGTTAATGCATACTTTTAGAACTTAAAATGGCTGCTTCAACTTAACACCTACACTCTGTCTAACACGGTTTATGTTTGGATTATTGTTGGGGGAATGCAGATGAGTTCCTCCTACTCTCCGACCCCTACAGCTGTTTTGTGGTATGGCAATCATTTATGCTGTCTGTTTTTTTTAGAGCATAATAGTCATTGTATAATTAGAGATAATTTTCTTTTTATTGTATAAATTTCTTTCTAAATAGGGCTTGGGCACTTACAATTTCTCTCTACATATGTCAAAATATTCTATGTATGACACATTACCAAAGACAGCTTTTCCACTCCCTCTACAGTTAATTTCACTAGCACCGAGTAGCATGTTTCTTCTCATCATGCAGCTTATCTGGCTTGCTCAATTATACTATTCATGGCATGTGACAACCCATAGAAACCAGGACACTGGTTGTGATATAGTTATATTTGCCGTTTGCATTTGTATTGAATAACCTCACAAGTTTGGGGTTATTAAATAGTGTGGTGCAGTAAATAGTAAATATACATTTTCAGGTCCAATGCAAACATTACTGTGTTGGTTGTTGCTCTTTTAACATTCTTTACATTGTCTTGATCCTAAATATGTTTGCTTATGTCTATTCTACCAGTGAGTGCCGCCATCTTCAGCCAGGTTACTGGCCCATGATTGCTCTGGTAAAAGGCAAACTCTTGGGCTGTATTGAACCTGTGTTAGCCTAAAAAGTGTCAATATTAACAATACTGCTAGTGGACTCTGGTGTCTAGAAGAATCTTTGTTAGTATTCTGACAAATCTCTATGCAGTCTCTTGGATGCTATGTCTAGGCTATGCAAGGGTTGATATTAAAAGACGATGTACAGTAAAATGTCCACAGACATACAGGGATTCACTTACACTTACTTACTTAAAATATATTACAATAACTCTAAACAAATGTATAGGGAATATGTAGTGTTGTGGCTGGATTATCATTATAACTACCCTGTTTCCCCGATGATAAGACACTGTCTTATTTTTTTTTGAAGGCCAAAATATGCTCTAGGGCTTATTTTCAGGGGGATGCCTTATTTACCCATGAAGAAGACTACAGTACACA
>NC_092863.1:54231878-54307207 GCF_032062135.1 Pyxicephalus adspersus | reverse complement strand
TTTTTACCTAAAAAGGGGGGGCTGTCTTATTTGATGGCCCTGCCTTATCATCGGGGAAACACGGTATAATATGGTGCTATCAAAACTTGTTGTATGTGTCGTAAATTGTTTTATAGACTTTATTATTAGTATTAATATTTTGTCATTGTTTGTGAGCCGGCTAAATAATTTCTTGTTAATGTTTGACAATATGATGAGTAGCGTATTATAAAGTTTTATGTTAGAAATGATACGTGTGATAAGTGTTTGCAGCTATCTTATCATGTATGATTGCCATTTTATTGCTTCTGTTGTGTGTCATGTCTGGTTTGAACCTGAAGAACAACTATTTTATATACTTCAATGTACCGGACCTTGGATGTAGTGGCTGCACTAATTTTTTTCCCCTGTGTTTGTTGTTGCTGAAACTGCTAGTAAAACATAAAACAATACTCAGATATAATAAAACTCCTCCAATTGTATACCTAATAGACCACAAGTGAACAAGTTAAACAAGTTAATTGTTGGAGTTTATGTATACTTTAAGTTAACTTATACTAGTCATACTCCATGACTTTGTGTTACTTTCAATCAGAACAACCGAGTTTTCAATATAAAAAATCACAACATTCTTTTTTATTGATCAGTTTTGATTGATGTTTGGGTAAAATGTAATTAAAAATTGATCTAGTGTGGTTTTCCATTAGAAATCCCTGAACAAGTGTGTGGTATATTGAATACATATAATTGATCACAAATGATACATTTACTTGTTGATTGTAAGAGAAATTATATATATTGAGAGAAAACAGAGTATGCCAAGCATTCTTTTTCTAGGCAGTGTGTGGCATGGTACTTTCTGAAGTACTGAATATTACCAGTTTGTTATATAAATAATTTGAACGATTCAGCCGAAGCTTCCAATATGAAGCATGTTTTTTTTGATGGTGTGGAATGAATTGTGTATCTCTTATCCATGTTTTACAGAACTGGAAATGTCCTTCTCTGAGCATATTTCCTTGTATATCAGCTGTAGTTCTAATATTCCTTTTAAGGTAATTCATATAAACAGTGCTGCCCTCATGCCAAGACTGTGAACTTTACAGAACGATTTTCCACTTAGAGGAAGCATGCATCTTAGACTAGACTGAGGACAAGAATAATGGCGATATCGCCCATAGCCATCCGTCACATTTCAGCTGTCTGCTCGTTTGGTAGGTTTCAGCAAAATCTTTGGAGTTTTGTTTTTAGATTTGCATCAGGTCCATGTCCTTTTTTTTCCTGTTAGGTTTGATTGACTATAAATATTAGATTGTTAGTTTATACGATTTTTTTTTTCTTTTAACTTTTGACTGTTGACCCTGTTTGCGAGAGATGTTCCTATAGAATAGTGTTCCTTTCATATTGCTGTTAGCTGTTACCACACAGCTCTATTGCGGTAATGGCCATTAGTTTACTACATCTCAGGAAGGATATTCTATACCATGTTTCCTGTTTAGTCAGGCATTTTTTTCTGTCCCTATTTAAATTACAGCAATTTTCCAGGTGCCTGGGGAGCTGGTTCGTGAACCATTTGTTGACTGGTTATAATCTGTGTCCAGGAAATAGCATTTTTATGTTATTTAGAAAGGGCAACTTGTAAACTGATGCAATACAGATATCACAGAAAACACAAAGGCAGGTTTTTTATTTTAGAACCTTAAAGTGAACCTTCCATAAAAATGATTAATTTTTTCAAAAGCTTTTTGGTCCACATTTGTTGCCATTAATATTTGAGGATGGGGTGCTGTTGGTAAAGTGGACTTCCCATTTTCATGGAAGGTCAACTTTAAAGTATTGCTTATTTAAACATGGTTTACAAGAATCCTATAGTCTAAAAAATGATTGGAAATGCAGTTTAGCTGCAGTAACTAATTTTAAAGCACTGTGCTATAATTGCAACTATGCATGATCTATTTTATAATTTATTGAAAATCCAAATATCACTCCCTATGAATATGATATACTGTTATTAAAATACAAGGGCCTGAAATAATACTGGAATTAAGCCTGTGCCCTGAGCATCAACACATTCCTTGACATCATTGGGAACCTAGGCAATACGTCTGTCTGCCTGCCCACAGTAAAAGTTAGATTTCTCTTCAGGCCCACACAGAGAGCTTCAAAAGAACACGCCAAGATTGTGGAGCAGCCACAGCCAAAAATGGAATTTGGATGTTTGACAATCAAAGGATACACTTCAGATCACTAAAAACTAAGTAATTTAGAAGTAAGATACTTAAAGAAAGAAATATGATCATTTATTGAAAGTACAATTTGCCAAAAGACCTAGCTGGAATTAGTCCATGTTGCATACAAAGACCTGAACACATTTATTTAGTCTTCCTTTTCCTCAGAAATCTTGAAGTATATCTAAAGGCAAACCTTTTTTTTCCACATTTAAGATAGAGTCAGAAAAAGTTAAAACCACTATCATTTTTCCCCTTTTGTGTCCCATTAGGTTGATTTCTCTTTTGATCTCTTCCTATCCTGGGGTCCAAGAGGAACTGAGAGAAAATCTTTCCAACCATAACAGACATTGGAAGAATTCGCCTCTATTCTTTTTTAAAGGCAGTTTAAAGTTTTGGATTTACCGTCACATGCTTTTTCTTGGTGACACTGGTGATCCATAGTGGGGTTCTAATCACTCAACACTTCTATCCGCAAATAGTAAATGTTTCAGTTATGCTACAAAATTTAGAACTGTTTGGATTTGCAGAGATGTTTTCCAGTATTAATGACCTCTGGTCATATTGTTTTTCCATAACATTATATATGATTTTGTTTGAGATGTTATATTTGTGTTCTTGGAAATGACTGTTTTGTTGCTATAGGGATCTCATACTGCTCATAGCTGACCTCGGTTACGACAAGGACTCTGCTAGTGTAATGACAAGTAAAGGCTATTTTATGTCACTTCAAAGTTGGTGGTGCCAAAAATAGGATGTGTTTATTTCTGGTTAAGGAGGAATTCCTTTACTCATTTATTATATGGGCCTGTCTTCTCAATGATTTTAAGCAGATTTTTCCACTCACAGCAGATCAGTCGTAAACCAGACACAACTATGTAATTGTTCATACTTTACAGTGCACATTTTTAGCTTATGTGCTCAGGAATTACATTTATTGCCTAGGAATGCATGGCACAGAATAAAATCAATACAGTGCCTTAAATCCCAGAGCTTGGGTAGCCCATATGAGGGGAAATGTAGTATTGGAACTCCTAAATAACCCGGTAAATAATTTGCATGAAAGAATTGTGAAATTTCCATTTAGTTTCTAAACTGCAGTTAAGGAATGTTGTACTAAATACTAATTATATATTTTTATATATTTTGGGGAGGCACCACAGAGCATTTCCTTTACAGCTGCTTTCTACTGTGTTTCTAATGATACTGGACAGTGCATATAAAATGAAACTAGATGCAAACCCTAATTTTCTAAAGCACTGTCTTCCATAAGCAGCTGCAGTTTTGCCTAAAATCAGATTTTGATTTTCCTTCTGTGTATCTCATTGTGGCTGATGATCTCCACCTTCTGGTTGGTCTCTTGCTCTGCCGCACTTGCATTCACTCCAGCATTGACTTTGTATCCGTGTTCTGGAATAACTGTAATATATTGGTAAACTGTGTTTATAGTACCCCTACTTGTGCTTTATACATTCAGCACCTTATTAGTTTGCATTACAAATGA
Organism: Pyxicephalus adspersus; assembly: GCF_032062135.1. NCBI lineage: Eukaryota > Metazoa > Chordata > Amphibia > Anura > Pyxicephalidae > Pyxicephalus > Pyxicephalus adspersus. The sequence goes on along the minus strand of NC_092863.1, from coordinate 54,303,496 downwards.
TTGTATTGAATTGCTGCTGCATGTAACAGGGTGACAGCGCCCTCAAAATGCCATCACAAAAAGAATCTGAGTTTATACTCTGCTTACACCATTAGATGGCACTGTATCTTTATGTAATGTGTGCAACAAACTCTTAATAAAGCATTTGTTACACAGTTCACACAAGGACACAGCGCCATCTAATGGTGGCCAACACCTATGCACAAAAAATGTATGTTTTGATTCCAAATGTTGAAGTCCTATCTTTTTTGTGTCTCCAGTGGGCCTAGATGACATAACAGTATATTTATTTAGACTGTTTTTGTGTAATAATAATGAACAATGTGTGTATGTGTGACATTCCCTGTACCTGATTCTTAAATGAGAATTATATATTTTACATGCGATGCTGCAGTCTTCAAAATAATCCTGTTCCTAAATAAAACTGCAAAATGATAAGGAAAATGCAGAACATTGTTTGTATTGTTGCCATGAGAATAAAGTTGATAAAGATATCTTTGACTATTCTGTAGCCATATGAAGTGGAATCATTTGGATTTACGGTCAAAGAAAATTGGAAGACGTTTTATTTTATATTTGTGTGTTCATATACAGTTTCATTTGTGTGTTTGTTATGCATATTTGTTTACAAGGTAACATGAAGTTTCTGTGTAGGCCATACCGTGAAAATGACTTTTAATAGCATGATGTTGATAAATATTATGTCATGGAAGGGCTAGGAGGTTTCAATAAGATACAATATCTAATAGAGGGGTATTCAATATCCCTGTGATTAATATTCTGTCACACAAATCTGTCTGTGTCAGGGTTTAAAAGAGACTTAAGATTCAATACGTTAGGTTGTGATTGTCATAACCTAAAGTAGGTACAACTTGTCAAAAAATAAGCAAGGTCTGACAAACTGTAATCCAAAAAGAAAATGTTTGGGCAGAGCAGGATTTAGCATGTTAATGGAGCTTCTTCAGTTTTGAAATGCTCATAAGTACAATATTTATTTATAGAGGGATCATGTGTTGCTTGGAGCACGGTCAGACCTGCAATGTGTCGGACATTTGCATAATGTGTAAATGTGTACAGCGTACTTGTAATAAAGTATGACAGACTTATCTGCTACAGATTGTGTGCCCTCCTGGCAGTGTTTCATGGTTACCTCTGGTCTTCTGCTTGGTCCTCCTTTTCCAATTTTAGCCATTGGGTTGCCATTGATGATGCCTTTGTTTCCATTTAAAAAAAAAAAAGATAGTTGCTGGTAATAGCTTGGTATTGTAAAACTCTCTTATTTAAAATGTTTTATTGTAACTTTAGTTCAATTTGGTTTATTTAGTGTCACTCACATTTTTTAGATGGGGTAGGACAGGTTAAGGCTGTGTACACATATAAGATCACTGTCGTTGGAAAGGATCCTTCATGATCATTACCAGTGAAAGGAGAATGAATGAACACTGACTGTACGACACAGCACCGTCCTGTTCTTGGCCTATTAATCTGCCAAGAAGAATTGATAAACAATGCCGGGGGACTGCTGTACAAATGTCATGTTTGATGACAATTTGTTGATGTGTGCACACAGTCTTTTAGTCTGTTGTTTCTTTTAATTTATTTTATTGTTGCCACCCATTCATTTACTCTATTTTACCGCGACCACTATCACCACCTGACTGAAAGTCAGGACAGATTCTTTGGTGTAGAAAGTGAAGGGAAACACATAACGGGATAATACCATTCACAATGAAAATTAAGTTTTGGCTTTATATATATATATATATATATATATATATATATATATCCTTAATGTTTGAATGTTTAGCATGGCACAGCATGGCATACTACATGCTCGGGTGGCTGCTGAGTACTAGCTGTGTAAATTGGATACTTGAGATTCATTAAGTGTAAATGAAAATAAACTGCTAGTTCCACACCTATATTCCAGCTGTTGTTATGCTAAGCCATGTCACAAGCAGAAAATAATATTTTTAACTGAAAGTATCAGAAGGTTAGGCACCGATATAGCCGGATTTCAGTTCCCACGTGTGAGCCATCATTTTAGCTCAGGCGCAAAAGTCATGCAGAAAACATTGTTGTCCGTCTATATTTAGCTGCTTTGTCTATTGCTGGAAAGACAGTTAGAGGGAAAAAGCGTGTATCTTGTTTGTGCTGTGAGGTCATCTGTCCCATGGGTTAGTTGTGCTGTGCAGAATTATCCAGAGGGCCTTTTGCTCAGAATGATTTCTCTGCTCTCTTTAACCTAGTGTTCTTTCCACATACTGTCCTTGCAAATAAATTTTATCTAATATTAGCTCACTGTCCTTTTTATATTTCTATTTTCCTCCACTTAGGATCTGTGATGAACATATGAAAAAAGGGGAAAAAGCGTATTTTTTTAGAAAATATTTCTAACAAAAATCTAGTTTTGTCGCTTTAGAGAATTTAGCCAGATGGCTGCAAGATTTGGCTTTAGCACATAACTATAAGGGATAAGATGCCAGCTCTGTGAAATCAGTTTGTGGGAGGCCAAAGCATATGTTCTTTCAATTGAGGGTCAGAGGGCAAAAAGTGTTTGATATTAGGTGGAAAAGCCAATATGTTGACTTGTCCAATTCCTTATCTATATAATTGGGCGGTCCATCACATGTTAGGAGAACAAGAAAGGGATTGTATTGTAAAACTGTTGTCAGAGTAGCCATGTGGTTCACTGATAATAATACTTAGAATTTCTCTCCTGTAGATAGTTATGCCCTCCAGCACAGGTGATGAAACAGCATGGCCCGCGTCTCGTTGAAGCATATTTGTTTCCTCTCCACTCAATTCCCTAGTAGGAGTGCTATGCTGTGTTTATGTATGTGCACAGAAAATTGTATATCCTGTTTTTCCCATTTGTATCCATAAGTATTATAATATAGAGGGTTTATAGAAGGGCATTGGCTATACCTCTGGGCTGCATCACCTGGCTAGTAAATGGTAGTATTCAGTATTGCCAGCCTAAATTAAACAAGTATCTAATCATGAAGCTAAAATTCACTTATGAGATGTTCTGCCTTGCAGTGGACTGTTGTCAGTCTTGTGATTTACATACCTCTGCCACATTGCATAGACAATAAGATGACAATTTGGTGTTTTACAGATGCCTTTTGTCATCTGCCTACTCATTAAAAAGTGAAGAAGCACTATGATGATGCTGATTCATTATCAAATAAGCAGGCTGAAGGCAGAGAGGAGACATAGGGCATTGCATAGCTGAGTCAAGAAATAAAAGTTACACTTGCTTGTACAGTGGCAGTAGTATGCAAGTCACCAACACTTTAGTGGGTATAACCGTATTTAGAAATTTGCCCGAACCTCTGCATTGGGGCAAACCTAAACCTAAAAGTGTTACAACATTTTACAGCAGGCAGAAGCAGTTAGTACGATCATTCATTCCCTATGCACAGTTGCGGGAAAGATGCTTAAATGTAGTGCCTCAACTGAGGGCATGGTTCATGGGAGTGAGGAAGTGGCAACCGCACCACAACCTTCCCTCCTGTGGGCCAACTAGCCATTAAAGTACAAAAACAGGGCCTGATTGGCAGCTAGCTGCCTGTATGTATTTATCACTTTTCCATTTTATTGCCCTCAATACAATAATTGAACTAGCAACTGTGGGTATGCATGAACAGTGGAAATTACTGTTTACAAGCCATTATTATTTCTTTCCAAATATATTTTTACAATATATGACAATATTCCACAAATTAATGGCATAAATTATTTTATTATTTTTTGTATTTTTGAGTGAAAATTGTGTGACTGTCCAACTCATATTCTAACAGGTTGAGGACAAAATGAAGGGAACTTTTATGGCAGTGACTTTGGCATACACTTACTGCACCTAAAGACCAGGAGATCATTGGGTAATTATTTATAGAAGGACATGCCTGTCATCTAAAGTGCTAGTGAACTCACATCCTCAACCCTTTCCTGTTTCTTCTGGTCTTTTAAATCTATCTTGCCTTTGCAGCCGGACATGTGCTGTAACCAGATTGCATCTATTTGGTGTGCTATTTCCAGATAGTCTTCCTGCAGAGCCTGTTATTTGTGATTCATGTGGAGTTTATTTTTGGAAAATTTCACAATAATTTTATATAATTACATTTCCTTGGTGGTAAAATCTATTTCTTATTGTGAGGTCACAATGAACATTAGCCACAGTATAGTTATTTGTGTAGCTGACGTTGAATACAGTTATCCGTGTAAAAAACATATATATATATATATTTATGTGTGTGTAATTTTGTATGTCGTAAACCGTTTCTTGTTACTATTCTTGTGTGTGTATAAATAAATATACCGGTATGTATTTATTTAAATGTATTAACTAGTATTTATATAGCGCTGACATATTATGCAGTGCTTTACAAAGTCCATAGTCATCTCACTAGCTGTCCCTCACAATCTAATATTCCTACCATAGACATGTCATTAGCACAATCCAAGGTCAGTTTTGGGGGGGAAGCCATTTAAAGTTATCTGATATCATTTTATTTTTTTGAAGTGCAGCATGGAACACGCATGGAAAAAAGAATGTGGTCCTTAATTTTACACAACAAATTAGGATTTTCTGCTAGATCTGCACCCCCCACCCCTACACACAGCTCACAAATGCACTTCTGCATACACACCCTGTAATTTCATACACTGCGGTCATAGTGATCGGTAGATGAAATATATTTAGATTTTCAGATGAATGATAAATCCAGTAGCTGTATAGACTTCATAGGGCACATCTGTAATATATGACATATCATATTCAACTGCAGCCTTGAACCATCTCTGCAATAAGGTGTCCAACAACATACAATGGATACAGCTGCTCATCCGTCGTAGTTAGACATTGTACATATCAATAAATGAACAAACAATCCTAGATTTCACTCTGGTAGATGTTCATCCATGTATGGTTGGCATTACACAGTGTGCCTATTACTGATGATATATTATTATTATTATACACAGCTCACTCTCATGTAATCATGCCATCAATTTTTTAACCAGGCATATACAACTCCATTCTCAGTATTTTTACCTCTAGTGAGGTTCAGCATCCCTGTTCAAACAGCTAATTTCTAGTCCCAAGTTTCATAACTACAGACCGGGCTTTAGACATCATACTAGGGTATTATTAGAAATACCTCAGCCTAAATAATATGAGGCCAAAGGATTACCAAGACCCGTCAAAGACAAGGTATACCCAAGAGCTAACAAGCATAGACTCTTTCCATGCTTACAATGGATGATAAATGCATGATTGCCAAACTCCTTGTTTAGTTAGAATGCTTACAGTCTCAATTAATAATGTAGGGACACTAGAATGAGATGGTCTTCATGCTGGCTCTGAGGCCTCCCCTGTTGATACATATGTGGAACTAGTAATCTCCCTCTATATATGTTTTTATTGTCCTGGTTATCTGCTGGCTCCAAGTTAGTTCATTTTATCTTTTCTGGTGTATGACCGTATAATTATCCTGCCCTGTGAGCTCTTGATATGTAAGTTATTAGCTTGATTGTGTAAACCACCATTTTTTTCTATCCTTGGCACACATGAATAAAGTGTTTCCGTGAAAGCTCCACTTCTATGTCATGTGAATTACCTAGTACTATCATGTGCCGTTTCAGACAGGACATAGTGACACGGGAGAAAAGACAAATGGTTTCCTGAACAATGATTAGCCTTCTCAATAAATTATTATCCCCAGCACCCCAGCCTCCTACAATTTTTTGCTGAATTTAGCCTCAAAAGTTCAATGTCAAGAGGTGGCCAGAGTAGGGAACAAAAAACAAGAAATCTATTTTACAATTTGTACATTTTCAGGGTAGCTTTTGCTCATTGCCTTGCTTCTCTTGCCACTGGCCCATAAGTGCAGCAAAATGGCAGCCATGCCTACAGGTAGATGAAAGTCCCAATTAATTTAGAGTGGCAGCCTTTAGCCCACTTTAGAATGAGGACAGGAGGAATAATTTAGTTGTTATAAAATAGTCCTAATCTTTTTGGTAAAAGTTTCTGCCATGGTCAGATATTGCAACCCTTTCTATTTTTTTAGCTTCAGTTATTCTGCTTTAGTTTTTTTTGCAAACATCAGATTTATATTGGTCATTGACATTAGTAGATGTTTAACATATCCAAGTTGAATAAGATTGAGCTGTTAGGTCCAATTTTCTGAGGTTGAGGTTCCCTGAGGTTGAGATTTCTTGAGATTCTTTTAAACAAGAATCCTTGTGCAAAGCAATACTAGTGTCTGAAGCAAACACTAATACATTTCATAAATGTAATCTAATTATAATTATTAGGCAATATATCTGCCTGTAACATCTGTCCACTTTTATGGCCTTGCCTACTTGGTATGTCCTACCTGAGTAGGTGCGAGTGATTAAGGAAACGTCAGCTCCCATGATGTGTCAGTAAGCACTATGCAGTGTAGGGGCAGAGCAAACACACAAAGTAAATAAAGGTTTGTTGATTGTTTGTTGAGTGACAGAAATATGAATCAAATCTGTGTCCTCAAAGTGAGATTTGTTTAAATGACTCCAATTGGAGTAAAAAAATGTGTTAATAGTTTTCTACTAAGGAATTTTCCCTGACTTCCTGCTTTTTCACCATCTTGTCACATACATGGGGGGCAGTTATAAAGCCCAATCATTCTGACCTTCATTTAGCAAAGTTCACAGTGTATTTGAGACCCACTGTTTGTAAAACTGGCCAACAACTGTGAAAGTTTGCAGCATTCTGAAAATGATTAATCCCTAAAGAAGGCAGATGCTTACCCTAAAAAGTTGTCAGGGTCAGTTTTTGCTCAGCATTTATTTTATTTATTTCAGTTGTTTGAAGCAAAATTCCAACTAACAAAAGTAACAAAAATATCAAGGTCAAAATCTTTCCCTGTAGTTTTTTTCCACCATTAGATAGCCAGCATCATTTTAATCTTACTTCCCTCTACATCACTTAATCTACAAAACCCAGGAAATCCTGAACCTACCAAGGCCTGTGATTGGACAGTGACAAGAAAAGCTCAGTGATGAGCTCATTTATTTGTCACTCAATTTGCTATGCTTCTTCCTAGCTCAGGAACTGACTGGCTTTTTGTACTGCTTCTTCCTCTCACACTCCAGCCCTGCCATATAAGGACTGATATAAGGCCAATTTTGAGATTAACATTGTTTGTAATAAAAAAAAAATATATATATTTAATCATGCATGAATGAGTTTTTACAGAGTTGCTGTAAATTTAGGGTTACTGTACCATTTTACAGTCTCATCAAGTGAAGGACGTCTACACTTAAGTGCAGGAACAGCTCAGTATTTGATTTGTACATTGTTGTGAACACTTATGCTTAAGTACATCATTTAATGTGTGTGCCACTCCTTTTACTGTTCCGAAAGATCTGTGCTGCCTTTATTCCATTGCAGCGGAAAAAAAGCAAGCATAGGTTTTTAAAGCTGAAACCTCTAATTATGCTTTCGATTGGCTTTTAAAGGGTTTTGTTGATGGGTTTTCTCTAATTGCCTGCTGAATTATTCACATGTACCTTTGTATCCCTGCTGTAAATTATCTATAAAGCTGTGGTTCTGTGCACCACATATTGTCGAGCAGGACCGTGATGAGATGGCTGCTGTTGACACAGGTGCCCAGGTTATTAGATGACATAGGTATATGCTCCATCTAGCCCCTCCCGCTCTATCTCGGCTCCTGTGCAGAGTACGCTGCTGTATTGTAAGTACAGTTGTTTTCCTCTCACTTTTACATCAAGCAAGGTAAAGTAGGATCAGGTTTAAATTGATGCAGGTCTATGGATTTATGCTTTGCAGCTTAAAGGTACTGGTGATCCTTCAGTTAATTGAATGTGAGCAATAGTTTATAAATAGATTGTATATTTTAGTGCCAGTAGGGGAATAATCAGCATTACCAGTGGTAATTGTTGGCCAGTAAAGATTTTACTGTCCTGAATGGCGTTATTTCTTTTTTTTTATGTTATGATTCATTGTTAGATTATAGGAGCTATGCTAGGTTATACTAGTAGTAGGTAAGCAATGCTATTATGTCTTTACCCACTGCTCTTGGAAAAAAAAGAGTAAAAAATATACCACCAGCTGTTTTTTGGATTAGTATTTATATATATATATATATATATATATATATATATATATATATATATTTTAGTCCTGACATACTGCTGTGCCCTACAAAGTACACATACTGAAGCTCCTTGTATCCGTTTTTGCTCTGGAGCTTGTAGTCCAGTACTTTACCAAAAAGACACTCTAGGACCACTTTATTCATTATTAGCTAATGAGTTAATAGCCAGAGTGTGTGTTGTTGGTAAAACCCTGGACTGCAAGTTTAGGAGAAAGCTAGATGTACTTATAAGCAATATTATACAGTCATTAAATGCAATGCTTGACATGCACTGAATACAACTGACATGAATATTTTGATCTCCCTTTCTTTCTACTCCTACATCACCACCACATGTTTTCAACATGTGTTATGACCACCCAACATCCATGTTTTCAACGTGTGTTATGACCACCCAACATCCACATTTTCAATGTGTGTTATGACCACCAAACATTGTCTCCAGGCAGCCATAGTTATGTGATGATGTGAGGGGGGCAGCATTAAACAGCGCATCAGAGGCCAACATACACCACTGCCTGAAACGTCCACAGTAGCAGCAGGCACATGAACTGAAAATGTTGGAGGGATAGATAGCTAGAGGAATTAACTTACCAGAAAGATAAATGAAGGTGTGTCATTGTGTGTGTGTAAATAAATTTGAAAGAGCAAGTGTGTGTTTTCAAAGTGTCTCATAGTCAATACTGTGCCAAGAATAGGGGGGTGATGTTGAAATTATGTATATCTGACCCCGGCACTGAGTACATGGCATACACCGAGCCCCCCAAATCAGTGTGGTAAATAAATCTCTCCCTTCGCTAAGTGTCTCTTTACAGAACATAAACCTGTCCCCTGTGTTATGTGCATTACATACGCCTATACTGAAAACATTATATACTGTTGTACTTCACTGTCTGGTACATTCACCTGACCCCAACACTATGCACATTACATACTTCTGACTTAAAAATGCAGTTTTGGAGCACTCCACATAGGTATCCAATTTTGCAAAAAGTGTGTGGATTACAGTGTGTGGCTATAGAAAATAATGTCTTGGGCTATGTACAGACGTGCAATAATTATCGTTGGAAAGGATCTTTCACAATCTTTTCCAACAACTAAAAATTGCATGATGCATACAGCACCGTTCTGCTCTCTGGAGAGAGGAGAATGACGGAGCGGCACCCCACTGCGCTCTCTCCCCTTTCGCTTCCAATACAATGAACGCTGTACACACACCAGATTCTTGTGTGATATCGGCCCTGAGCCGATTATCGGATGAGAACTATTGCACGTGTGTACCTAGCCTTAGGCCATGCTCTGTTCCATTCTATGTTTACAGTCCTCTTTCTTTACCCCTCTTTTTACTAGAAGGTAACAAACATATAGATAGATTGTAAGCTCTTCTGGGCAGGGTCCTCCCCTTCTTGCAATCCCCATTTAATGTACAGAGCTGCATAATATGTTGGCGCTATATAAATACTATTTATTATTAATAATATTATTATTATTACCCTTCTGTTGAAGTCTTGGACAGGCATATCAACATTTTTTCAGGTAGCATGGATAATCACAAACCACTGTGCACACCATAGTGATACCTACGGCATATAATGTCTGTGCCCTCACTGCCATTTTGTAGACTATGACTCCAAATGAGAAATTATGGGATATTGTGTTGTGTGGATGAAAAATGTGAACCTGTAGCGATATCAGGGAGAGAACGGGTCAGTAAATTGATTAGCCTGGCAGTAGGTGTAAATACTCTTAAACTCTATAAAAGAAAAACACTTGAGCCAGCCATGGTGAAAGAATATATAAGATTAGCCAGATTCATTATTCCAATTCTCACCTTAAGGGTCACTTGGGATGGAGTGCTGCGACAATTCTCAATCATTTAGGATCTGAACGTATTTATCACCACCAGGCCAAAATTGGCGGGCTGGCTCTATCCAGAAGAATGCTGTTTGCTTTTATGTCTCTGTCAAGAGAATGAGTATAAATTAGGTTAAGTGGTCACTAATTACCTACCTAATTTGTTCCATATACAAATATACTTAAAGTGAGTGTCACATTTTGTACTAGTCAGAAGCACCAGAGCTGTCTTCAGGAGATGAAGGACTTGAGACCTAGATCTCATCTTAGATATATAAGATATAGTTTCCTGGGTCAGTACTGTTACTTCTCCCCTTTCGGAAATCAGACATTAAATGGTTTCTTTTTCCTAAGTTGACATTTTAATAAATGATTTTGAATGGACTGACATGTAACTATAGAGATGTACATATCTGTAATGTTATTTGTGCACAAAGCAGCATGGTGTTAGAGTTTTGCGACTCCTGGTCCAATAGCACAAAGACTTTAAAAATAAGAATTTAATATAACATACCTGTTTTTTTGTCATTAGACTAATTATTATTTAGTATTATGTTAGATATTAAGTCCTTTTTTATGCATAATTCCACTAAAAAGGAATATATTGAAGACTACGAGAAGAAATAAGGTTTTTCAGTTGACACATTTGTCAAGTCAACAAATGACACATTATTCCTATGATATACTTCAAGGTAGGATGCTTTTAGTTACTGGGTCATTTCTCAGCCTTCCGTAAAACTATAAATAATATTGTGTTGAGAAGTTACTGATCATAATAATTACAGTCCATTTACAGGCCATTTCCTGCTCTAGATGTGACCGTGCCCACCCGCAACCTGGCAACTAGTTCATCAGTGAGTTACAGAGGGGACGAGACTCCATTGTATCTCTGTATCAGTTTAGGTGGCCTAGACGTCAACATGGCACACAACTTAAAAATGATTTTAGTTTAGCCTAATATTGTATCTTTTGTACAATTACAGAGCATTTATTTTATTATTGTGTCTCTAGGCACATTTTTGGTTGTATCATCATATTATTGATTGTATTTCAGCACACATGTTTGTGTACTTCAGTGCAGTACTATTTTTGTTTCTGGTTGTGTCAGTACAGTATTGATGGTGTATCTGCACCATTACGCAACTGTGAATCTGCATGTTTCTTGTCGCGCCAGCACTGTATAGTGTCTGTCTGTGCACACGCCTGTTATTGTCTCTGTAAATGTGTTGTATCGGTCATTGTCCCTGGTTGTCTAAATACAGTAAAGGTTGTGTGTCTGCGCACATTTCTGCTTGTGTTGGTACGATAGTATTTTTTGTATCTGTGAATACATTTGATTGTGTCAGTATGGGACTGATTATGTATCTGAGCACATTTCTGGTTGTACTGGTGTCTGTGCACTCATTTCTGGCTTTGTTATTAGAGTGCTGATGTAAGTTTCTAATCAGAGTGTCTGAATGCATCAGTATGTTACTGATTGTGTGTCTGCTGACATGTTTTTGTTAAAGTTGCATTACCTGTTTAATTATCTAAGACCAGTTTTTTTAAATATATTCTATGAACATTTAAGGTTTTTTGGGACTATTTATCGTTAATTTAGTGACATACTATTTTTAGTGTTTTTTTTTTTTCAATTTAGTTACCAAAGTGTAATCTATTATTTCATTCAGTTATTGCATTATGTTTGTTTGAGGGGAAGTAGCTGGTCTAGGTGAGAAAGGTGTAATGCTGCCCTGATTGTACAACATTAGCAGAGTAACAATACAAATATAGTAAAAAAGGCTGGCCTTATTTATCACCAGTAATGCTTCATGTGACATTGGTGTTATGTGGCTGTAAATAAACACCAGAATGGAAAAGATTTATTTCTAATCCATTTTCTATTTAGCACAACTGGCTTTTCTATCACATAATACTGTTTTAGAAATAAAACCTTGAGAATTATCTGAAATGCTCAGTACATCAGGTTTCCACTAGTTTCTGTTTTTCAGCAGTGCCTGCCTATACTAATGTAGAGCTGTGTGTTTTCCCACAGTGGTCTTTCAGTATGTATGTCCACAGCAAGTAAGAAATTGGCATTTCTTTTTCTCTTTCTTTGGTTTTTTTAGACGAGGGGCAGTTTTCCTGACATCTGATTGAGCAGTGAAATGCTCATAATTGGTCCTCGTCTTGTCTTTATCATGAAACTGGCTAATTTGTATAGGACTTCAGAAACAAGTGGTTGTAATTATGTTGATGTGTTTCTACGGCTGCATCTCTGTGCTTTACTTACTCCTCCATCCACTGCAGTTCTGCAGAATTGGTATAATTTTATAACTTTATAACTCTTAGCTTTAAAATTACATAATAAAACAAATGATACAGGAGATGTTAGGTTTTGGATTTTGTAGACCTTATTCTTACTGCAGTGATCCCTGACAACTTTTCTCAGTCATAATTCCCATGGTGCTGAGTAAATAGGTTATGGCTTCCTGCTTAGGAAAGGCTGACACTTTCATTGAGGATGCAGTGACATTTCATGTTTGGCTGCATCCTTTACTGCTCTTTAGCTGAGAAGCCCTGGAAAATCTGACAAGATAAAGATATCTGAAGACCAAAGTACATTTTTTCCCTCTCACTGCACTGTTAAAAACCCCCCACTAATTATGGGATGTTTTCTGGAGTTTTGTTCTTTTTTCATACAGGATTGCTGCCTGTAAGTCTGGATTATTAAATCTACATTGGCCTTGTAGGTCAGTGTGAATCATGCAAGCCAAATGACAGCTGATTGAGAGACTCTGGTTGCTGAAGTGCAATAGCTGATTAGAAGCATATTCCAGCCTAGTAAATTAGTATATTGATCCCAGACTGCGTCCTGCAAGCAGCTTCTCTATCTAGCAAGTTTGCCGTAAAGACGCCTTGTATAATTACATTAGAGCCACCTCCGAGACTGCAACAATTAACCACCCCAAATGTCATGCAATCAATTAATGCACCCAATTTGATTACACTAATGTTCAAACCTGTGTAATGCAGTATCTAAGGACATAGTTATCTGTCATGGACACAGTGCTTAGGTGTATACTCTGTAATTCTGTAGCAGGCTTGGGCTATATGTGGCTGTCTAGCTCTTGTGAAAGAGGTCCTCTATGTAGAAAACATACTAAATATGAGTTCAGCATTTGCTGGAGAGCCTTAAGCTGCGTACACACTTGGAATAATTCTCGTTCGAAACGAACGACTAATGACCGTGGTTTGTCGCTGAAAACGAACGACCGTCCTGGCCGATCTGATTGCGCAACGATCGTTCACTATCTGTTGTGTGTGCGGTCGTTCAGTGATCGTGGATGGTTCTGCAGTGCACTTTCTCCTTTACATGTCACTTCCTGCATCGTTCAAACGATTGTATCTAGCGTGTGTACATTATTGGTGCATATTGCATAATCGTTGGTCGTTCGTTTTCTAACGACAATTATTGCACGTCTGTACCTAGTACCTTTAGTTTGGCTTTGTTGGTTCTGTAGCTGAACTGTTTTTCCATGTTTAACTTAGCCAGAGAGTGCAAAGGCTGAGCAGTGTTACCCTAGGACAGGGGTATCAAACTTAAATACACAGTGGGCCAAAAGTAAAAACTTAGACAAAGTCGTGGGCCAAACTTGAAATTGAAATAGCACCGCTACTACAATTCCCTGCGTCAAGAAAACAGTCCAATGCGGGGCCACACATAGGTAGAGAGGCCGCTGGTCCATAGACGTGAGTGATGGCAGGAATTGTAGTAGCGGAGCTATGTCAATGCAGCAGCGAGCCAGTTGCAATTCATATTTAGGATTCCTTAGGGGGCCAAAAAAACGACATTGGTGCACTTGGTTGCCATTTATTATTGGCATAGAACCCCAAATGCACCAGTACAATAATGCAATTATCTCTTTATAATCACAATATTTCATATTCTACAAAAACACATTTTTGATGCATTACTCTCACTGATTTTCCTCTGATTCTAAATGTTGATATTGCTAATTAATTTATGAATTATTAGGTAATCACTCCACCAAAATAAGTAGAACAGATTTTGCCAGCAAGTAGCTTCCAACAGGATTCTATATATATATGCTTGTATGTGTGTATGTATTGTTTGAGGGGCATGGTATTTGTTGGAATTCCTCCTAAATGCATAACAAGTGTGAAAATTATTAAAATAAATAAAACAACTTTCCACAACTTATATAAATTTTATTTGTTATTTTGACTGTTTTTAAATATTTATAAGATAAATAGAACACATATATTTTGTAAAAATTGATGAGCTGAGTGAGGAATCAGTTTCTGATATAGCAGAGACTTCTCAAATAAAATTTCTTGTCATCTCCAGCAAACATGAGCCTTCAGCCCAGAAGTGTCCAGTGGCATTTATTCTGACAGATTGTGCCTTAATATAAGAACTGTCCAGGCTTAGCTAGGTTGCTTTTACATTAAGTTCTGTGTTGTTCCTGATGAAGAGACATAACCTGTTACAAGAGCTTCCAAACCTTCAAGCCTATTATATTTTGTTTAATTTGCTGACTTTCCTTTCTCTGCAATTCTTCATTTTTAAAGGTTAGTTCTATCATCCCTTCTAAACAAGAAATAAAGAATTAGTACTATAGTTTCATGAACTTTAAAAGTGTTTGCATCTGCTGAACCACACTGAAGGAAGGAAGTGACAAGTTTAATAGTGTCTTAACAGTGTTGCCATCTTATGTCACATGGTTATGAGTGAAAACTAACTTCTTGCATCATCTACACAGCCTTTTGTAACAGTTTTTTTTTGTATTCATAGTAAAAGCAGAAATAGAAGCAGAAAGTTACAGACAAAGTAATACACTTTTGTGTTAGCTGTTCCACTTACAAAAGGATTTGTAGTTCTCTTCAGCCCCTCTTGTGATTCAGACACCTCTGCCAATCAGCATAAGCAGAAAAGTGACACCTGAAAATTCTAAATAAACTGTGCAGCTTTCTATTATATTAAATTGTTGGTTGATTGTATAAGAACAGGGAGAACAGGAAGCTTCAAAGCTGAACCATGAAATAATTCTATTGCTTGTGACTTTCAATAGAGTGTAAAATTAACAAGACTGGCTAAACAGAACCAATAATCTTTGATCAGGTAAAACCATATTTGTATTTTAACTGTCTGTCTGTTTAGATGTGTGCTTGAAATTCTGCTTTAAGAAAATCAGTATTATGTTTGGGTTAGATTTTCTCTCCTGGTAATGTTTCAGCTTTGTCTAGCTTGCCCATAGACTGTTTTAAATATGCCTGTGCTTAAAATGTGTCACCGTTGCAAATTTCATGCAAAATGGTGTATATTTGGTACAGTAACATTTAATCTTTCATTCTGCGGTATGTCTGGTGATGAGTTCCAGGCTTTTAAAGTTGAAATTAATATTTCATCATCCCCACACCCCCCTCCTTCTGCACAGATCTGAGGCAACACAAGATATAATAATCTTCCCATGACAAGCACTCGATTCTGATCAATAGATTCTTTCAATTTTTGGTGGAATTAAGGTAGAGAAATAATTAAGGTACAAACTAATTACTGACATAAAATTATTTGTGCTGAAAGCATAATTATTTATTTTCTTTGGACTTGCGGCTTTGCTACTTTTATTGTTAGCATAACAGAGTATTGAAATGGCATATCTAATAGTCATCGTTTGATCACTTTTAAGTTGGGTTGGGGAGACCTGTCAGACAGTATGCACAACTCAAAAGTGACCTTGCAGAGTTATTGTCAATGTTTATATATTTTTTTTCTTCTATATATACTGTTCTGGATGCCAGTGGTTAAAACAGCAGATGCATGTGAGCTGATATGAAATGCATTGTACTATTGGAAGCCATATATATATATATAAATGATTGTGTATGTGTGTGTGTGTGTGTGTGTGTGTGTGTGTATATATATATATATATATATATATATATATACACACACACACACACACACACACATCAAACTAACAGCTGTCTATTACCATTCATGTTTCACTTTTCTGTCATCTGTTGTAAGTTTCAGCCTTGCTCATTAAATCTTTCCATACTGAGCACCTGCATATTTTACTAAAAGTCACTTTGTACTTCTTGCTTTACTTCTGAAATCTGTAGTATTTTCTGAAGATGTTCATGTATAATGTCCATTTTATAATAGGACTGACACCAGGTCTTTTGCCCTATTGTAATTAGATTCTGATTTTGTCTTCCACACTGTACTAGAAATTCAAACACATTTTTTTGAGTTGCTGTGATCTGATTATTTGAGGTCTCTGCTGATAAGAGCAGTGTTGTCCTTGTGTATTCAGGTGTTAAAAGAAAGCATGTTTTTAGATTACTTTCAGGAAAGAGTGTTTTACATTGCATGTGTTTATCATATGTTTGCTTTGATATTGTAACTTGTGTAGAGGAGTTGGCATTACCATTAGAAAAGTAGAATCCAGTCAAGTCATTGTAGATGACTGGAAATGTTTTAAACTTACAGTGTTGGAATCTGTGCTAAGAGATTCTACAGCAGCTTCAGGGGAGATCTGATGATATCTGTTGCAGAAATGACTCTGTTTACTGAATATAATCTATATAATATAGCGCACTTTTTTTGCAGAATAAAATGTTTGACGTAATATTCACATATTATATATATATATATATATATATATATATATATATATATATATATAGCTTTATTTTGTACCACTTTCAGTATTTAATTGTTTTATGCTCTTCTATGGCTTATCCTTTAAAATGAAGGGTGTATGCATAAATCTGATTACATATCACTAATGTAGGCACAAGATAAAGCGCCAAATCCCTTTGCTAAGGTCTTTTGCGGTAAATAAAATAATCCTTAAACATTTTATAAACAGTTTTAAATATTTAAATCAGCAATAAAGTGATTGGTGTGGATGAGCTTTTGTCACAACATGCTTGCTAATAACACTGCATCACAAAAAAATGAATATTGTCTGCTACTTGGTCTGGTTTTGCCTAGGACGTCTATTGTGTATAGGCGCGATTAGCTACATTCTCTCGTTTCGCAGTTAATATGTAATCGCTATACATAACTAACTTTTGTCTCATAGTTCCATGACATTACAAGAACATAGTTTTATGTTGCAACAACATATACAGTTACACATAATTCACCCGAGTCCTTGTTCAACACACATGTACACTTGAGAAGTGTTTCAGGCACTTGCTCTTGCATTTGTGGCTCTCCGCTGTCTCTGGTTGCAGAAACCAGCAGTAGTCTCCCATCATGTTGGGGTTGCATCGGCCTTGATATCTTGTTTCTATAACAAATGTCCTGGTGGAACCTCTCCCCTTGTTCATCACTCACATTACCCAAATTTTGTGGGAAGAAATCCAGATGGGAATGTAAGAAATTAATTTTAGTGACATTCGGCAGCAAAGTTGATGGTATACTGTTAGCATGTTGTTCATGAGTTCAGCTTGGTTTTCATCTCGCTGGTTGCCCAGAAAGTTTTGTGCAACTAGCACAAATGAATCCCAAGCAACAAGTTCAAGTGGGTTGAGTTTGTCTCTGAATGTGGCATCACGCATCAAATTGTGGATTTGGGGATCAACAAAAATGCCTGCTTTCAGTTTAGCATCTGTTATAACTTTTTCAAACTTGTCCTTCAGATACTTGTCCCCAGAGACCACAAAACTCCTTGAACACGCTCTAATAATCTCTCATCTGGACTACTGAACCTCCTCCTATCTGGTATTCCACTAACCCGACTCTCGCCTCTACAATTAATTATGAATGCTGCAGCCACACTCATCCATCCTTCCCACTGCTCCTCTTCTGCTGCCTCCCTTTGTAGCTCTCTTCATTGGCTTCCATTTCACCTTACCTTATATACCTATTTCTGAGGTCAGCTCACTAACTTGCCCAGCCGCTGCTGGAACGTGCATGCCACCAGGGGACGTGATTCAGCTGAGGAAGCAGCAGGCATGGTGGTAGCTGAAACTGTTATAATTTTCCTATTGAAAAATACATTACCCAATTACCGACCATTTGAACAGCTATAGCACGGCTAAAACTTAAAATCTGTATGTGATAGGCAAATCTGAGTTCAGATTTGGAATCAGCACACTTGATTGCATGTAAACCACATGTTATTCCCAGTAGCAAAATCGTTTTTGTGCAGTGTAAAGCTGCGTACACACGGCAAATTTTTCTCGCCCGATAATCGGTATCGGCCAATTATCGGGCGAAAATCTGCCGTGTGTACAGTCGGTCGTCGTCCATCGTCCGACGACCGTCCTGGCGGATCCATGGACGATGGACGACGACCGATCGTAATGAAAGGGAAGGGGAGAGCGCGCAGCAGGGTGCCGCTCCGTCGCTCTCCCCCTCCCCTCTCCATAGAGCATGAACGGTGCTGTATGTACAGCATCGTTCATGCATCGTGCAGTCTTTTCTCGTTGGAAAGGATCGTGAAAGATCCTTTCCAACGAGAAAAATTGCAGGTGTGTACGCAGCTTAATGCCCCACACCTACTTTATTTTTTGCACTTTCCTGCTATTACAGGTCTAGGATCTTGTCATGCTACATCCCCTGAAACCACCATATATGTTCACCGTCAGCTGTTCGAGGTCCACCTTGGTTCTTTGATTTACAGTGGTAAAACACCTAAGGAGGGTGGAAAAAGAGATTTTGCATGTCTTTTCTGCATATAAAAGCCGTGTAAATATACCAATAAAATAGTTACACCTACTTTACCAGGTTCATCAGTATGTGACTGCATTATATGTAAAACAACGCAGATACTGAATTTTAAAAAGACCTTTTCATTAGGCTATATATACACTGTGACCATGGTGCCCTTATGGAAGACAGTGGGGAGTTTTCTGGTGCAGAATATACCCTGGGGTACCATTATTTTCATGGGACTGCGCAAAGGGGGACATTGGCAAGGTACAAGCAGACACCCTATTCTACCTGCGCTTCACAACTGCTAAAAGTTCTATTCCTTGCTTCAGGTGGATTTTAATGCTTTGAAAAATGAGTTTCTAATGAAAAGTTACTCGTTATTAAGTAATTTGCTGTTATGTAACTGTAGAGCTGTCTGTGTGGTTCTAGTTGTGAAATATAACTGTGCAGTCCTGGTTATCTAGGGTATGTGGTGCTAGGGTGGCCCAACATTTGTAACTTTCAATGAGCTCAGTACATGTTTGAGCTAGGATTGTCTGGATATGCCATCTTCTCAACACATGAACATGGTCTGGTATTACTGCCAATACTTGTTCTGTAGTCATTTAATTTTGTGTAGTCATTTCAGCCCTATACATCTTAATGTCATTCAGCTCCATGACAGACATAGCCCTACAACTAGTCAGTAGACACTGAATGGCTAAAATTTTGAAATCTGACAAAAATCAATATTAGATAAGGAAAATGTCATAAAAACAATATCAATATCTGTTTGTTATAGACAGTGTGCTCATCATTATGTTTGAGAGACCCCTTTGGGGACAGTTGGTGATATGACTATGGACTTTAAGCACTACATAATATGTCGGCACTATATAAATACTGGATTATAATAATATTAGTTAAGGCTTGGTCACAACTTCCTTCCACTTTTTGTCAGGATTTTCTCTATTATCTTGTCAAAAGATGCCACAGAACATACCATGGAATTTGGGTAAATTTTTTATCCGTTATATAGTTAAAAAAAAAAAAAATGATCCAGAACAGTGTTTCTCATTTTGGTATAGGAACCTTGCATGAGAGGGCAAATTCTTGTCTGTCTCTTTCCAACAGATGCTATGTATTTAGAGCACACAACTGTGCAACTGAAGGACTGGAAAAGAGACTGAAATAAAACCCACATAGTGGAGAGGAATAATTGTAAGGGGTGTGCCCTGTATCTATATCTCCACTTTTGTCACAGCCTGGCCATTAGGACTCGAGGTACAGTAATTGCTTGAAATCACCAGCTGCAATATAAATATCACAGAGCTGCATGTAATCAGCTTAGCTGCGTAGGAACACAAGATTGGAGACTAGTGAAGTCAATGGATAGAAAAGAGAACTACAGAAGCATTTCCATCAAATGTGAAGACAGCTACAGCTGCCAAGGAATGATGTCCATCTGTCACATTCGGGTCTATTATTAAAGCATGGAGGTTGACATTCACTGAAATATACCCTGGTAGATAATCAATTACTGCCATTAGAACACATGGACCTGGAAGATTTTCCACCAGGGAATGTTTTAGTATATGTCAGATTCACTGCTTTATATATAGACCCCATTTGATCTGTCCATATATATCTGTAGGCATAAACCATGTCCACGGCACACTTATCAGTGTAGGACAGGGTGTAACCAGGGTACATAAGGGTAGTCAAAAATGTTACCTTCCTAAATGTTGTCATAATTCAGAAAGATTTTAAACTTAATTTGTAATATTAAAACTACTTTAGATGAAAAATAAGAAGGCCTTTCACACTTCTGTATGAAAAATCGTCCTTTTGTGAAGCTTTGGATGTCGTGCACCGTATATTTAATATTATTTAGAAATAGGCAAATAAAGGCAGCACATAAGAAAGAGTTAATCTATTTTAAACTAAAAAGGAAATGATAAAACTGGAAAAGGTCCCTTTAAAGTCTAAGGCTACGTACACACCTGCAATGGTTCTCGTACGTTAATCGGCTCAAGAGAGAAACGTATGTGTGTACAGTGCTCATCGTTTGTCGCCCAAACGACCGTCCTGGCGGATCCACAGACGAACGATCGTAATGCAAGTGAAGGGGAGAGAGCACAGCAGGGTGCCGCTCCGTCTTTCTACCCCTCCCCTCTTCATAGAGCGGAACAGTGCTGTGTGTTTAGCGCTCGTTCATGCATCTTGCAGTCGTGAATCCTGAAAGATCCTTTCTAACAACATTTATTGCACATAATGTGTACGTACATAATGTCTACGTAGCCCTACTCTTACCATCATTTTTGTTTTGGCTAGCGATTGGAAGTTTTCTTGTCAGGTTTTTACTTGTGTGTAATTACATAAGGAAGATTTTGTTTTCCTCACTTTCTGTTTCAATGATTCCCTGTGCAAGTAGCACAGTTTGTGTTTGCCACTAGGACAGTAAAACACTGATGACAAAAAAAATCAGGAATTCTAACCCTTCCCTACTGTACTAAATTGTGTTTTTGACTTTTTATATGTTTCAATTGATGAGATTGACATCACTTCCTGTCATGACAAAAAAGTCAGGGAAACTCCCCCCAATATGTACAGAGATGGAAACAAACCACGACAGATGTTTTAGTGCCTTTTCTGCTTTATATAGAACAAAATACATTGTGGCTGAAGATTGGTTTGAACTCAACAGTTTATAATGTGTGCCAAGTTTATAGGGTAGTGAATGGAACGGTTTACTTGTATAAAGCAAAGCTTTGAACAGAAGTTAGTACAGCACTAGCCAAAGTCTGACCTTATACCTCAATAACACATAATAAAACATATTATGTGGTAAAGATGTTTACTGTAAAGTTGATTTTTAACAAGATATATGATATTTCAACTGAAGATTCTTCCTTCATGTTCTAGACTGGTATTCAAGTTTTATTTGACCACAGTTATGCTTTTCCCTCTTGATGTTTGTTGTAGCTCAGTATTTTCTCTAGAATTTTTTTAAGAAGGGTAGAAAGAAGCTGTAGGTAGGTGGTGGCCTCTGTATTGTGACCCAACATTCAGTAACCACCCCAAAAACACCTGGTCCGGTAACTGAAAAGTGCCGGGTGGTGCGCTTGGATTAAAGGGGCTGTGAAGAATGCTAGCTTTAGGCAAATTTTATTCACACCTATAAACAAGGTAAAAGTTGTGGTCTGCAGAGCCAATGGGCCCGATTTATTAAAGCTCTCCAAGGCTGGAGAGGATACATTTTCATCAGTGAAGCTGGGTGAGCCACCAAACCTGAAATGGTCATTTACTATTCCATTCTAGGTTTGCTGGTTCTTCCAACTATACTGATTAAAGTGTATCCTCCCCAGCCTTGGAGAGCTTTTAAAAATCAGCCCCAATATCTTTAAGCTCAACCAAATCGAAGCAAATTCTATTAGTAATCAGGTTGGCAAGTATTGAAGCAAAATGGTGGACAGTATACCTGTACAGACAACTAGACAACTTAAGATCTCTACCTGTATTGCCTGTAATCTGTAAATTCGGCTATGGTGTTGGGGTCAATCAAGTGTGAGTGTGTGACACCCAAAGTAGACTGACATTTCCAGCACCCCTGTATTACAGTGGAAACCATGTTTGTACATGAGGAGGCCTTGTAGTCCCAGGAAGTAGGTGGTGGTCAACTAAGAGGCACAAGAAGTCATGTAGCTGCACAATTACAGACAATCACAACTACACAATGAGGTTTTGAATTTATTAAGTTCATTTCCAGAGTTAATGTTTATGATTTGCACAAATCCACATGATCTCTTTGAGTAGTTGCCTTGTAAATGTACCTTCCTATGTAAATACACGATAAGGTAAAGTCTTAATCTATTCAGCTCTACCTCCACACCCATTTCCTGTAAAGGGATTTGCGCCACCTTTCTATATTTATATACTAATGACTGACTGCCGTTTGGTAGGTGAGCTGTAGTTAAAGGTATCGTGGAGTAGTCATAGTGGAATCCATACCTGTATGGAATAGTCATACATGTAAAAGATCTGGTTGTATGTATGTGTATAATAATGCACTAAAAGCTTTTCATGTGAAAATGAATTATTTTTATTATTTTTATGAAATGCAACCCCTAAAAAACAAAGCTGCAGTGCACAGCAGAAGTAATGCTTTATTAAAAAGAGAACCGATCAAATTGATTGTATTTGCATGGACACTTTTTAGTCAAAGTTGGTGCAGAACTACCCACACAAAGCTAGCAGATGGGCTACTACACCATACTATCTGCCAGTGCATGCTGGGAATCATAAATATATTTAGATATCTTTTTTTGTTTTTTTTTGTTTGCATGTTTCCTCCCATTGTGCAGTGCAGGGAAAGGTGTTCCCTCTGGTACAATGCTTTGATGGCCACTTGTGTTCAGCCAAGCAGTTAAAAAGCAGCGTTCCATGCCCATCTACTATTAGTCACTGTGTCTACAAGCCTTACATCACGGGTACAGAAGTATCTCTCCCATATCCCTGCAACTTCTTCAGCCTCATCTCTTTTCTCCATGGCAACTTACTTCTTTGCTCTTTCATGAGATGAGAGAAATGAATCCGTTTTTTTCCCTTCCTTGCTTTTTTCCCTCCCTTCTCTGTCTATTTTGAGCATGGCTTCTGCATCCTCAGTGGCATGCATGGTTCATTATGCTCCTCACGCCTGCTGAGCAAGACAGTCAAGGATGACAATGAAGCCTGCAGTGAAGGATCGGGTGCATTCCATGTGGTGCATTAGCTCAGCAAACACAAAGTAATGCATTGCAAACCTCATGTTAGGTGTACTTGTTTTTAAATTAGCAGCCTTCCATTTTCCTTCAGGGCAGTAAATTAAATTTCAGTGGAATAGGTGGAGACCTGTGCAAAAATGTATTTATTTGTCATATTGCCTGTCTTCACTATGCTAGCTGGTTTACTTCAAAACATTAACTCTTCCCCTTCTGTTGTGAACAATTTCTTCATATGTGTTATTTGTCAGTCATTTTGTCTGAAGCATTGCACTGAATGTTTGAATTAAATGTGCTTCTTGATTCATTATATGTATTGAATGTGCTTCATTGCTCTGATGCGGCAGACTCAAGCCTTCTGTGCTACCAGCAGAGGCCTAAGGACCAGTTTAGGAGCTCTTTTACAGTCTATCCCCATAAGTGCATTAGGTCTATCCAATATCCCAAATAATAATGTGCAGGACAGCCAGGAACCTGAAATCAGATTGATTGATCTGGGTTACTGTTCACTACGCATAATTTTTGTACAGTAGTAACTACCGTTCATTTTACATTGTCATAGGAATTAAGAATACCCTCATGAAATACTTTGTGACATTGGTTTGTATTGTTTCATACAAGCATTTATACATATTGTATCTTGCTGAAAACAGCACTTGAGGAGTTTAGTAAACATTTGAGTATTTAGCTATTTGCTCAAGCTTTTGCTTTTTGTTAAGTAGCTAAATTATTGTTGGACATTTGTTGTTCTTCATACCTTTATGTACAATAATATCTTTAGGTCAAATGTTTCAAAATGCTTAGTGGTTTCAGCATTGTTTGCCAGCACCCACTCCCTATCTATATTTTTTTTATTCTTTTTTTATTCTATTACATACTATACTTTTTTTTGACCATGTACTACATTGTACTTTATTGTTCTTTTCTTTTTTTTTGTGTTCATGTTTCTTGATTTTAAGCTGAACTTGTAAACGTTTCATAGTGTGCTTTACAATTGCAACAAGTCAGATTGACCCACCTTATTTCCAGTATGGAGGGCATACAGCATATTCTAACAGTGTTCAACCCAGATTTTTTTTTAAACTGGATGGGAAGAAATTATAGTATTTATTAGTAAGTAACCACCCAAAAACAGCCTGTGGTTATCAAAAAGTGCTGGGTGGCGTGCCTGGCTAAAAAGGGCCGGGGAGAACACTGTCTAGCCTTTCTAGCATTCAGCCTTGGCCCAGTTATTGTATATTGGATTTCAGTTCTTTCATTCATGGAAGTTCAACATTCAATATGGTTAAAACCACAGCTTCCTGTTTTCAGAAAGCTATGTACAACCCCTGCTGGCCCTTCCCACCAGATATGCCAGCATTTCATACAAAAGCACAGAGCTTTAGCAGTAACGTAATTGGAACTGAAGTAAGGTATGTAATAAAAACAGGTTTTATTTAGCAATTTAATTAGCATGATAATGAGGAACAATGGAATCAACATAGAAGCAGATTAAACTTCAGCATTAATTAGAAAAGCTCTCATAATACAAGCAGTTTAAGGAAAAATGTACTATCAGAAATAAATGGTCTGTAAGGGGTACCATATAAATACAAGGGTTGTTCTAAAGTAGCAATGTTGCATTGCAGGAACTGTAGTTGTTCCAACTTTGAACACGTTCTTTACATATGAATTGTTTCTTGATAAAAAGATTTGACTTGAAAAATATTTTGCTGAAGCTTATGATTTCTTTGTTGGCATGTAAACAGCTGGGGATTTTTTCTTTAATTGTCTGCTTATTTACATTTTCACCTCTTAAATCCGTCAAGTCTCACACATTTTGCATAAGTGTTAAGCCACTCTCACAAATATACAACCATGTCATGCAAATTTCTGTTATTATAGATAACACCGCTTGCTCATTTCACTGGCAGCATGCTGTTACGCATTGTAGAATATTTCTGGAAGATGATTCTTTAAGGCTGATGTTTCTTCTACCTATATTTTGCCTTGCCTGCTTCTATTCCCCTGTCAAGGTAATATTGACATTTTTTCAGTTTTTAATTACACTCTTTATTTTATAGCCAATGATGTCCTCATTATTTCTCTGTACTTCTTTGTGCAATGCAGGCATATTGTGGCTGGAAGGAGGGGCCAGCAGGCTGACTTATGGGAGGATTTATTTAAATATCCAAATGCTTTATTGGATGGTTCTCAGCCTGGAGGTGTGAGCATTTTTAGGTAGGCTGCATATGTATGCAGACCACTCCAGGTAGAAGCTCACAGTGTTTAGTGAAATCAGAGTGAGTAATTTCTGTATAGAAGAAAAGCCTTTACATCTGTGTGTAGGTAAAGCTGGAATTAGGCTTTAAGCATAGCTTCTTAATTACCCTCTCTCATGCACTGTTGTAGGCGATAGACATTAGAGGTAGGAAAATACTACTAGATACGACATTCACCATGGTTCAAGATTGTTTTTCACTTTCCCTCTTTTGAGCCAACATTCACCGCTTTGTAGGAGATGCTTTCATGGTTACCCAGACAGCTGTATTGCATGTAAAATCTATATGGTGAATATTTAGGATTATCATTGCCCTATATATATGAAATGTATTGTGTTTTTTTTATTATTACCAGTGTCTCTAAGAACATGAACGCATTAAAGAATTCCACTGGTATGTTGTAAGCAGTGTCATTCTGACTATCTGTTTGCTGTAAACAGTTGGAGCTGGCAGTTTGCACTGAGTACAGAGCTTTACCAATTTTTAAGCAGCATTTTGTCTGTATATGAAAAAACATTAATCTTTTTGACATTGTGTTCAGATTATGTGTGTTTAATATTTCACGTTGCCTACAATTCTGAAGTATAAGCTTTTTTTTTTTTTTTTTTTTTGCAGTGACTGTATCTGGAGTGTCCTTCTAAAAAAGCCTACCAGCTCTCCGTAATGCAAAACGTATGTGCTCTGGGAAAATGATATTATTTTAGAAGTGGGGTGGTAGTAAAAGAATTGTACTGTGTTTTAAGTTGTGGTAGTCATGACCAGTTTTTTTTTCCTACTATTCTGTCTCCTGTTGTCATAACCTTCCTGCTACACATGTTAAAGTTCAGCTCCTAAGTCTCCTTCTCCCTCCACTTGTTTCTTAATTACTTTGACCCTGCATTTTGTAATCCCCCTGTTTAGTTTGTCATTAAAGGGGCTGCAAATGATCTATTCCCAGGAGAAGGAGTTCACAGTGCCTGACTTATTGCTTTCAGCACTGGATAGGACTATCTAAAAGTGTCCAAAAAGTAAAGTGAACCTGTGATTTAGCTTCAAGTTTACCTAAACAATATGAAAGTTTAAAATAATGTAGGATTATAAAACTGAGGGAAAGTCCATCTCATAAATTTTAGGCCCAAGCTGTACAATGACTGTTCTTTGACTTCATTCCAAGTTAAAGTTAAGCCTTGCCCAATCAAAGCACTGACCATGTCCCATTTTTTAGATTTTGAATGTCACAGCCTGGGCAGTCAATAAAATCTCTAACATTTGACAGCTTTATGATGGACAGAGCTGTTACCATTGATTTAACCCTGGTATAAAGATATATATATAAAAAAACAAAAACTAAGACTTGTACCTGACAAGGACTGATCAGGAAAGGTATGCCTGGTACTATCTTTCGGAGGTACTATCTTTCCTCACTCAATCCAAACCAGGAAATTGTATTTTTTTCTGGAGCTTGAGGCACTTTTTGTGCTTTACTTGTTGTCTGAAGTTATTTCCAAATGTGACTTTCTGTATTTATTTTTTTACTGAAATCCAGTCCTTAATCTTGGTACTCAGAGAATGATCCCCCTATTCCCAATGTAAGAAAGACTTGTAATTCAGCCTCAGCCAAGGCTTCTCTTGGGCTGAGATACAGCGTCTTTCTTCCTTTGAGTAAAACCATGCTTTTTTTAGTTAAAGATATGTACTACCTTATTATTGAAAGCAGTGAGCCGTGCCTAAAATGGGGAATAGACATCCGTCAGCAAAACTACAAACACTTTATGAGACTAATTAATCAAGTTGTTACGTTAATTAATTTGCATGACTTGGAGAAAAAGCCTTTTATCATATTAGAAAGTAAGCTGTGAAAAGCAAAAGTGTAAATGTGCAAAGGTGAAACCAGACAGGAGAAGCAACATATACAGAATAAATATTGAATGTCTTTTAAGTTTATGAGGTTTGCATTATTGAGATTATAAACAGAAAATCTGTACTTCCTGTGGCCTTTGGAGGATTTAACCAAACATCTGAAACCAGCCTGGCATCATCACGAATAATACTAATACTTTTTTACATGAAATATGAATGATGTGCATGTAGAATTGAGGTGAGAAATTGAAAAGGGAAAGGATGGGAAAAAGGGAAAGCAAGTGCTCATCTGCAAGTGTACACATTTGTTTTGTGTTGCTGAACAAAGATGGGGGCCATTGAGTGCATATATATGTGTAACATTACATTGTAGATTAGAGAATGGAGAAAAATGTAAATAAATATAAAAATTAAATAAAGGTAAAATAATAAGGGCAAAGGGGAGGGAGGACAATTGGGAAAAGCACAAGATTTGATTGTGAGACATAAGTCCTTACCAATTTTAATTTTGCTCCTAGAAAAGCTACTTTTATACAAATTGCTTTTTACCTATACTGTGAGATCCGTGGTAGTCACGGGGGGAAGCATTGTGTACAATGCTTATACCTACCATTTTACAGATGTGAGCATGATGGAAGCATGAGTAACAAGGCAGGCTATACTGTTTATCACATTCTGCATTGGAGACCATGTACATAATGTTCAGTTTTGGTTTTACTGTATCTAGTAGTAGTAACATGCAGCTGGGCTTATCCTGATTATGAACTGATGAAGCAGTTTAGAAAGCTGTGAAACATCTTCAGCAATGCAAGAATGTGTTCAGAATATAATGAACTACTAATAGATATACAGTGACCAGGGTAAATGAGAACCTTTACAGATATTTATTTTATTGGTTTAGATGTATAGAGTACAGGGCAATGATTTCTCCAAAGAAGCTAACTAATCTGACCATATAATATGAAAATATTTATAAAGAGAATAGCCCATAGGTTTAGGACTTATGGGGTGGTGGCCTATTTAGTATAACAGAAACCTTGTACATGACTGTATGGGAGCAGCTAGTGAAATGCTTTTCCTTTAGACTGGGAGGAATGGTGCCTGTAGCATCTGATAGTCGGTGATGCTGCAACATCTGTTCTAGTCAATGGTTAACAGTTGTCCTGGCACTGGAAAAAATGAGCACCAGCTCTGCTTGGTACCTGGCACTAGTATGTACAATTTCTTAAAGGGGTACTAATCAAAAAATATTAGGTGAAAGTCCATGGTTTCATTTAGTTATGGCCAACAATGGCTTATTAGCTGTAGCCAACAGTTTTATATAAAATGTATTTTTATTATTTTATTAGTAATAATATTACTAAACAGGAGTTATAATATGCAGCGCTGTACATTAAATAGAGGTTGCAAATGACAGTGACACAGGAGGAGGAGAGGACCCTGCCACGAAAAGCTTACAATCTATGTATTATATAAATACTTTATTATATTTTAAAAGACCTTCAGGTCTTCCTTTTCATTTTATAATCTATATAGATACACTGACAATTATGTAGTGGGAGAGCCTACCTTGTCCATTACTGGACTGTAATACCCTAACATTTTTCAGTTGTGATAAGTTTGGGAAACCTAATTGCATGCAGTTATAAAACGTCATATGTTCAGTAGGTATATAAATGTAGTGTAAATACTTCTAGCTGCCTTGATACCAATTTTTCCATCTCATTAGATATAATACCATTTCTTATGGAAACAAAAAGGTTTTGCTTCACATTCAATCTGGAACAAGCCTATAATAGATAGAGGCATAAGAAATTTATTTCTCCATTTTTAGCCTTCTGAGTTAAATTTTAATGGTAACCTTTGCACCTTTGCTCAGGCTAACAATAATAATAACAATATTCTTCTATGAAAATCCAACCATTCAAGTCCATGCCTTGAAGTAGCAAGGAAAAGTACAGCTGAGGGGGGCTTCTGGAAATGCCAGACGCTGCCAATGCGGGGCTGGAACTTCCCCTTCATTGAAATAGCTCGGCTACTAAAATTCCGGCCATTACTTGCATCTGTACCATCCAATGTGGGGCCATTTGTAAAGTTTTCATTACCATCCCTGATTTGATCGTTTGAACATTTATTTTCCAGCTATCATACAAATTAGCTGAATTTGCAATGTGTATGTTACAATGTTAACATTTTTTATCATCTCCTCTAGCCTTTGTTCAGCCACTTCCTGTTTGCATGCATGTTCTTCAGCAGCAGTTGATATGTCAGTGCTCAGGGCAGGTGTACAGGTGGTGATAATGTCTGTTATAGTGAATGTCTGTACTACAAGCATCAACATGACAATTTATAGTCTCTACTAGAAGCACATAGCAGTGTAACATAGACCCAATGACGAGAAGAATCTCAACAAGGACCTTCATGGCAGAATCACCTAATTTCTTTCAAATGAACCTGTAGATTGAAAGGATTGATAATGTCCTAATAAAGATTATATAACATTTACGTGATTGGTTTAGATCTATTTTAGGCCCATGGAATGATTGCTTAGCACTTTGGTATGTGCCTGAAAACAGATGACCAAAACTATATAACCATTACCAGCAGACTGAACTTTGTACATCATTTTTCTTCACTGCCATATGGCTATGTTACACTTTGTAGCAGCCTCAGATCTCCCAGTTTTTATTTGTCAGTTTCTAGCCATCTACTGAGTTGAGCAAAAACAAACTAGCTAGAAAACACTGGGAGAGCACTCACCTGCTTTCAGTGTGTCACTCCATCACCAGTTGTTGGGCAGAGAGGCATTTCTGGTGAAAACCCTTAGCAATGTAAGTCACTGGTTATAAATCCAACAACACATTCACACAGATGTTTCTTCTCTCTGCTGTCTTCTCTATATTGGTCTTGTGACTGCCAACTTCAACATGCAAGTGTGACATTAACCTTAATGCTGTAGCTGACTATACTGTACTTCTCTGAACATCTACAAATCACTGTTGTGCCATTGTCATGAGCATTGGATAATATAAATAGCTGCTGAAGGTGGTCATTCTCTTGCTAGCTCCATTCCTCAATAACTAAAGCTTTATTTTTTTGGAAATTATATGACACAGACCTTCATTTGACTTATTTAATTTTTGTATTCAAACAAGAATACTACTAATGCAAATTATTTACCTCCTGCAAATGTTACAAAACCAGGGATGACATGAGATTTTCCATAACAAGTCACTTTATGGTATGATGTATTTGTGAATTTACAGTTAGGTCCATAAATATTTGGACAGAGACAACTTTTTTTTTTCTAAATTTGGTTCTGTGTGAATTACCACAATTCATTTTAAATGAAACTGCAGACTTTCAGCTTTAATTCAGTGTGTTGAACAAAAAGTTTGCATAAAAATGTGATGAACTAAAGCCTTTTTTTAAAACAATTACTTCATTTCAGGGACTCAAAAGTAATTGGACAAATTAAAAAGCTGAAAATCAAATGGTAACTTCTAATACTTGGTTGAAAACCCTTTGCTGGCAATGACAGCCTGTAGTCTTGAACTCATGGACATCACCAGATGCTGGGTTTCCTCCTTTTTAATGCTCTGCCAGGCCTTTACTGCAGCGGCTTTCAGTTGCTGTTTGTTTGTGGGCCTTTCTGTCCGAAGTTTAGTCTTCAACAAGTGAAATGCATGCTCAATTGGGTTCAGATCAGGTGACCGACTTGGCCATTTAGGAATATTCCACTTCTTTGCTTTATTAAACTCCTGGGTTGCTTTGGCTGTATGTTTTGTGTCATTGTCCATCTGTATTATGAAACGCCTCCCAATCAATGTGACTGCATTTAGCTGGATTTGAGCAGACAGTATGTCTATGAACACCTCAGAATTCATTTGGCTGCTTCTGTCCTGTGTCACATCATGGATAAACACTAGTGTCCCAGTGCCACTGGCAGCCATGCACGCCCAAGCCATCACACTGCCTCCGCCATGTTTTACAGATGATGTGGTATGCTTTGGATCATGAGCTGTTCCACGTCAGCCTTCTCCATACTTTTTTCTTGCCATCATTCTGGTAAAGGTTGATCTTGGTTTCATCTGTCCAAAGAATGTTTTTCCAGAACTGTGCTGGCTTTTTTTAGATGTTTTTGAGCAAGTCCAATCTAGCCTTTCTATTCTTGAGGCTTATGAGTGGCTTGCACCTTGCAGTGCACCCTCTGTATTTACTTTCATGCAGTCTTCTCTTTATGGCAGACTTGGATATCGATACGCCTACCTCCTGGAGAGTGTTGTTCACTTGGTTGGCTGTTGTGAAGGGGTTTCTCTTCACCATGGAAATGATTCTGCCATCATCCACCACTGTTGTCTTCCGTGGACGTTCAGGTCTTTTGGTGTTACTGAGTTCACCAGTGCTTTGCTTCTTTCTTGTGATGTACAGAACAGTCGATTTTGCCACTCCTAATATTGTAGCAATTCCTCGGATGTTTTTTTTTTTTTTTTTTTACTGTTTTTGCACCTTAAGGATTGCTTGTTTCACCTGCATGGAGAGCTCCTTTGACTCCATGTTGTCTTCCACAAAATCTTCCACATACAAGCACCCCCCCAAATCAACTCCAGGTCTTTTATCTGCTTATTGATAATGAGATACCGAAGGAATCGCCCACACCAGCCCATGAAATAGCCTTTGAGTCAATTGTCGAATTGAAAGTCTGCAGTTCAACTGCATCTGAGTTGTTTCATTTAAAATTAATTGTGATAATGTACAGAACCAAAATTAGAAAAAAAGTTGTCCCTGTCCAAATACTTATGGACCTAGCTGTAAAGCTCTTTCTTATAGCAGGTTCTAGAATATATACTGTTAGCTTTATATACCGTTTCCATTAAAAATTCAGTTCTGCAGGGTTTTTATTTGTTTATCTGGTGCAGTCACAGTTTGCTGGTTTGTTTGTTTTAGCTGAGAGAAGAGCCTGCACCATACAGTCTGTTTCAGGAAGGAACAAGCTGTACACGTCTTTATAGCTTTTCAGCACCAGTGTGCTGGACAGTCCGTTTTTGGCTGTTAATTGATCTGCAGGATTTACATAACCTCCTTTCACTTCTTCCTCCCAGGAAGCGTTCTATCCACTGGGCTGGTACTGGCAGGATTTCTTGTGGCTGCTAGATCATTCCAGGTACACATAATTACTAAAAAAAGAATTGGCATTGACACATGAAAGCTGCATAACTAGCAGTTAATGTATCTCCCATTCAAAGATATTTATTTATTTTTTCTTCTTACCCTCTCCTCCACCATATCCTCATACACTAATGTGACTGTAATAAGAAAATCAAATAAAAATTACTGAGCATAGCCTTGCATTGTTTATTTGTCCTTCTGAAAAAAAAAAAAAAAAAAAGCCTGGTCGTCATGCAGATTTGGCTCAATCAATACTAATACTATACTAGTTACTGACTAGGAACATATATGCATAACAGGGATTCCTAATTCACCATGACTTCCCGTGCAACATGTTTGTTCTTGCTTTGGGACTTGGGAAAGTATTTCAGCCTGAGAGGAAGGCAGCAACATTTTCTTTTCTGTACACTGACAGACACAGTGAAATCCACCATTTGGATATTAACCATTTTGTTTTCTGCAGAAGAACACTACGTACAACTATACGATTATGTACCTTTTCTCCCTGCTTTCCATTCTTCTCATTTTGTTTTCTAGTGACCTACTTTTCTCTGACATTTACTCTTTTGATTATTTTTACTATATGAATGCCCACATTCTACCTAGGTTTTTACTTTTCTAAGATGTTTCCATAATGCTATCCCTTTGAGGCAGCCTTTCTTAAAAAAAGAAACGGTCTTCTCCAGTGGTGGGGCCTTTACTATCTTTGCTTAAAAAGCCTGTGGTCATCTTGGATAAGTAATCCCTGTCTTTTAAAGAACCAAACAGGTTGGCAGAAGCGATGGCCAGATTTATGTGTACAGTTGCTGGAGTTATTCTTAGACTGGTTCTTTGCTTCATCCTCTCAGTCACAAACAGTGGGTGAAGTTTTAGCATCAGAACTTTAGACATTAGACCTTATAAGGGATGACCATGTTCTTATGGATTAGACATGTCTTTATTTAAGACTATAATATCAAAAGTCTGAAGCCCATTTAAGGGTATGGTCTACTCCACAAATGCAGGGAAGTACTTCCCAGACAATTATTATCAAGCCCCCGTTTTCTAGTTCACCATCTGTTCATACTCTCAAAGTTTCACCAAATAACCTTCTGGTATCAGATGCAGGTTTTAGGTGTAAGGCCTTGCAGGTGGAAGTATGATGACGTATTTTTCTTTCTTTTAGCCCACCCCTCTGCAATACTGCTTTTGAATGTCAATATATTAATATCTCTGTTTGTCCTTCAATTATTTTAGAAAACATGTTTTTTTAAAAGGATAAAATTCTTCTTCTTCTGGGGTAACTGAAGAGATGCTGCACCCAACTGAAGTGTCCTTTTTTATTCTTTCATTGCTTGGTTGCTATCTGAACATGTCTCTTGCAAACATGGGGTTTGGTCATCAGTAATGGCCACATAAAGGCTGTTTGTTTATTTGTGTGTACCTAGCATTGTACTCCTGTAGGTGGCAATATATTTCAGTGGTTAAGATATATCTCTGCTCCCTTCAAATAATTCAAGTGTTTCTAAATGCATTTTAGATATAGGTCAATATTAGAAGCCCACTTACTACATTTGGTACAAATTTCCTTTAGGGATGATTGCTTTTATTTTGAAGTCTTTCTGTTTTTTTTTTTTTTTTTTTGAAAATCATGCTTATACAGAATTCTTTGCTCTCTCGTCTGTGTTTTTCAGTGTAATCTAGGTTTTATATTGTCAGTATGGTCCCAGATTTATAGGTTTACATGTTACATTTATAAAAGAAGTATTTGGTTTCAGCTGCTGTCTTTGCAGACTGCATATCCACTCACCCAGTGTAATTCGGCTTCAATCCCTGACAGCGCTGGTGTATGACTCATCTGGGTGACCTTGCAGGGAGTACTGTTAACAGCGGCATGCATATTTTTTTTTTTTTTAGGTCTTTTGAACTGTGAACATTGTGTTCTGCCTGAAAGATGTAAAAAAAAAAAATACGAAAAACTAAATATAGCACATAAGCAATGCTTCGTTGTCTTTGGATGACTGAAGAGCAGAGGCCTTAGAAAGCTCTGTGACTGTTCAGGGGGCTTAAATAGTTACTATCATGCTAATTTGGTGCCTTTTAGGAAGGTCGCTCTTATCCTCCCCCCTTGTAATTATAATGCTGATATTCCTTTCTATAAGGAGGTTTTATTCTGTCCTTCTAACAGCGGGATTATGGCCTATTGTCTAGTAAGCGTGCATCCGCTCTGTGCAGAATTAATCTGAACAGCTCAGCAAGCATGCCCCTGAGATTAAGTGGGAAATTACTGCTGGGTAAGAATGTGTTCTGTCTGTTTGAATAGCCCTGAAAGAAGAAATAGCACTTTTTTGATTTCCTTGCTCCTGTTCAGCGGTGTCCAATTGCTTTAAAGCTCCTTGTTTTTCCAGTATTACTGGGGAACATTGCAGCATGCTTCCTGGCACTGAAAGGTTAGTGTATTTAGGAGCTTGTAATTATTCCACATGATAATTATCATCTCTGCCAGGGGCACAGCTGGCACATTTTAACCATCTCATTTCCAGGAAGGAGCCTCTCTATTCGTAAGAGAATTCTAATATGAATAATAATGATTTGACAAGAAATAAAAAAATGGAAGGCTTTTTGAACAATTTGCCAAATTGTGATATGTAATAGAAATGACCTGTATCCTTTAATTGAATCAACCAGAGGTGTGTTTGGTCACAAGGATCCATGCAGTCTGTTTTCCTCAGTGAGTCAATATTTTGAACACAATGTTTTGTGTGCTGCTTCTTCCCGAGCTGTGTATTTTTGGTTGTAAATGATGATTTGTTTGTACCAAACACACTGAAAAGAGAACCTAGACTAAGCTCACCTTAATATCTGAATGTTCAGTGCTAAATAATTACAATTGCATTCAGTTATGTACACAATGTTTAAATTTGCCCTCCTTTTTAAGTTTAACATTGAATTTAAGAGTTGAGAGGTCCCAGCTCTTAAGTGTGCATACTAATCTTAAATAACAAAGCCCCATACCTAGGGCGGGGGTGTAAATTATTCTGCACATGGAATCCTGAAGACATTTATAATTCTAACACACATTTTGGCAATAGTGAAGAGGAAGAATGAGACTTCAGGCATGATCCCCCCCCCCCCCCCAAACCACCATTTTTACCTAAATGTCACTAGAATGGTCTTATTTATTGCAAATCTGTCTCCTGTCCATCCAGTGGTAAATCTGTTTAAAAACCTGTGCAAACCTGACAGTTTGCTGCCCAGTATTACAGGCACAGGTTTAGCAATTACATACAAAAACTGTCACTTATACTTTGATGGGTGACAGGCAGTCTAAATGTGGTGCTAATTTGTTAGCTAAATGTCCCTTTATGTATATCCATCATTGGGTCAGGCTGTTGACAGTGCAGCAATTATCAGACCTCAAGTGACATGTTATCTCTGACTCAGTTTTAAGAATCAGACTTTGACAAGACAAGGAGAGCTGATTAAAGGGGCAAACTTGTCTTTCAGAAATAGCCCTGCTGAACTGTAATTATTTCAGACTGAATATATAGATTTCTGAAAAGGCACAGTTGTGATTGGTTTTCTATAGTCGTTACAATACCTGGCCACTGGGGAAAAAATACCAGCAAGTATTGAAAATAGATCAGGGGTCAACTCCAATCCTCGAGGGCTGGGACCTACACACAATTCTAATATCTAATAGACAGAAATGTAAAAAAGTGAGGTTTACAAAGAGTCAGAAAACCCTTTTAAGTGAAAATCTGAACTTGTATGTTGCCTCAAAGACAGGCAGACACAACTGCGGTAGATTTTGTCTATGGTCTACCAACACTTTACCATGAATGATAAAACTGAAAATTCTAATACTCAAGGTGGCTTGGGAGTACCATCCTTTAGGCATTATTACCTAGCAGCCCAAATATCACAACTCTCACAATCTAATTTGCGAGATTTTAGGCAGCAATGGGTAGAAATTGAAGAGACTGCTATCACAAGAGGAAGTCTAACATCCTTAATGTGGATCCCAAAGAAATTAAGACAATATAGGAGATGTCAAACATTAAATCATTCTTTGATACTGTGGGATAAGACTAAATTTAAACCAAATTTGTGCTCGGAATATGCCTTTCTTACACCCTTATGGAATTACCCCAAATCTTCCCCAGGGGAAGATAGAACACAATTTTATTGGTGGTGTAACAATGGATTTGAGTTTATTTATGATATTGTAGCCAAACGTGATATGTTAAGTTTGGAACATTTCATCAGTACAAAGGATCTTCCTAATAAAGAACATATCCAATATAGACAAATGAGATCCTTTGTATATTCAAAATACCACCGAGTTGAGCGCCCCCCTAAACCTTACACCTTTTGAAAGATCTTGTAGATCAGCGATGGAGAGGAAGGGGCAAATTTCAATAATATATGGTACCTAAATAATAAATAAATAATAAATAAATAAATAAGTTGAAACACATGGAATCCTGGAACAAAGACCTAAATTTTTTACCAGAGAGCAATGGATTGACATGGCCTATTCACTATTGGAAATATCATTAAATATAGCTTTAGTTGAAGCTAATTACAAGGTTATGTTTCGTTGGTACTTTGTTCCTGAAAGGATATCCAACATCCCTCAACATCTCCTTTATGAGGATGTGGTACAAATGGTACAATATTACATATGTGGTGGTCCTGCCCTGTTGCCCAAATCTTTTGGGATAAAATCTTCAATAAACTGTTGCGGGTGATGGAAAGAAGGGTAAAAGGTACCATAGAGATGGCGTTATTTAGCAGATGTGATCTAATAGCATCTAAGTCTTAAATCATACTTTTGAAATTTATGATTTTGGCAGCTCGCATCACCCTAGCTAAATCTTGGAAATCCCCCAATATACGAATGTACCCATTCAAAGCTAAATTGGATTGTATTATGACTAATGATAAAATGACCCATATTCTTATGAATACTTTAGACACATTTGAACTGATATGGGAACCATGGAAGAAAGTGTGGTCAATTATTTAGAATATTTAAGTACAATAAAATAATGGAATTTATCCGGTACGACTTTCCCTTTCCCTAATGTGTCTTGTCATGTCTTAATTGTTTTTGTTATTCTGTGGTCTATTGAGTTAAGGTCAGATTTAATTACGCACAATTTATGGGTTAATTTTATATGTAAAGATAAACACAATTTATTTAAAGATAATTTATTCATAATGATGATAGCATTGCCACCATTTAAATTGAAATTTTTAAACCAAAATTGTATTACAGTAGGATTATAATTTTTAATTACCACTGATTGTAAAGATTGTAAAATAAAGAGACCATCCCATATGGGTGGATTGATTAGACACAAAGTTATATAATACAACACAACAAATATATGGCTAATTTTAGGTAAATAGATTCTTTTTGGATGTCCTAATATTGGGTAGAATCTTAAATCACTTACCTGTCTTTTTTCACTGTTCTTTAGATGGCTAAAAAGAATGGGGTTTAGGGTTATTATGTAATAGCACTGTTGTTTATTGGTATGTACTGACCTATTTTTATAAGAAATAATAGAAAAGTCCTAATAGGACAATATTATTTTTTTTTCTTTCTGTGTATAATGTGTACATTTTTATTTGTATATTTGTTTAAAATTTACTAAAAATGATTGGAATAAAACTGAAAATTATATATCAAAGTTTCTCAACCAGGGTTCTGTGGGACCATAGGGATCCTTTAGAGGTTTCAATAAGAAATGTGTGACTCTCAGGCCAGTTACCCTGATACCAATTATATTTTGATCCATGAAGACCTGAAAGTTATTTTTAAGTGCCCCCCCATGTTAAAAAGGTTGGGAAACACTGACCTAATATCTATTTGCTGAAACCTGGGCATTCAAGCAATCACACTCTAGACACAAACAAGTTACATTTAATGCTGGTTTACATTTTACATGTCCCTTGGAGTGTAGGTGAATAATGTCACTGAATACAAATGTTTACATACATATTACTAAATATACACTCTACATTATTGTTGCAATTATTCATGTATGTACCACTGACGTCTTCTTTAGTGCTTTATATAGAGCAATAAATTATTCACTGCAGTTCATGGCCTGGTGAAGCTTACAATCAGTTGACCCCGCAGCCTTTCAGCCTTTATCCGTATTCTGGCCTTTAAGTTTCGTAATACTCAGCTTTTTGCCCAATTTGAGCTTTATTTCTGATGCAAAATACTTTCATGTAAAAAAAGATGTTACAGAGATATCCTATATTGCCCCATCATGGCAGCAATGTAGCCACACATGCCAGTGACAGCAATTCAGCTTCCATGTTACTATGATACATTTACAGTTTGAAAAGACAACAACCTTTCAAGGAGAGCATATTAACAAATGACCTCTTCCATTGTTTGTGTTTGCATGTGCCAATGTGATTTATTGCACTGTGTATTTGCAGTTAAGGATTCCACCTAGATTCCACTTTTAACCTTATACACAAAAGCTGAGCTCACTGCTTTTGTTGTTACCTTAGCCCAAATTATTGTTTTTTTTTTTTCCAGTATTTATATAGCTCATACATATTACATTATTATTATTATTATATTTATATTAAACTTTATCTACTGAAGCAGCTCACTATGAAATATTCTTACCACATTCATATATATGTTGGGCCAATATTAATGGATGACGGATGGTTAACATACCAGTATGTGGCTAGGGACATAGTCCAAGATGGATTGAATTTAGGAACCAGAGCTTTAAAAAAAGGGTGCTAATCACTCATACTCTTCTGCCCAATAGTCCCTGTATACCACTATTATCATTTTTCATTTTTGTGTTCTGAGATGTAGCTTTTATTTTGCATGTTCAGTGAACTAGAACCAGGAAAGTAGTTCAGTGTCCCAGTTGCATGCATTTTGTTACTGGCTATTGTAAAGTGGAACAGATACATTCGGTTCTGTGTATTTAAATCGTTTTAAGTTATTCTACAACTGGAACCATCCCATCTAATCTGATTGCAGCTACATGGTGATTTAGTTTATGGTATTTTGTCTCATACATTCTGCTTTGTTAGACTGGCACAATAATTTGAGAATGTATCCAGCTTGAGATCTTCTAATTTTCATACATGATGTCTAATGACTAAAAGTAGATAAAAAACATAAACTGGTTGCGTTTCGGGAATTTAGCAGTCTGTCTTTTTAAATCTCCCATTTTATTAGATTTATTCCCAGCTTTTCTAAATCAGAAGAACACTATAAATAGGAAACACGTTGTTTTTCCAGAAGGGGTGATAATGCGAGGTATAATTGATTTTTCCATATTTATTAAAATTTAGAACATTGGTAACTTAAAATAGATATTGTAAATCTAAGGAAGATTAGGTTTGGCCCTAGTAAGTGTTTATTTCTAGAGGAATGCTTTGTCATCTGACCATCTTGTGTCTGTGTATGATAGGATTCTGCCTCCCTAGAGGGGCCAGGTCTACGCAAAGTATCACCCCAGTTAGATCTACATCTATCCATAGAAAGGTTTTGTTCCTTTGAAATGTCACTTCCTTTTTTAGTTGTTCTGACGATTGCTTCTATTGTGGTTCTCCGTGGAGAGTTACCACCTGACTGCCTCATCTTTTGTTATTTTTATATTTTATTTGTTTGGTGCTTGTGGAAGGTTTGAACATTGCATTTTGGAGTCATCACCAATAGGTCCCGTAAGTTTTACCTTGGCATGAGCATAGAACAGCAAGCTTTCCAATGCAGGTATTGTCCTGTGGAGTTAATCTGATCCTTTACCTCTTCCTTAACTATCTGTGTCTTTTTTTTTTTGTGTGCTTAGAAGATCAGGGGGGACTGCAAATTCTCTTTTCTGCACAGGCACTAACTACATTACACAAAACAGATTTAGTGCTGAGCATTCACAATCACAATGTTTTATGGCTCTTTCCATTACCATAATTAATAGTCCTTTAGGCTAATCCCTTTGAAAGCACATTGCTTTTGGAATTGTTTACCTAATGCAGTATTTTTTGTTTAGTGAAGTCACCGGATTGGTTAATTCCTGGCATTCTGTAGCAACATCTGGTTTACATATGTAATGTTTTTGTGAGAAATATTTCCATGATGGTAATGAGTTTTAAGTTAGCAAGTGGGTTGATGTGCAAATAGTGCATTCTTTTTGAGAAATCTGAGTATTTCTCACATTATGAAAACCATTGACTTGATATAACAAAAACCTTAAATGGGCAGAAAAGATTATTCAATATACATAATTTCATCCATTTAGGACACAAATTTGTGTTTGTGTGTGTGTAGATCACCCTTTAATGTTACTAGAAGAAAAAGTGCGGTGTTAAACCCAGAAATTTTTTTAAAGCTGGTTGGGAAGAAATTTTAGGTGGGTGTCAGCCCCGTGTATTGTGACCCAACTCTTCAGTAACCACCAGTAAAACAGCCGTGTGGTGCGTCCGGCTAAAAGGGGCAGGTGAGAACTCTGAAGTGATTTTGTGGTTGAACCAGAACAATGTCGAAAGATGTATACAAAAAGTATAATCATTTTACTTAGGGCTCAATAGGGTGAAGGAAAAAGTTTGTTTAAAAATATCCTACCAGTAAATGATGTAGCTGATCATTAAATAGACATTATATAACATTTTTAGAGCCACTTAGTGTATCTTATCACATTCTTTCATGTTTGGATAGTATGGGGGATGTTTGGAACCCCTGTCAGCTTTTGCTATGTCTGGTATTGTGGTAAAAAGATTTCCTCCACTCTTTGTCCTAGGAATATAAAGACTGACATTTTTCAATCTTAGAAAATTGATACGGGAACGCTAACCTATCAGCATTTTTTGTTGTCTGTTTCCCTGTTGAAGACTTTTCCCTCACTTCCTGCCCGTACGTAGAACATCCCTGTAACTAGGGTTAGGAAAAATCTCTCTAACCTTCCCAAAAAATAGGTTTTGACTATAGATGCTTTTAAAGTTTATTGTAAAAATTATATTCTAAGACAGGGAAAGAACATAATGGATATTCTGTAGAGCTAAAGCCTAATGACCCTGATGATGTTTTTAGTTGTCTATAAAGGTGGTATTCTATCCAACCTTGTATAGGTTTGGGGATGCTTTCCTCTGACCAACAATGGGAGCCTATTTCCCCCCCCTACTAACTCCCAATAGATTGGTTTTAGTAAGGGGTTCATGTTTTAGTCTTACGAATTTACTTTTTCCTACAAAACAACCACCAGAGTGGTGTGTTTGTGTTTTTGCTACAGTTGATAAAAAAACGACATACATAAATGTAATGTTTGAATTCCGGACCACTTTAACACTTTTGTGACTAGTAATATTTACCATTATATATATTTATAGGTTCAGAGGACAAAAATGAATGTTATATTGTCTATATGCCTCTAAAATGGTTTAATTTTATGTTTTGTTTTTAAAGAAATGGTTGTTACTCCAATGATTATGTACTTCTAGTAAAAAGAAAATTTAGTTTTACATATTAAAGAGCTGTTTCATATGCTAAGTTTAGGGTCATTTAAAATTTAGGATCACCTAATATTGATTTGCTTTATGTTGACATATTGGTAACTATTGGATTTACTCTATTATTGCTTTAAAAGCAGTTAAATGTCTTTCAGAAGATTGCATCCAGTCACTTAGAACAGTGGAGGTAAACCAAGCCATTTTTTGTCTTCATGTAGTGTTTGTCCCATGCACTCATTCTTGTAAAAGGATGGGTCCATTTAAATTGTCTAGGCTGGCATCTAGTGCCACCTATTTGCCAGCAATCTTCTCTCTGACTGCATATAAATCCCACTGCTGCTTGAAGCAATTAGATATGTCTCATCCAGTGCAGATCATCCCAGGGAGACCCAATTTAGCATATTATCCTGTAATTAATCTCCTGTACTGTATTGTGTGTTTAGCACTAGAATGGAGGGTTCAGAATTGCTAACACGTTTGCCAGTACGAATAAGCATTTAAAGCATATGTAGTTATTACCTTTCATGTGTAATAATTGGTATTGTTGGGCTTATCAGCATGCATTTGGTTAATTTCATTAACTCATTCTGTGCTGCAGAAAAGCACTTGTACCACATAGAACATAATCTGAGACTCAGACAAAGTAAAGTATTGTTCATTTTTTTGTTTTTTTAAATCAATTTTCCAAAATAGTCTAGAATACCGTATTATTGGCCCTTTTATTTCTGTAGTGGGCACAGCATGGAAGTCTTGACCTCTAGCAGTAATGCTACTCATTCTCGCTTTGGTTTATAATGATTTGTTGCATACCGCTCCTACAAATAACTCATTGTAACAGTGTCATTGCCTTTGAAGTGACAAATTGTGAGCCCTGTCAGCTTCGGGTGACAACTTGTGGTCCCCAGTAAATAGTGAGATCACTGACTACTTTAACTTCAATTTCTGCATGCTGGCCATTCCGCTCTCACATTGTTCTTTATGTTAGCCAGTCCGTCATTACAAGTGTGCATTTTTGGAATATCTGTGTAATAATAATGGGGCTTATAACCTTTACATGCTGTTATATCACTGCCAGCCTAGAATGTCTATATCTGTGGTTTCATTTAAAGTTTCTTTTCAATAAACATGTTTTGGTTTGTCATTCAGGCTGTCATCAGCTATGCTCATCATAATGACGTGAGCAGCTTACTAAAATAGGTAGATGCTGATCTATGCTCTAGCAAAAAAATCACTGCAAGCTTTTCATTGCCTGCAGAGTAAACACCCTGTAGGATATAGTTGCGTATATAAATACTTTGGCATGCAGACTTTTTTTTTTTTTTTTTTTTTTTTACTGCTCACAAATGGACACAAGCAACTGTACACACAAAACATGCACTGGAAATGACACTACAACATACACCATTACAACAGCAGTATGCTGTTTTTCCCTATATGCGGTATTGTCATTTATATAGTGCTATTTTTGTTGAATATACATTCTGCTGTCTCATTGAGTGGCTCTATAACCTTTACACTGTACAGATAGGGACATATTTATAGGAGTGTAAGCAGACCTTTTTCATCAAGCATGCTTACTGTTCTTTTTCTGTTTCTATTTATCTCATATATAGTAGTTTTTTTACTTTCCTAAATAATGTAGGTTTTTTATATTGTAAGAAATGTACAGTTGTTTTTTTTTTTTTTGTTTTTTTTTACATTGTGAAGAATTTACAATCCCAGGAAACAAGGTGCATCATTTTTTTGAGAGGAGTTGAATATTTAGGTGCTGTTTCTGATATGTGTGTTCAAACGTTGAATTCTCTGCAGTGCAGTTTGATAATCACTACATTGGCTAGTCAATATTTCTAGTAAGTATTTTGTA
Source organism: Pyxicephalus adspersus (assembly GCF_032062135.1). Taxonomy (NCBI): domain Eukaryota; kingdom Metazoa; phylum Chordata; class Amphibia; order Anura; family Pyxicephalidae; genus Pyxicephalus; species Pyxicephalus adspersus. Next base: position 54,259,451 of record NC_092863.1, on the reverse strand, counting down.
ACATTTAGTGAACATTTTGTGCTAACCAACCACATGATCCTGGCTTGGGATATAAGAGGTCTCCAGAAGGACACAGGATTTAATTTGAAAGATAATATAGGTGTTTGTGTGCTCAATCTCAGTAGTGTTACAACTTTGGAAAAAAATTAAGGTTTATGTAAACCCAATTACCAAAACTGCATGCAATCCTTACCATAATAATGTCATTTCAAATCCTTTTTTTTAAACATCTTAAATGTACAGCTTTTAACAAAATGATATCTGATATTTCTGTAATGCAGATCCTTGTTTAGGCATTTTCTTTTATGAGTTTTATATATTTGTCAAACATAGCTCTAAGTATCAAGTGTAACTTAGGCTTGTTAATGGCACTGCACCAATTTTCCTGTATTTAGTACCTTCACATGTTCGAAACAAAATTAAGTTAGGTTTACTTTTTATGAAACTTAGCAGTATTACAAATTTTATTTATCTTAAAATAGTTGTGGCACTTCCAAGTCTAATACCTGGTTATCTTCAGCTTGGATTACCAGTAAGAAGTATCACTCAGAAATTTGGACTTCACTCGATATAATAAATCAGCTGGAATATATTTGCACAAGTCACTATTGGTTTCCCCTTTTTTTCAAGCTGAATTGCCTGATGCAAATATTATTATTTGTCATTTGAACTCTAGATATTCTTTTAATATAATTAATGGTAGGTGTTGTTTAAAAGCAGGGACACTTCTCAAAAAGCATGTTTGTTGATATGCCTTGTGCTGTTTTAGGAATCACGTGTGCATTATATCTCCAGGTTAAGGCTATTTTATAAATCTCCTTTGGCGGCCTTTGACTGTTCTGCAAATGATAACAAGATTTCCGACAGCCAGTATAGAGTCCACAGTTTCCAGCTTCATTCCACTCCGTGCAACGCTTAGCTTCTGTATTGCACATGTGACGTCAAATCATATCTATTAATGGAAAAAAGATTAAGCTGTATAATCTCCGCTCTTTTTTTTTTTACTATTTATCTCCATGACAGTATTTTGGGTGCTTGGAAACGGTGATTCTTCCCAGAAAACTTTAAATAGGCTTTTTCCTGCCAGATGTTGGCAATGGCTACCCCGACCACAAGCAGGCAGAGGGCATGTTTTTACTCCTTAATTAAAGCATATTCTCAGCTTGATTGCATTTTGTCAGATCACGGGTTACATGTTTATAAATACTTTTCATTTTTTTCCTTCTATTTTTTTTTTTTTAATTGATTATCACAGCCTTTTCAGGCTTGAAGTTTAGGAGTTCTTTTTAGGTTCTGTGGTACCCTTCCTTGTCCTCCATGGAGCACAAATTTATGCACAATCATTAGAAAAAAAATACTCTCTCTTTCAATTCAAACAATTCTAAGATTTTACATATAAGGACATATCAAAACATTTACTTGGTCCTTAGCAGGTTCTAACATTATTTTAATCCAGCCTCAAATGTAAAACACACAATAGATTCCACTGTGACTTATTTAACAAAAATAAAGCTGCAATGGAGAAGCAGTGTATGGAAAAAACAATTCAATAGCTTGTGGATTCATCTTAAACAGGAACAACCTAAAATTGGTTTTTGTTGACTTATCAGTCTTTCACATTGTTGTAGAGGAGTTTTGGCCCACTCTTCTTTGGGGCATTGATGATTGCAAGCATCTCCCGCTACTGTTATGAGGGTTAAGGTCTGGACTTTAACTGGGCTACTGCAACACCTTTCTGTTTTAGATTTTCCTGGCATGCTTGGGATTATTATGCCATTGCATGACCCAGTTTAGGCTAATTTTAAATTTAAAATACTTTGGTATACAGAGGGGTTTATGAATGACTAATTGCATGCAAGGTGCCCTTATCCTGCAGCTGCAAAACAAGCTCAAATCATCACCCCTCAACCTCAGTTGGCAGAAGGCGTTTATGCTGATATGGGCAACTATCTCTAATTTGGTTTTGTCTGTCCTAAGACCATTGTTCCAAAAGTCCTGTGTTTTGCTTTGATGTTATCTGGCAAACTCAAGCCATGCTGCCATATTCTTTTTAAGAGAAAAGTTTTTTTTCTTGACAAGCCTTCCAAACAACTTACTAGTCTTTTTCTAATTGTACTGTCATGAACTTTAACATTTAACATGCTAAAAGAGGCTTGTGAGATCTGAGATGTAGCTCTTGGGTTTTTTGCAATTTCTTTCAGCATTGTATGATCTGACCCTGGGCTGAAATAGCTGGTATGCCCACTCCTTGGAAGATTGGCAGTTGTCTTGAATGTTTTCCACTTTTTATCACTGTATAACCCATCCTAGATTTTTGAGCAGCAACAATTGCTCGCTGATGTCTTTTCACCTTGGCATTGTGTTAACAAACACCTGAATGTTTCAGACCATCAAACTGCCAACAGATCAGTTAATCAAATGTATTTGAGTAGCAGCACCTTTGTTGCTACTTACCCTATTAAGTGTTAAGGGTATATTTATTTTTTACATACTGATTCTGTTTTGACTTAGTCTTTGTAAATAGATAATAACACAGTACGATATGTCATGTTCATATACACAAAAAGTCGGAAATGGAAGAGGGTATACTTTTTTCACACAACTGAGGTTTAAAGGCCCATCCATCTGTGGCATGCTAATTTTATGCTGTGAAGACATTTGAGTGTGTGGAGTTTAAGGTAATTTGCAATGCATAGGAATTATTCAAATATTTTTTTTCCATGCTGTTTATCTGCTATTTTATTATGTGCATATTCTGCTAAAAAAGAGAGAACATATCCTTTTTAAATCTGTGCTTAGTTATTACTAACATCAAACCTATATCCAAAGATTGTTTTTGTATATGCATAAGACTTCTACTCCTGTAACAGGTACATAAATGTGTTCTGTGTGGCGTGCAGTATAGGAATATGAATGGCAGGTACTTTACCACTCAATAAGTAGAGAGGGATGCTCATCGTAGTGTGTGCTCTGCTCTAGCGCTTCTTGTCCACCATCACTGCTGCTGCTACTTAGGTTCCTAGGCATCCACTTCACAAATGCTATAAATAATGTGCATGTACACAGTGATTACATTCTGCCCAGCATCCATTGAAAGCAGTGTACCCTGAAAACAATGCAATGCTAGGGTAAACCTGAAGCTTTGCCTGTTTCTTTTGTCAACTATTCCTATCTGCTAGCAAAGCACCGTAACATACAACTACTGCTTGATGTGGTGTGTAATAATGTATCTGTTCCGACTTACATACAAATTCAACTTAAGAACAAACCTACAGTCCCTATCTCGTATGTAACCCAGGGACTACCTGTACTGAGACAAATATGGGTGCTGCTGACCTCCTACTGAAAATGCTAGTGCCCTGACTGTCTGGCATTAAGACTTTTGATTTACAGACCAAGAATGCATTGAATGAATGTTAAGAAATGTCACTTACATATTTTTATACTTGTTCCTGGTCCTTGACCTAGAAAGCTTTGAAACTGCAGCATCAACGTTATAGCCAGGGAATTGACATTTTAAAAAGAAGACCTCAGCAGCAGCAGTCCACATAATGCTTTTATGATTGTAAAATCATTAGTTTTGGCATTTTCTGCACATCTTAGGTTAGCAAGAATGCTGATTCACTTAAAGGTTCAGAATTCCCCAAACTGACATTTTATGTTTTGGTACATTCTGTGGAAATTAGGATCAGTACAACAGAGACACTATGTTATCAGCTCACGCAGGAAATAGGGATCTTAAGCTGCGTACACACTGCCAATTTTTGTCGTTGGAAAGGATCTTTCACGATCCTTTCCAATGACAAGGGAGTGCACGATGCATGAACGGTGCTGTACATACTGTGTACATGTACATGCTGTGCAGCACCGTTCATGCTCTATGGAGAGGGGAGGGGGAGAGCGACGGAGCGGCACCCCGCTGCGCGCTCTCCCCTTCACTTTCATTACGATCGGCTGTCGTCCTTCGTCCGTGGATCCGGCAGGTCGGTCGTCGGCAGATTTTCGCCCGATAATTGGCCGATGCCGATTATCGGGCGATAAAAATCTGACGTGTGTACGTAGCTTTACTATGTGTGTTGTTTGTATTGTGCAGGTATACACTGTAACTTTAGCACAGTTGCAATATATCCTGGGTAGTATTAGGTGATAACTGACTGCCTGACTGTCAGGAAATTCTTAAGGGTCCAAAAACCTCTATGAGCAAAAAGTTATGTGTTTGCAAGTTACTTATTTACCCCAGAACCAATATCATCCTCATTTCAAGCTTGAACACTGCTGTTTTATCCTCAGCATTGGTATACATTTAATCAGGCCTTCCGAGAACAGTCAGGAAGAACCAATTAGGCTAGAAATACTTATGGGGTTACTTACTCATAATTTATTAGCTGTTTATAGCTTTCATTCAAATAGCTTTGAAATTACTGTATTTACAGATAATTAACCAATTAGCACATTTCACATTGATCAAAGAGTGTGGATCTAAATGTGGACATATCATTAAGGTCCTAAAAACAACATCTCCTTTTTTTTTTTCTTTTTTTTTTTTTTTGCACGGTTTTTACATTTTAATTTTTTTATTTTTATTATTTGAGTTGATGTATGGGGCACCAACATTTTTCTTCAGCACTCTACAAAGTTAGCTGGACAGAGAAGATAAAATAATGACATACACTGTAGGACCTAATGGCCAAGGCTGAAGAAGGGTATAATAATATGACATCATTTATAACTTATTGGGTATTTGTTATATACCTAAATTTATATCATTGTGAATTGCTATTGCTATTAGATGTCAGTTTACATTACATGAACATTTAAACGTATGCCATTTGCCGGAAGTTGTGTTTCACAATTAAAACAATGATGGTGACAGTGTCTCTTTCGGAAAAACATGTTCCTGGGCTTAATAGTAGCATGCAGTCATGCAGTCCTACCTTAGTATTGATCCATTGGTATTGTGAAAGCATTGTTTTAGGATAAGAATAGTATGGGCAGTGAAGCAGCTCCTGGGCTATTTAAAGTCTCCAGCAAGAATATTGATTGCAGAGACAGAAGCTTGAAGCTGACAGTACAGAGGCCCTACCTAATTGCTGTGCATGAAATATTCTCTATTTATAAAAAATGAAATGTTCTCTAATGTCTTCAGCGTCTGTTACTTCTGCGTTCCAAAGCACTGTATTTGCATGTGAGCCCAACAAGACAAAAGAAAACAACCGCATCCTAATACACCATGTATAAAATACCTAGTACATCTGGGTATAGTGGAGTGCCTGACCTTTACCTATTTGTCTCATTGTGCAGTCCTCAAGTGGCCAATTTCAAGTCCCAAGCACCCAAATCTGGTGACCAACCTAGAGCTTATTAAAAAAGATTTTGGTGTTCCCACAAGAAGGAATGGTAGCATAAGGAATGTTTTGTTTTGGGAGTGTTGAGTTAAAAACAGAACTTATGTTAAAGAAAAGTTGCCAAAGCTATAGTTTTGCATATGCTGATTATACTTTTAATAATCTGACCTTGAATAAAGACAAATAAATCACTTCTCACTTTGTAATCTGCATGTTTTCTTTTTTTTTGGGTCATCCTAAGGACACTACATATCTGGCTGACTATGGCTTCAATACTCCCAGGAGGTCAGCAATAACAATATTTCTCATTATTCTTTTCAGTATACAGGGAGTATAAGCTTGTATAAGGTAAATCGTAGATTTCCACAAAACGGTAACACAGCTAAAATCATTTTATTAAACCCAGTATATATTACAGGTTTGTACTCTATCCCATAATAATCAGAACCCTGATTACCTTAGTCTGCTGTAATTGGCTGTAATCTGTAAACTGATTGTTATTCACGGCACTCTTGTGCCCATTTGGGGTATGTAATGAAATAAACAGAAATCAGCTGCTTGATTTAATAGTTTTATGTCTTACATGGATATTTTATATTTATTCTTCTAATGTAACCACATTTTAATGGCGTCATAAACCCCCCTCTGTGAGGAAGAACTAAGTCTCTGTTCCCCTTTAATTATCTAAACATGTAGGAATATGCTTTTTGTTTTATTATTAATATTTTTAAAATGCAGGGATTCAAATTATAGCTTTTGCTTGTGATCACTTTTCCACCTGACTTTACTAGTTGAACTAGCCTGAAGCAAAAAAAAATGGCCTATGATACCCTTTCTGTATATGTGTATTATATAAACTTTTACATGGTAATGTAATTTTTTAGGTTTTTTTCCAACATATTTAAATCTGCCACTATTGGTAAAATAATACCTGGTGACCCCACCATGTTAATCCTTCCTGTGTCTTGTCCTCTCATTGGAGCCCCAGATGAAGACTTCAGGTAACCATTTTAGCATACTTTATCTAGGCATGGTCCGCTGGTGTCACCAAGAAACCATGCGGCCATTGCTGGAGTCCATGCATATAGACATGAAGTGGCTTCAGAAAGGCTGCAAGAGATGAACAAGGACAAGGGGGAAACAGGAAGAAAACAAGTATTTTATAGTTTATTCATTTATTGGGTCACCTTTTATGCAAAATCTTTATATCATATCTGTACCCAGTGACATAACTACAGTGTATGGCCACATCAACATTTTATTACATTCACACATTTTCTGTGTAAATTCCCTCTACAGAACTTTAATGTGACCCCCTTCACCCTTCAGGCCCCATAAGAGCCACGTGGGCTGCAATGACTATTGTAACATCATTGAGTGTACCATTGATTAAACACTGCAGGAGGAGTGTAATTTACTATCGTACTTAGGACAAAATATTGATCAAAAACTGCTTGGTAAAGTTTTTTTTTTTTCAACTGGTTAACCATCGTATCGGAACCAAAAATGCTTTTTGTGCTATAATCAATTCCACTAGACATGGATAGATGGTAAAATATAATTAGTCTCTTACATGTGGCTTCATTACTGGAAAAGGAGGCTCCTGAAATAATACCGGAAATTCTGTCAGGAAAAAGTTGATGTTGATCAGGTTTGTATCCGGTATATAGTAAATAGCATTGCTTTGCAAGGTTTCACAGCTAATTTTTTTTTGTATTCATTTTTTTACAATTTATTACAATAATTTACAGTTTTGGTATTTTTACCATAAAGCTGACTTACAAAAAATGTATTTTGTAATTGCCTGGCAGAGTTGCTGTTGCCACTATTTATCCACATATCTTCTCATTCAGTAGATACATTGTATTCTGGTTCTGCCAATATTAAATGTCCACTAAAGTGAGTCCATAAAGAGATCCCTGTCTTCCTTCTTGTTTACCTTACTGCCTCTGAGATATCACAAGGTAGTTTTTAGTCCACCTCTCTCAAATGCGTTGTCAGCTGTTGGTAAATCTGAGATCTTGATGATGAGGGAGCTGGAATCCTCCTTTGGTATTGTGTGAGAACCCAAATCATATCTATACCTTAATAAATTATAGTCCAGCCGCTAGCACAGCTTCAGGATATGATAAATACATAAGAAAAATGTACAGCATGAAAACCTTTGTCCATTTTAAATAGAATGGAAGTGTGTAGCTATGGTATACATGTTTGAGCTAATATGTATTTATGGTATATGTATGTTATTTTAAATGTTCAACTTTGTTGCCAATATAGATAGATAGATTTTTGAGCTATTAAACTGCCTTACTTATGAAAATAGACATTACTTTTCCTAATATACTTTCCATTTTATGTTAATATTAGCTTTAAAGGGGACTGTTAGACCCATACTGACAGGGTAATTTCTTGTAGGTGTTTTAGGATTAAAGTAAATTTGAGCTAAAATGTATTTGTGCTGCCCTAGTATACCACTAAATGATGTATCACATCTCCCTTGTATCAGAATACAATGATCATGTCATTCTTCTAGCCAGTATACAGAGAAAATGGTATTTGACAGCTTGCAATTTTTTGTGATAGGTTTTCAAAAAAGCTATAGTATGGGCCTGCACAAGCTTTGACCTAATACAAATGAGTAGTAGTATAGTATATATTGTCAATTACAGAATGCAACCGATAACAAAAGTTAAGAAAAAACTATTGGGAGAAAAGTTCAGCAAAGGGGGGTGGATATATAGAGCAAGTTTCAGGTTGCCCAAAGTTTACTGTTTACACAGTAGAGAGGGTTTAGTTTATATTAAATGGGAAAGATAAAGGCATATATATATATATATATATATATATATATATATATATATATATATATATATATATAAATATGTCCCTATCTCGTTGCATTGACATGCCGCTTTCCTCTGATTTCTGGACCCTGTGAAAACCTCCTCCTGGCTCCTAAGGATGGATGGAACAGATGTTAAAAAAAGTATAGCCCTGGATTTGTGATAATTGCAGTGTGATGAAAAAGAAATGAACAGGAAGGGTATGCTCTGTTGTGTACCTTATGGCTTAATTTTTAGCTTCGACTAGAGTTTGTTTTGATAATAAACATGGTAGCAAAAATAAGGGGACCCCACCTTCATTGACCTTTAAGCAGGTTCTGGTTTGTTTCATGAAAGATTACCATTTACAAAATGATTTTCAACAGTTGATAATAAAGGTAACCACAGTCCTAAGATATTGGTCAGAAGATGTAACTAACTATATGTTTATTCTGCATAGTGGTGAGTGGACCTCTGTCTGAGGCGGCTTTCCGTTAAAGAAATATGGCTTTTAGTTTACATTTTATTTTCTTTCTGAAGCCCATTTTTTTCTTCCTTTTACCTACCATTTACCTAAGTGTATACCCTGTTTTATTTGACCTTGATTCTTCCTCTTGTACACACCAGAAAATATCATCTTATTTATATGGCTACTTAACAAACAACTCTGGCTTCTTCCAAAACCACAGTATGCATTTGCACAAATTTATTAATGAGTTCAAATGCTTATTTACCTGCTATGAAGTTGTTAATATGTAATATAAATTTTCCTGATAAGCCAACATACGAACAATATAAGATGTCATCTGTCTACTTTAATACAACCAAATATTATATTTTTTAAAGTGGACTTCAGTGCTGCTCTTGTGACTGACAGTCATGACACTGGGCCTTTGGAAATCATTCAGTCTGTATACAGATGCCAAATGTCAAAGTTATTGATTCCCCCAGTAAGAGCATAGTGACTTAGTGATTATCCCTCCATGATTACAAAAACAATTTTATAATGGCTTTTTCCTCTGACTTTGAGCTGGTACATTCTGCTAAATTCTGTTTTGTTGACCAGTATTGCCACTGACAATAACTATTCTTCACTACTGATACATCACTATATTTACAGGCCTGCAGCTAACGGGCTTTTAGAGTTTTGCAAGTGTGGCTTATTTTTTACCAGGAGCAATTCAGTTGGTAACATTTTACATTTTATTTCTCCTGTTCTTAGCAATAAAAAAAGTAATTGGAGTTTAGCATTATTTTTTTTTATATTCACACTATCATCAGTGACCCTTGTGTTGTGACTTACTGTTGCCCTGCGGTCATCCAACATGTGACTGTCTGTGATTTCAGCACCAAGTACTGAAAAGGTTAATGCTGTCACTCAGGTTTACTTGTTTCTCTTGAGTGGAATATGAAGAGGGGTGATAAGTTTCTCACTACAAGACAGATGGAAAAATAACTTTGTCATATGCCTTGATGTTTCAGGTTTCCCCAAATGACTTCCCTGGCAGTCATTTAAAACCCCGTAAGTGGAGTTTCTTGGGTGACTGATTCTGACGGCTTTGGAAGGGCAGAGATTACTTCAAGATGCTGATTAAGGAATATCGCATCCCACTTCCCATGACAGTGGAGGAGTACCGGATTGCACAGCTGTACATGATCCAGGTATTTGTCTCTTATTTTCTTTATGTGGAATGCTTACTACTTCTAAGACAACATGTTGCTAACTTTCTAGTTCTCAAGTTCTCAAGGGCGCTGTGCGTGTCATGAATCTTTTTTTTTTTTTTTTTTTAAACAGAAGGTCTAATCTTTTAATTATATTGCATAATGTATGTCTAGTATTAGCAGTGACCTCAGCCTGTTTATGTAATAATCTAATATGGTCACATCCATAAAGATCTTTAAGAAAAACAGAGGTATTGCGCATATATGCACAAACATATTGTGATTCAGTGATACAACATGTTTTTATTAAAGTTTACCTTCACAGCAAAAGTCATCACTCATCTAACTTGAATTAACAACATCTACATTTTGATACTCACCTACTGGGTTTATGTGGTCAAAACTGCCTATAAATGCCCTTGGTGGGTAATATTTGGAGTAGAGAATTTTTGTATGGCTTGTAAATTAAGTTTTATATGTAAAATATTACTTGTGTTGTGCATTATAGATCCTGGCCCTCATCACTACCTGCTAGTGTTGAAGCTGAACTGATAAAACAAACCTTGCAGTGTTTTTTATATTCTGGTCATACAATGTCAAAGTCTTACAGGATTTCAGAAACAGTGCGGGCTCACTGAAAACAGGCTAATTAAATGTTAGAATACGATTACACAAGGAATATGTGGACCAGAAAATGGCATTAGCAATGCTGGTATTTAATTATATTAAACTAAAATGAAATATTTATGCAGTGAATCATAATGAAAAGTTCCTCCCCAATATTTTGTAGTTAAAGCAAGTGTTCATTAGGTGTCAGTGTTTTCCAAAAATTATTAAATAAGTCTATTTCAGCCTTTTTTTTTTATAAATTGGTAGCATGGGTTTATATCACATTGCCTATGCAGTGGCTGGAACAATTCAGTGATTATTACCAACATAGAATACTGCACATCATCTCCCACTGCTAATTGGATTAAAATCATCTTGTATCATGCATGAAGGATGCACATTACAGTGGAAAGGGCAAAAGTGGGTCTCAGCTGTAGGCTCCATAGTTACGGGTGACATCAGTGTATGCGCTGCAAACCGATGTGCAGGGTATACAGCAAGTATTGTCCTAAACTAAACCCGGTGCTGATATAGCCACGTTTCCAAGGTAACAGATGCAGAACACTGGTTCTAAAGTGAGAGTGAAAGCTTTGAGTTTTTGACTCTCTGATGATAGGAATGGGAAGAGTTAGCCACAGCACAAAATGTGAGAGTCTTGGACTTTCCTACAAATAGATGTGGAAGCAGTAAAGGAGAGGGTGTTTTGTGCACAGGTATTATCTACCAGCTTCTATTACTGTGGAATTATTATTTTATCCTATTACTGAGGAATAATTGTGCAAGTACAGTGCTTTCGTATTGCTTAGTTTAATCTGTAAATGGTACCTTTACCAGGAACCCATACAGGTTACTATTGATAAATACTCATTGATGCTGTCCATTTTCAAGGCTAAGGGATTGATCTGATGCCAAATAGCTGTGTTGTTTGTGTCTCTCCTTTTATGTTTTTTTTATTGTCCCCTGAGTGATATAGTTTCTGTAGATCCCCCTTGTGCTGTCAAAACAATTCTGACCCATCAAGGCATGCTCTCCACAAGACTTCTGAAGTTGTCCTGTGGTATGTACTTCCAAGAAGGTGGTAGCTGACCCTTCAAGTCACACTGCCTCTGCCTGCCTTCCTTCTTACCTTAGTGCATTCTGCTGCCATCTTTTCCCCAGGTAAATGATGTACACTCTCCATGGCTTTTTACCATGATCTAAAAGAAAACCGTAATTCAAATGACCAGGTCAAACTTAGTTTTGATGCTTAAGTGACTATGCTTCTGCCCACTGATTGTCAGTCTTGGACCACTCTTGTGTAGTATTTGTCACTGCATACCTGCAGAGGTTTTAATGTTTCAGCTGGCTGATGTAATATGTGTTAGCTGTGGCCATCACCTTGCACAACCCACATTTTTTGGAAGGGACCTTCCTAGTACACATTGGATATATTTTTCACAGTCTGTATTGTGTTCTGTGCAAGAACCAGACATGGTTCTCTGTCAGACTCACATGATTCCTATTAGACAACAAAAATGCTGGGCGTTGAGTCTTTCATTAGCGGTGTGCTATATTTTCCTGTCATATTTCCATGAATCATCTCTACATCTTCACTGTGACCGTGTAACATTCGGAAGAGTATCTTTAAGTAGACCTATCAAAAGAGAAGTGTAGGGTCTTCAATCGTCGACCTGAAAAAGCTAGCTGCATTGCTGATTTGGGCTTCCAGATTACATACCATGTTTATACTTTTATTCTCATTACAGAAATTAATTTATTATTCTAAGTTTACAGCCACACAACTATGGTTCTGTAAAAGAGAGTTCAGTATTTGCAATGTACATAGTATTTTTGTGACTTTGGTAAAGTTTTGCGTTTAAAGCCAAACTCTACAATTGTGAACACTGGTAAAAGTGTATTATGCCATATTAGCTACAGTAAAAAAAAAAAAAGACAAAATAAATCCCTTTTTTTCTTTAGTCACTTCAGCTTTGGAACATTAGCTTACAGAAAGTCCTCCTCAAGGTTGAGGTCTTTCTTCTTCAGACCTAAAGGATGTCCAGCATTTTCTTTCCTACTTTCTATGAGCCCACACTGTTATGTACCCAATCACATGAAGGTGCAACATCACACCAGTCTGGGCTGACAGTGTTCTAGGACAGCGCAGGGCTTACATATCACATGATTTTACCTCAATGCTGGACTTTCCAAAAGTAACTACTACTCACATTTGCTACTAAGGAAGAACAGGGAACCTTGGAATTAGTAGGCTGCAGGAAAAGAAGAGATGTGCAATGGTATATTTGGAAAAAAAAAAAAAGTTGTGACACAGCAAAAAATAGTATATGATGGTTTGTTAATTAATTTTAAACTCTATTTATAAGTGCCTATAGTACAAAGACAACATATTAAATCCATCCAAACTATAGCCAGACGCCCCCTCAGGTTGCTTGATATTGACTATATATGTCCGGCAGCTGCAGTAGGTTGGAAAGCACGTCTAACTTTTTTTGTATTATTTTGTAGATCTTTTCATCACTGGTGTTGGCTTTTGTATCATCACTGGTGTTGGCTTTTGAACTGTGCACTGATGATAATTTCAATGTTTTTTTATTTCTTTCTAAAAGATTAGACATTCATGACTTTCAAAATGAATTTCAGATATTAATTTAGCAGACCACTGGACAATTTTCCACTTTGCATCCTCATCTTTACTTACTTGTTCTTTATTACCCAATCCTGGATACCAAGCTGCTTCAATTTACCTAATTTGTAAACCTACCACCTTAGTACCATCAAGTCTTAGTTTACACAGATGATATTTTATACTGCTTTAAAACATCTATATGGCATTTTATTGTATTTGAAAGGCAAACATGGCAAACAATGTAAGTACATGCATATGATTTTGTATGGGCTGAAGCCTCACAATGAGTCGGTAGGTTTATGTGAAAGCAGAGTTGACAGAGAAATTAATCCATCATTGTGCTTCTTTTTCATGACTGCCCAGTTACAGAACAGGACTTGTGTGTGGTATGTAGGGGCATCACAGCTCAACCCAACCCAGTAGACAGAGAACATTTTATGCCAGAAAAAGTACAGTGGGGGACTACACCAGAATTAATATTTTTAGCATATCTTTTATTTTATTTTGCCATATATTATTTTGGTTTTTTTGCAGCAGTTCTGTCATGCTTATACAGTTAGGTCCATAAATATTTGGACAGAGACAACTTTTTTTCTAATTTTGGTTCTGTACATTACCACAATTCATTTTAAATGAAACAACTCAGATGGAGTTGAACTGCAGACATTCAGCTTTAATTCAGTGGGTTTAACAAAAAGATTGCATAAAAATGTGAGGAACTAAAGCCTTTTTTTACACAATCACTTCATTTCAGGGGCTCAAAAGTTATTGGACAATTGACTGAAAGGCTATTTCATGGGCTGGTGTGGGCAATTCCTTTGTTATGTCATTATCAATTAAGCAGATAAAAGGCCTGGAGTTGATTTGGTGGTGGGGGGGGGGTGCTTGTATGTGGAAGATTTTGCTGTGAACGGACAACATGCGGTCAAAGGAGCTCCCCGTGTAGGTGAAACAAGCCATCCTTAAGCCGCAAAAACAGAAAAAAACATCCGTGAACTGTATATAGCCTGTATAGCATGCATGGTTATTGTACATTCCACCTTTACAGCTGTTTAATAACAGACATAATTCACCTTGGATATATCTTTAGCATCTTTTTAATAAGATAGTGTAGATTTTTAATATGCTTTTGTAACAAGTTTATGAGATCTATGAAAACAGTGGGCAAAGAATGCAGATTATTTAAGCGTTGTAATGCCCACATAAATTCACCCTAGCTCATTAGTAAATGTAACACAGATAAATTATTGCCCTGTGCTAACTATACAGTTAAAAGCTTAACAAATCAAAGCTGTGAATTTAATAGTCTCTGTGCTCTAAAAGCAGTGTACCCGTTCCCTATGACTCCGCTTGCAGACCCCTTTGCTATTTCGCCAAACAGTTTAGCTTTTAAATCAGCATAGCTTTAAAGGCAGGCTTTCTGGAAAACAACTCAATTCCTCCCAAGTGGTCAAACTCACAACTTTGTTTCCATAATCTGCTGTTTTGTTCTATCATTCGATTAGGGTTGACCTGACAGATTGCATACAGGCCTATTCTATGTCTTTTTCCTTTGCATGTATTAATGCTTGACTGTATTCAGTTACACAGTAGAACACAACTCATTTTTTCACACATTAGCAGTTGGGTTGTGCAAAAGTGCAGGGTGATTACCGGGAAATACTAGCAAAGCCTTAGATCTGTGTTTAACTTTCCCAAATTTGGTCCAAAGACTGTTTTATGGACTTTAGCAAAGTTGCCTGGCTGTTGAAAACTTTGCAATTGCTTTGTGATTTCTTTCTATACACATTGTGTGTTGTTCACATGTAAACAAGACCTTACAGTGGAGTTAGGGTATGTTCAGATTAGCTGTATTTTAGAGCTGCATTTTTTGGGCACCTGTCGATAGCTAGGCGGTAAGGAGCAGCGATAGGCTGCAATTGCTGGGCTCTTCAAGGCATGTAAATGCTTGTTCAGGTATTTCCAAGCCACTGCCTCTGGTAGGAAGCAGCAGCGTTGTTTTGCAGTTTTTTTGGCCACTTAATACAGCATCAAGTGTGGTTTGCTGCCCCGTCTCCTTATAGATTTGAATTTAAACTGCTTGAAAAAGCTTTAAGCACTTGTTCAGTGCTCATGTCACTGTATAGTATGGATAGTTGCAAAGAGATCAATCTGTGTGTAATCTTTTTTAGATAATTAATATAGGTTTCAAATAAAAACTTTGTTTTTGAGAGCATGTTAACCCTTTATGGCAAGAGGTATACAGTGTAATTTTGTACTCATTCCCCAGGGAAAGGGAATAGATATCTGAGGGCTAGTACATTGTGGGGGATGAGGCCTTTGCCACCATTGGGGGCAGACGGGGGTCTGTTTTTTGCCAAAACGCAAGGGAGCAAAAAGTGTGTTGGCCAACCAGATTGTTGGCACCTTTTATGAATTGGGATGGGGGCACACATGCTCTTCCTCAAGTAAGACCACAAGCCTATTAAAGGGTTTAGTTTAAATATCAGGGGGACCCCATCAAGTGTGACATTACTCTAGTATGCATATATCCAAAATAGAAAATATCAAAAATGCTAACTTTGTTTTTACCAAGAAATGTTGGTGCAGGAGGTTTTCATAAAATACCAATTTACCACTGCCTAACTGCTTGCTATCCGTAAGTAGCCATAGTTAATTATTTTATTTATCTATATTTTTTCTCCAGTTTTTGTTTGTTAAAAAAAAAATTGTGTTCACATTCATTTTAGTTATTTTTGTAGCATTTAGTGTTACAATTGTGTTTTAAAATACCTTTATTTCATTTGTAAATAACATCGCCTTGCTAAAAACATATTTGGTATCATGGCAAATGGGATAAATTGCAGTATCACCAGGTGAACAAAATGGGGGATAAAAGCCTAAATTTTAAAACATCACAACACATCTACATTATATAGTATTTTTTGTTCTTGGATGTAGTTATGCCATAAAGGTTTTTTTGTTTTGTTTTTTTCAATTACATTTACTGCAAAATCTAACAGAACTGTCTGCTAATGCCAAGTTCGTGAAGTGTAAATCGGAATTAGGAAACAGCAACACTATAAATATGTACTCCAACACAGCTGCATTCTTCTCATGTTGGTTGACTAATGCAATAGTGACCATTAAGTAAATTACTATTACTGCCTGAACGTGGTACGCTCTCCTGATCTATATCAGCACGCAACAGAGGGTGCGGAAAGCAGAGTGAATGCAATAAATTTGACGTCAGATTTAATGAACACAAAAGAGTCATTAACAGAGCCCAGGCTGATTCTGGCTGCAAAAGGAGTGGGCTGCTGCTAGCATGGCTTTTTATTTTCCCCAATTATTATTATTATTTTTATTCTGCATGTTGGCAGCTGAGCTCGAGTCACACAAGTGGGAGAGATTCTATATTTATATACATGTGTGCGCTCAAAACAGATTTGATGGTTTGAAACAGTGTGTGTGTTTATTTAGTGGTATCAGCAGCAATGGTTTTAGAAAATGAGTTGGATGGCAGCCTACATATGGGCACAAGAGTGCCGAGTTGCCTTTCCTGGACACTGCTCTTCCAATTAGCAGATTGGAATAGAAATAAGAAAATATGTCCGGCTTCCAAGGGAAAATGGAAAGGGAGGGGAAAAGGAATGTTAACATACGGTAGGTTATTCAGCAAAAATAAAAAATGTAGACCTCGTTAACCCAAGGAATAAACATACTCCGTTCCTCGTGTCTGCTTTCTTTCATTTTTAAAGCTTAATTACATTCTGACATAACATACAATAAAAACTCGTGCCATGGCTTATTGCCCATAGTTATGCTACCTGTCTTTGTCCCAATGAAATCTCATCTGGGGTTTAAAAAAAAAAAAAAAAAACACAATCCCCCTTGTTTCATAGTACAATAATGCTCAAGAAGAGCTGTACATTTAAGAAATGAATCATTTTGTTGCTTACAGTTACTGTAGTCTTCCTGGTTTGTTTACAGAGCAACTAGAGTCTTAATTTCTGGTGGTGTCGAAATCAGGCAGAGCTCAGCCTTCCTGACAAAATAAGTTCAACGTGTTAAACTATTTCAAGTACTAAGTAGTAATTTGACATTTAGAGGAACAGAGAGAATGTTTTGTTTTTAAAATTATTAATATAGTAACTAGCCGCGAAACACTTTTTAAAGTAAAACCCTTGTTTCGCCCATGCAGGGTAAAGCAATAGGTTCACTGGAGCTGGAGTAAAAATAAATACTTAGCACTTCTAGTTATGCAGGTGGTGGGGGTAGTGATGTGTGGAAATTATTTGCTAAATTATGCTTCCCATGTGACAGTTATGTTCTCTGGCACCGTGACTGAGCAGGAAGAGTTATACCTCAGCGTTATGCAGCTTACACTGGTCCTACCTTCTCAAGTCTGAATGCAGCCTACTGAAAAAAAGATTTCAAATGAATTCCAGGAATTAAAAGAAAATAAAAACCTATTTCCTTTACAGTGGGATTCTAATACAGGTCTGAAATGTCCCTTTAGGTCTAGGTAGAATGTAAAGAGAATTTTTATTTACCTCATCTGGTAATATTTTATAACTTATAATATCTGGTCCGGCTACCTCATAAGGCAGGAGTGACTTATAGAAAAAAGTAGGAATATAATCAAGAAAAGGCTGCGTTTGACCTGTTTTGCCTGCACTTTAAACACTTCTCAATAGGATATGCTGTTTCCAAAGAATCACATTAAAAAACAAGTCACACACAGCCTTTAGAATTGGGCAGTATGTGTAGGAGTCTTGCCAGCACACTTGTTGCACCTTTTTTCTAATCTAGCTTCACTGCTTGTTAAACAAGATTCATCCCGCTAATACACCAATCAGCCAAAACAGCAAAACCACCAAAAAATATCATGTAGGTCCCCCTTGTATTATTTGTAGTATCATATGTTAGCAGTAGATTTTCAAGTCACTGCCTGCACTGGTCTGTCTTTCTACTATTTCCCCCAGAATATTGATGCACATGCCTGACAATCTACATTATCTAAAAAAAAATAAAAAAAAACAATACATAATTCAACAGACCAGGCTACCTTCCTCTCATCTTCCATGGTCCACAACCCCCATAGTAGGCACAGTGTACAGGCGTCAGTATGAGTACTTTTGCTGGTCTGCGCTTGTGCAGTATGCTGTAATCACTATATTTTGGAAAAGGTTTTGCTACAATACAACTGTTCTATGGAATAAGACCTGATATACTTGCACCCTTACCCCCTCACGCATGCAGGTACATCAGTTACCCTTGGGCACCCATGACCCTGTTTCTGGTTTACAGGTTGTCCTACTATGGATCTCTCTGCTGTTTTGAAAATGCTCTGACTGAGTTTTTACCATCACAATGTTGAAGTTGTGCATAACCTTAGGCATGCTCATCTTTTCTGCTTCCAACACATAATGTACAAGAACTCCCTGTTGACTTGCTGTCCGCCCCTTGGCAATTGCCATTTTAATGTGGTATTCAATATTATTGACTTCACCTATCAAGGGCTTTAATGTTTTAGCTGATCAATGTATGTTCCAATTCTCTGAGCTAGGCAGAAATGTTTAAAGCAAACACAGACCGGATCAAGGATTGCATTATGTCTAATTGCTTTGACTTGTTTATGCCTAAAGTGCTAAATCTCAACGAAGGTGAATAAATATAAAAGACAGTATTCGCTTCACTTAAAACTCCACAACTGGTGCCAAACTTTATTAGATGTGTCTCCTTGATTTTGAAGTTGTACTGTGCATTCCCTCATACACTACAATAGTGCATGTACAGTGAAAACACAAGGCATGCCAGCATGTTTTTAATAAAAAATCTATACTTTGGCCAGCTT
Source organism: Pyxicephalus adspersus (assembly GCF_032062135.1). Classification (NCBI taxonomy): domain Eukaryota; kingdom Metazoa; phylum Chordata; class Amphibia; order Anura; family Pyxicephalidae; genus Pyxicephalus; species Pyxicephalus adspersus. The sequence goes on along the minus strand of NC_092863.1, from coordinate 54,240,548 downwards.
TGTGCAGAGTTTAGTAGCCCATTGGGTCTATAGTGTTATCTTTGACACTGTTGAGATCTCACTTACAGTTATGGCTACTTGAATACACTACTGATCCTAGTCTTTTTCCCTGTTCTGAGTAAATGTTTCATGTAAAGCCAAAGGTTCAAGGCATAACATTGTTTTAACATGTATCACAAAGTATATTCTGAACAGGGTAGAATCATTCAAGTGTGTTATTTTTTTCCCTCATTTTCAGCTATTTTTTTTGTCAGTTTTAACTTTGCCTTATTTTTTTCTCAAACACATGCTATGTTCTATGCCTCAATGTTTGCTGTATCAAGGCTCCAATCCTATTTTTTGTATTAATTTAAATCCCAATTTATTTTTCCCTCCAAGTTTGACTTAACATTATTTTGAAACCAATTGCAATGTACCAATTAGCTTTTCATAGTGTCCCCATGAGATTAACAGGGATGATAATAAAGCAAACACTCCAGTGCTACATCTGGAAATGTTGAAATCATTAGGAGACTTTGCTACCAAAGTGTTTCGCTGTCATGTTGTCTCATGCTCTTTTTGTTATGCAATGTTTATTTCTTGTGGTTTGTATTTTTGAAAGCAGAATTTGTATTTTGATATTTCCGAAATCCACTAAAACTCTTGTCGAAGGCACATTGAACTGTCCTATACATGTGTGCCCTATTATTGCTGAAACAGCCCTTTAACACTGCACCACATTGCAACAAGTGGGGCCCTATAATCATTCTCTGGCAGTCACCCACAGCTGTTTTAGGTCCCCATACATTTTCAGTGAGTAGTGAATGTTCAATAATAAATAATGTTTTTATTACATGTCTGGTATACGTTTGCTCTACTTGTGCGTAAAAATTATACTCTACAAAAGTTACATCATTGAGTGTAATGCAACATGGAATTGAATGCCTCTGGTTATCAATGAAAACTTTACATAGAAAAGAGTTATGCTTTCCAAAAATATTTTTGTGTTCAAATACTTCTGATCTAAATGCTTGTATTGACTTCTGGTATAAATATATTTAAAAAGTACCTGTAAATACAGAAAATATAGAAAAATACAGAAAAAAAAAATACAGAAAAATATCAATGTTATCACAAATAAGAGCTCTGCGTACACGTGTATGTATAATATGTGTTAATGCAACACTTATATGCACTTGTGAACATGTTTCAGTGTTAGTTTTTTAATAATAAGTAGTGTGAATTTGCATACATGTAAATCAGAATTTAATTATTTACTTAATAGGAAAGAAACGTTCAGTGTGCTGGTAAGGCAAGGATTGTTACTCTTCAAATTACGAATACACATTTGCCACATTTATATACATATATATAAACATATATTTTCTTAAACGCATTTGCTCATATTTACATTAGAGTTACAGAAAATATTTTGGCCAAGTTTAAATTTAAATACCTGATTGGTATGAAAGATCTCTTAGAAAAATGCTTTACTATTGCCTCTCTATCAACTCAAACAGGTCTTGCCATTATCCTCTGATCTCTGGCATCAGCAAGGCATTTTTGCCCAGAGCATGGTCACTCACTGGATAGTTGAATGTGAAAATCCCTGCAGATAAGCAGTTTCTGTAATACTCAGATCAGTCTGCATGGCACCAACAAACATTACATGTTGAAAATCGCTGAAATCACCCTTCTTCCCCATTCTGATACTTGGGATGAAGTTCAGTAGCACGTCTTGACAATGTCTACATGCCTAAATACTTTGAGTTCTGTCATGTGATTTACTGACTAGATATTTGTGTAAACAGTTCAACCGGTGTACCTAATAAAGTGACACGTGAGTGTATAAGCAGAATCTCTATTCAGAATAAAATACTGTATCAACTTTAGAAAAAATGTAATTCTAATTAACTCCGCAGGTTATTTCCACCCTATGTTCAGACACATGTCACTGTTGGCACTCAGTTGTGTCTTTTGAAACTTGTGTGTGTTGGAATGGTCTCCACCAACAGAATCCAATATGTTTCTGGTTGAGTAACGTATTGTGTCATTCACAGGCTATACTGGGATTTGTGTTGATATGCAGCATTAAGTCATGGCTTCTCCTTACAATCTTGTAGTGCTTCCAGAAAATAGTTCTCAGCTACTTAGAAGGTTTGAGTTATGCCATTACTGCTCTGGAATTACATGCTAGGCAGTGCTATGCACAGCAACAGGAACATAGACCGGGTATTTTCTTGGAATACTTAGCAATCAGTGCTTTATAATTTGTTCTACATTAGAATTTGACACTTTTGTGTTATGTATATGTTTAGATACCATTTTAAAGAATTTTTTGTGTGGTCACCTTGCTACTATTCTAAACTACAAACCTAACCCTAGTGCCTAAATAAGGGCCTGTTGTTCCTCTTGATCGATTGGATATATCATAATTTTCTGTGTCAAACAGCAATCTATCAGGCTGCACCTAACGCATATACAGCATGCAGAAGTCACTGCTGCTCCTCATGTGCATTTAGCATTTCAATGCTGGGTATTGTGTAATCTATAGGAGTGAAGGGCAGGATAGAATAATAATATTATTATAGTATTAATGATAATACCATACATGCACTAAAAAATCTCCTAACATAGAAGAGGTCACATTAAATTAACCTCTGGCCTGACCTTCCGTTGTGCACAGAATGTGAGCAGATCCTCACCATACCAAGCTAAATCAATTATCCGCCTAGATTCTAGAAGTAAATCAACCCCACTGTATTATATGTCGGTAATAGTTTTGCTTTGATTTCATTTTTTTACTCAAGTCATGCAGTAGAAATATGCAGATAAAGCGAGACTATAACTAGGTGAAATGGCACAAAAATGAATAGTGTCTCATAAGAAAAGAAATGGACAAAGTAAACAATAGTCGTCATGTGAAGGTGAATATGCTCATGGTTTTTTTTTTTTTTTTTTGCTAACTGTCAAGAAGCTTACCATGCTAAACCTGTTTATAGAGAAATGACAACAAAAAGGTTTGGATCTCCTTCCACTTGTTATTGGAAGTTTGGCAGGTGTTGATGATTTGACAGAGCTTTCATTTTGATTAAAACCAGTCATACAGGAAAGAAGAGCGAGCATTGCTGGAGTGAGTATATAGAAGAACAATTGTATCAGAAAAGTAAGCCATTTGCCAAAGTCTACTTGTGTCAAAGCAGATCCACTAGATCACTCTAAAGTCTTTACAAGTGTATTTTAAAGGTAAAAGAAAAAATGTAAACTTTCTGAACTCTAACCCCTCTTCTTTTAAAGTAGAACTAAACTAAAAACAAAAAAAATCCCACTTAACTTTCATCCTGCAGAGCTGTTGATCCATCAGGAGGTTTCTTCAATCACGTACTGTATCAGCCCGGTATCTTTCTTCGGTCTGGTGTGGAGGAAGTGCCGCCATCTTCTTCTCCCTTCTTTTTCATACGTCACCCGGTCTCACACTGCGCAGTCCCCGAGATGGGACATGCGCAGAAGGAGATGCCAGAGCCTCCAAGGATGCATGTTGTATGTATTCCGGAAGGCTCTGCACTGCCATTCTGTCTTGATCACCACGCCAGAAAATGGGAGGTGCTGCAAAAAAAAAAAAGACGTCAATTTTTACTTTAGATAAAATTATTGTCTACCCTTCCATGTAAAGTAAAAATTTAGGTCTGCTTTAAACATATTAGGAATCTAAAGAGGCAGAATTTATACACATATTAGACAGCTTTGACTTTTGGCCATTTCAGATCAATTCCTTCTCAAGAAGATGAGTTTTAGCAACCAACCAACAAGTAATGTGACAATGTAAGCTAAAATCTGTTCTGTAAAAAGTTTAAAACTGGGTGTCATGTGTTAATACATTTTTCAGATGTTTGGGGTTGTTTCTACTACATTATTTAATTACTTGATTACCATTTGTGCACAAATAAATCTGTGCAGTGATACATTTTATTGATCACAGGTAATACACTTGCTAAGCCTTACCTTTTTTATTTTTGTATTATAAATGGATGAGGAGCCCCTGTAAAGTGTTTCCTATTTCCTCTTTAGAATTTAACCCTTTATTATTCCTGATAACTTGTGTAGAAAGGTGGAAAATTTAAAGTTGCATTGTCACGGGAACAGAAAGGTATGGGGAGATCTTCCAATGGGGATACCTATTCTTGTGACATGCAAAGAATACCTGCTTGATTCAAAATTAAAAACATGTTTTTGCTTTACATAAGCTTTTATACGTTTATAAAGCTTAATGAAATGAAAATGGACTCTTTAATCCATATTAAATCAGTGATTAGCAGTATGTTTTAAGGATCCTTGGCTAGCATATCTGATATTTCAGAAATAGAAGCAGGCCGTTCGCCATTGCTCAACATTCAAAATAAATCATCTGGTAAATACTTTTTAAAAGACCAATATTGGAGACAATTTAGCAAGTGATAAAGTAAAGCTTTTAGTTTACCTAATCACTGGGTGTACCTAACCTAATCAGGGACTACTGTGTAGGATTGTGTGTCACTATTGATTTGCCATGTGCTGACTACCGTGTTTCCCCGAAAATAAGACCTACCCCGAAAACTACCGTGTTTCCCCGAAAATAAGACCTACCCCGAAAATAAGACCTAGCACTTTTCCCCCAACCTGCCCTAATATAAGACCTACCCCGAAAATAAGACCTAGTAGAAAAAGAAAAGAAAAAAAAACTCACCGAGCAGGAGACAGCGGACGTACACACTCCGGAGCCGCACAAGCCGATGCTTGCCTTGTAGTTCCGGCTCCTGTCACAGGCGGAGTGATATTACATGCACTTCGCCTGTCAGAAGCCAGGAACTCGGCTCGCGTCTTCTGATAAGGTAAGTTTTTTTTTTTTTATTTTAACCAGCACAATTACGGTATAAAAAAATAAATAAATAAATAAAAATGTGAGCAATCATTGCCCCAGCCACATTTTGTGCTGATTTTAGGTTTGTAAGGACAAGCTGGCTGATTTAATACAGTAACAGTGCAAGAAGAGAAATGCTGAATTCAGTAACCAATACCGGTAGCAATGAATCAATGAAGAGTTTAATTTACAATTGGGTCACCATATAAAACACTCAAATGTACATTGTTCTACATGAATATGGTAAGTGTTTTTTTTCATTAAAAAAAGTATATAAGACCTACCCTGAAAATAAGACCTAGTGTGTTTTTGGAAGCCCAAAAAAATATAAGACAGTGTCTTATTTTCGGGGAAACACGGTAGTAGACATTCACATTCCAACACCAGAACCCCAATGGAAAACCAGCCTTTGTCTATGTAAAGAATAGCCACTTTGTTGTAACAATATTAGCAAAACACATAATAAAGAATAGATAGTTTCAGTGGTTTATTAGGATATCTTCCATTGCATTAAATGGTTTAGTAAGATGCATCCTGTTTCTTTTTTTCCATCACATTCATCACCCACATTCTCATCAATCCCAGCCAAAGAAGTCTTTTTATAGGCACTGTCAGTTTGGAAGTATATGTTTTCCCCTCTGTTATGATAACTTGTCAAATCCTTCTCAGCTCAATTGAATCCGGAATCTGCAGCAGAACAAGTTTTGACAAGTTACAAAAGTCACTTATTAATAGAGGGCTAAGCAACATATCACCACTCTTGGTTTTAACTAGACAGAACAATAATGCTAAGGAAAAAATTTGGTATGTGTTAGAACATTTGGATTCACCATCCATAACCCCTTGCAGTCTGGTGGTCTTATTCAACATCGATGTGCAAAATGGGGTGGCATCGAATTAATGTTCAATTTACTGAAGGCTGATAAGTGAAAAATGAATCTGGTTTTGTTGTTATTTTTTCCTTCTTTTTGTACATATCTCTTTTCAAAAATAAATTAATGGGTTTAGATCAATAATTTTAAGTTACTGTATCATATATTTTTAAAATATTTAATGTACCGCTAAGGATTCCCAAAGAACAATGGGTTTGCTAAAAAGACAGCACAGAAGATGAAGCTTACTTTGCAGCTTTTTGAGTTAAACCTGGTACAGAGCCATCTGAATCACTGCTTTAATGGCTCCTTGTAAACAAATGGGATGTTTAAAAGCAGTTAACGTTAATAGATGAATAGAGCGCCACCTGTTGGCTGGATAGAAGACTGTACAATATAAAATGTTTTATCGACATGGCTAAATTTACAAGCTTTTAGGCTATGTACACACGTGCAGTAATTATCGTTAGAAAACTAACAATTAACAACCGATCAATGATTATTCACAATTATTTTGAACGATCGTGTAGTGCACGAGTCTGTACAATATATAAACCACCTATAATGTATACACACTAAATACGATCGTTTGAACAATGCAAATGACGTGTACTGGAGAAAGTGTACAGCAAAACAATCCATGATCTTTGAACCACTGTACACACAATAGATAGTGAAGGATTGTCGCCTAATCAGATCTGCCAGGATGGTCGTTCACTTCCAGCGACATTCCTCGTTCTTCGTCGTCGTTGGCCTGTCGTTTTCCACTTTTTTTTGGTAACGATTATCGGACGATCGGTCGTTAATCATTCATTTCCAATGATAATTATCATATATTATATTATATATATAATATATACATGTATATATTATATGTACTGTGTTTAATATATAATATATACATATATGTCCTGTGTGTGTGTGTAAATATATATATATATATACACACACACACACAGTATGATACATACTTTGCCGCTCAGCACTTCAGCACTGCTCACTTCATACTGCCTCCTTCCCCACTCCCCACTGTTACACAAGCCTTTTCACCCACTGAAAGACATCCCCAGCATCCCTATAGACATACAGCAGGGCTGTTGGTAAACAGCAGGAAGGGGTAAGGCAGGGCTCCGCGATTGACTTGCGTTGCCTTTGTGATCGACCAGTAGATCGCGATTGACATTTTGGTCACTGACTGTGATTGAAAGTGTCCCATTTTACATACACTTTAATATGTATAGCCCTCCAGAATGGTAACAGTAGTAATTCCCCTCCTGTAGACATTCTGTGCATTGACAAAATACAGATTTGTGAACAATCTGAGGATCTGAATCCCCCTGCTCTCTAGAACAATGGCACAAATCCATAGCTGCAAAATACTTTCATGCTCAATTGAATCGGTGTTTTAGAGGGGAAATGACGAGGGGGTCAGACAAAGCTAAAACAAGCTGTGGGCCAGTGTTCAGTGCTTCTATGATTCAATAATTCCCTTATATTATATGGTACCCTTTATGGCAATAATTGTTTAAAAGTTTCTTTAAATATCTGGTTTTGTGTAGAAAGCCTGTCGCTTACAAAAACTAGTAATGAGGCACAGATACTTTTTGTATATTGACCCACTGTCTGGAATTGAAGTGAACCTCTCTCTACTTTGAACACACTAGGCAATAGGAAACGGGTTTGCTTTACTGAAGTGCTATGAAACACACTTCATTTTTTCCAAGTCCACCAGGGAAGCCCTGAGAAGTATCCATATTTAGGGGTTGGGAGGAACATATGACACTCTCCCTGCCATCCCATTATGCAGTGCTGTTGTGGGGGACTCAATTGCCACTCCAAGCTTTTTTTTCTTGGAATCAAAAGGATCTTACGGAGCCCTGCAATGTATTGACTTTTTAGAAAGTTAAAGTATGGCAAATTTTTAATAATTCTTGTGGCAGATCAGGGCAGAGAGGGCAAGTACAGTTCACCTGTAGTAACCTCCTATTAAGTGAACATACTACTTTGCCTAGGTGTGACATTTTATTTTTAATAGACCTCTCCTTAAGGCAACGCTATTGCAAAAAAATCTAGTTGTGTCAGATTCCTGTGTTCATCATTTTGTTGTAGTTCCACCCATCTGATTTTCTCTCTCTAAAAGCCAAATGTATGGTGTAGAAACCTCCAAGGTGAACAACCTGGTAAAGCAGACTTTTGACACTATTGAAATTTTCTTGAAGATTCTTATTCCTCCATTGCTCTGGAAGAGAGTCTCTGTCCACTAGACTGTCTATTTATTAATATTCATTTATTCCGATGAGATCAGTCACTTCAAAGTTTCGGTTTCAAACTTTGCGAACTCTATCTATAGAGCACACTCAAATAAGCCGAATATTGTCCTCAATATATAGTATTATATACTGGTTTTATGTGGTCACGTGACTGCAGTCTCCTGTTGTATGTCTCTTCTCTATAGTGGCAGGGGGATGTATGACCAGTAAGTGGAAGGGGGATTTAATTCTATTACAAACAGCAGTGAAGCTAAAGTTTGAGTAGAAGACTCCTTATGATACCATCTGTCAGTCAGCCCAGCAAAGCTGGGGTTGTGGCTACAGGGATATCAACTCACCACACCAGCAGGATCTGATTTCAAGAAGGGTAAGGTAGTAATAAAGGAATTATTACACATTCCACATATATAAACAGATGCAGTTCGATTAGGATACACTGCAATTTTTTAGATTACCGTGTATCCAATGCAGACAGCCTCTGCTGATGACCAGTGAAAACAAATATCTTTATACTCTTCCTGCATGCAAAAAAATTGTTCAATAGAAGGCAGGCATAAGTAAGCCATAATTTGGGAGCTCTTACCATCCTTAGGTAAGCCAAGCTTGTGTGAGCTAGAAATATTGTACTTGTATGCCATTAGATGTTTGGGGG